>NC_056729.1:1538495800-1538828018 GCF_019279795.1 Protopterus annectens | reverse complement strand
CAATTAAACAAGTAATTACCTCTCAGAAACCATTGGGTCCAGCTAGTCTCACCTGGACATTCAGTCCCTCTGATTAGTAGCTAGGTTTCTCTGCTTATCATTGATGGCCAGGTACTCTATTCTTCCACCACAAGTTAAACAATTAATTACAGCCTCTCAGAAACCAGGGAAATGTATTCAGGTACATTGTTTAAGTTCTCAGTTAATAAACAACACAACGAGTCTTTAAGCACCTATATCTTGATGTTTTTGACTTAATTTTTTCATGCAGGAATCACTACTTCAGCAAAGTTTATTTGACTGCGATTTCTTCTTACCACCAAAATTTTACCTCACCATCTTTAGCATCTCACAATCTCTGCAACGCATTTTTAAAAGGTGTGTTCCATTCTAGTCCACCATTAATTCATCTTTATCCTCCATGAGATATAAAATGTGTACTGGAAAAACATTTCCCCTTGCTGAAGCTACCAATTCAGCCAAGATTAAATTTGTGTACTGAAAGCTCTTCTCTTGATAGCCATTACCTCCACAAGACAAATCTCAGAGTTGCAAGCCATGTGATTCAATTGTTTTTATATCGTATTCCACAAAGAGAGAGTATCCATCAGAACTAACTCCTCTTTCATGCCAACCAGTTGCAACCCAGTCTAAACTGAACCAATCAATCTACTTATCTGTACTTTTACTAATCATTCCTACAAGGGTGAATACAGACTATATTGTTTGGATGTGCTCGGTCAACTCAAGATGTCCTTCCTTATCACTGTTGCGGTATTCTTTACAAACAGGATTTCCTACTGAAGGATAGCCAAGTGTCCAGCCAGCATAGCAAAGCTTTAGCTCCTTCCAGGCAACCTATATCATTATATATGTCCTACATGTAAAGGATAGGGTACATAAGCAACATGAGAGCACATAATCTGAGAACTCTTGCTTCTGCCTCTCAGGCACCTGACTCCCTTCCTGCTCCCAAGAAACCTGATGGATTCTATAAAGTTCTGAAGCCCAGACATTGCTATATAAAACCCCTACCAACTCTGCAGTGATTTCACTGGCCACTGACAAACTTTCTAAAGTGCTGTCTTCTTTCAAGCTTTTGCGTAATGATAAGGACAGTCATGGACAAGTATGGAAAAAAGGTGTACACCTCTGTTACATTAGCTTTCAGGGCCATAAACTATCAGACCTATATGACTAGATATGTCCTAGCTTTTCTTTCTCATCTTGACAGTGTTTTATCTGATTTGCCTGATTCAGAAGTTATGCTTCCTCTTGGGTGGCTACATCAAGGTCAGTTATGAGGAGGTATTCCTGGTTGCATCTGTAGTACCTTCCTAAAGACATTAATTAAGGCTAAGTTGCTGGATTCTCCTTTTGACAACCAGAATCTTTTTTTGGATCTGCTGCAGCTGAGCCTTTTCAAGAGTTTGCAGGATAAGAGGAAGGTCATGCAAGATCTTAAGAAGATCTCCTTTTATTTTATTCCCAAGTTTCAGAAAAAATAACCCTCTAAATCTCCATTTGTGTGAAGGCAGCATCTCAGTACTAAGAGGTCTTCCAAGAGAGCTTTTTCTGATGAGACTTCTCTGGGTTCCATGGGTCAAAATTCTTCTTTTCCTAACAAATCTGCTTCAATTTGACATTCAGTCTCTTCTTCATTTCAACCAGATTCCTCTTTCCCTCAGATTGACTTTGTCTCTTCCAGTTTGCCAATGCAAAACCACAAATTTGTGGGTGCTTTCCATCATTCAAAATGGTATTTCATGGTTTGGAAGTGCTTTACTCCCTTTTCAGGTGCTACCCGATCTCCCCATTGCCAACGTCCTTATTTTCCTTTGGATCTTCAAGAACTTTTTGTTCAAGGAACCATTCAGCCAGCTCCAACCTCACAGTGAGGCAAAAGGTTTTATTCTAGAATATTCCTGGTTCCCAGGAAGGAAGGTTCTTGGAGGACCATTCTGGATCTTTCTTTTCTCAAAATATTTTTGAAAGTCTCCACTTTCAAGATGTTGTCTCTCCAGTCACTATTTGTACTGTTACTTCCCCAGGCTTTCCTGGTTTCTCTGGATCTGAAGAGTGCCTACCTTCAAATTCCCATTTACCCTCTTCACAGGAAATGTGTACATTTCTCTGTTTCTTCCTTATATTATCAGTTTTCTGCTTTACCTTTTGGTCTTTCTACAGCTCCGAAGATCTTTACCAAATGTCTGGCCCCAGTGGAAGACTTCTGCAGACTTCAGGGAATTCAGTTTTTCCCTTATTTGGATGATTAGATGATTTAAGCCCCCCTCTCAGCACCTCCTACTTCAAGATGTTGAATACTCTATACTTCTCCTCCACAATGTGAGTTCACTCTAAATCTCAAAAAGTCTTTTTAAGCCCAAGTTTTCCTGGCTGCAGGATTCAGACACTGCCAGTGATGGCGTTGCTTCCTCCTCTCAAAGTCCTTTCTCATTGCCTGCATATTTTCAGTCTCTTCCTCAGCAAGAGCTGCCTGCCAGAGAGTTTCTTTAAGCTCTCGGGTTCATGGCATCCCCTATTTCTGTAGTTCCTTTAGCCAGGCTCCAGATGAGGAAGTTTCAGTGATATCTCAGAACTGGCTTTGACATTGCCATCCTCTGGATCCTCTCATTCTTATCTTGCCTTCCCTCAAACTTGAATCCATCTGGTGGATTCATCAGATTTCTGTGCATCCTGGCCTGCCTTTTCAAGTCCCTTTTTCCACTCAGGACTTGTACACAGATGTTTCTGATAAGGGTAGGAGAGCCTCTTCCACAACATCAGGGACTAGGGAGCTTGTTCTTCCCAGCAATAAATGGATCGTATCAACATAAAGAAGATTAGAGCTCTGAATCTGGCTCTTCATGCTTTGCACCTTCTTTGGACTCCAGGACCTTTGAGGATTTTCATAGACAACACCATGGTTCTGTGGTATATAAACATTTAAGGGTGCACACAATCTTACCTTCTTTGCAGGCTATCTCATCAGGCTTGGGATTTTGCAGTCAGCCATCACCTTACTCTAGAAGCAAGTTACATCCCGCAAAGCACAGTCTTGACAGACAATCTTAGCAGATCCAGGGCAGATCCTCGTGAATGGATGATTCACAGAGAGGTATTTCTGAACATTGTACAACTGTGGGGTACTCCTCAACTAGATATTTTTACCTCTCTCTGAACAGAGAACCTCCCAAATTCTGTTCCAGAGTACCAAGTTCTGTGGTTTGGAAAGTGGATGACATGTCTTGTTCTTGGAAGGGATGTGTTTCTGTATGCTTGCCTCTTCTTCCTCTGTTGCCAAAAGTCCTGAACAAAATCATGCAGGAAAGGCCCAAAACTCTTGTTGACAAATCCTTTTTGGCCCAGACAGCACTGGTTCCCCCTTCTGATTCATCTGATCAGGGCCAATCATCATGTTTCCTCACAGGATGGATCTTGTCATACAGGACAAGGGATCTCTCATTTACCCTCATTTACTCACCCTACACTTGATTTTTTGGGTAATAGGGTTTTGATTCCTTTTAGACACCATTAGTCTAAGGATGTACTTCTGGCTTTGCAGGAGGACAGAAAATCCACTACTAGAAAATCATATGTAGCCAAGTGGAAGAGATTTTCTATTTGGTGTCACAAGTATGACCAGAACCCTCATTCTGTGGGTATTCCTATAGTTCTTTCTTATTTGTGTGAGATGCTCAATTATGGCCTGACATACTCATCTGTTAAAGCTCATTTGTTGGCCATTTGTGTTTGTCTGCCTTTTTCCGCATCACTTAGGGTTACTACCTGTCCCGCTTATTAAGGGACAGTCCTTCTTTGTGCAATTGTGTCCTGCGGAAAAATAAATAAAAAATGGCAAATGTCCTGAGATTTTAGGACAAAAAAATTCCCCAAGTTTTCTTTAATAGTTGCATAAAACAGTTATTTTGTATTTGAAACACCTAAATGTTATATGAAATAGCATAAACAACTCATATGCTACAAGCGTAAGCATTTTTTTGGCAAAACAAGTGAAATTTTTTCCTTTGCACGTAGATATGTTTTGTCCTGCAAAATCTCATGTTTCTACAAAAAAGTCCCACTTTGGGCATTTGAAAAGGTGGCAACCCTACCACCACTTGATTCTAGTTTTGTTAAACAATTTTTATAGGCTCATAGGTGTGTGTACTAGGTTAATGGCCCTGGAGCCTTTACAAGCCTAGCCCATAGAAGTGGCCTGGTATTGTGCCACCCGACGTTAGTTCCCAGTGCCTCTATCCAGTAGAGCCACTGGAGTGATCAACAGGGTGAACTTTCTATTTCCCATCTACTCATCAAAATGTCTCCTGAAGAGGGCCAGTGAGGTGCTCTGCTTGACATGTATGGGAAGTCTATTCCAGAGCAACGGCAGTCTCTGGGTAATGAACCTGTCCCTCCTGCATGTTCTGTTGATTGTGGTAATGAGGATGAGGTCTCTGGACTGTGTGGTGTGAAGGGATTGAGATTTCTTTAGATGTAGCATTTCTAACAGAACTGGGTCAGACATGGCTTTATAAGTCAAGCAGAGATCACCTCTTAGTAAACGATATGAGACAGAGAATAGCTGGAGGTTTTTGAGTCTGTTCATGTAGGATATGTGTTTAAGGCCTAGGATCCTCTTTGTGAGGTACTTTTGTGGCTTTTCCAGCTGTTGCATGTGAAGAAGTGAGGTACATGCCAAATGGGGCATTATACTTGATGATTGGCCTAATGAGGGAAAAGTAGAGAGATGATGACCTACTTCTTCCTGGATGTAAAACCCTTGGCAATGAGATGTGCCACATAGAAGGACTTTCTGACCACAGTGGCAATGTGGTGGTCGAAGGAGAGGTTGCTCTCAACCTATGTCCCCAGATCTCTTATAATACCTTCAGTGTTCAGTGGGCTCCCATCAATGAGGTAATTAGTGGGAACTGAGTTTTTCCCAAAGGTGATGATGACGCATTTTTTGGCATTATGCTTAAAGCCATGGTTTTGACACCAGTCATTGGTCTCAGTGAGGCCTTTCTGTAGGATGGCTACATCACTTGAGTAGTTAATAATGGTTCCCAGCTTGCAGTCATCTGTGAACTTAGTCAGCCAGAGTCCCTCCGTGTTGGCCTGGACTTCTAAGAAGTAGATGCCAAATAGGAGAGGATCTAAGATTGATCCTTGTGAGACTCCACTTATGACTGGTCGGCAGTCTGATTTGGAGTCTGCTACTTTCACACTGTGGGTTCTATCTGTGAGCCAATTTGCAACCCACCTAATGATATAGAGGTTGATGCCTAGTTTGGTGAGTTTATCAATAATTCCTGAGTGGGGAATGGTATCAAACGCTGTAGGCTGTATGAACTGCCTTGCCCTCATCCACAGCTCTGGTGACTGACTCAAAGAAATCAACCAGGTTGAGCAGGCATGATCTAGCATTCACAAAACCAAATTTTGTGGGATTTATTTATTTATTTATTTAACAATTGTTTACCAGGAAAGTTCGACTCAGAACAAAGCCAATTTTCAGCAGAGGGCCGGGGAGAAACACTTCAGATGCATGTCTTTGTGACATGGGAGGAAACAGGAGCACCCGGAGAAAACCCACACAAACACAGGGAGGACATGCAGACTCCACACAGAAAGCACTCTAGTTGAGAATCGAACCAGAGAGCTGTGAGGCAACAATGCTACCGCTGCACCACTGCACCGTCCAGGAGTTTGGAGATTCCCTATATCCTTGTTAATTAGGCCCATGATGATGCACTCCATAGCCTTAAATATCAGACTCGTTAGGCTAATGGGGCAATAATTTCCAGGGTCTGTAGTAGCTCCCCCTTTATGGAGAGGGATGACTGTAACAGTGCATCATTGGGTAGGGACAAAGCTTGAGGTGAGGCTGTGACTGAACAGGGCATACAGATGTGGTGACAGTTCACTTTGTAGTTCATGTAGAACACATCCAGGGATATTGTCAGGTCCCATGGAAATATTCTTGGCCTTGGACAATGCAGATTTAACTTGTGCTGCAGTAATGCTGGGTGCCTGGCATTCCTCTGGTATTGTGATTGGTCCTTTGGGGGGTAGGGGTAAAGTTGGCACTGAATCTGTCTGCCAGTATGTTGGCAATATCTGTTGGCTCAGTATAGGAGATACCATTGCACAGTAACTCAGAGAAAACCTGGGTATTGCTGTGGAGATTCTTGATATAACTATAGAAGGCTTTGTGGTTGTTTTTAGTGTCTCCAACAATTCTGCCTTCATTGCTGGCTTTAGAGGTTTTGATGAGGGATCTCAACTTTTTGTTGAGGCTAATAAGGGAGTTTTTCCAGTTTTGGGAATTCACCTTTTTCTGCAACAGTTTCTTCCTTCTGTTGCAGAGTTTATTAATGGCAGGGGACCACCAAATTGGCTTCCTTTTTTTGGAGGAGAGCGTCTTGATTCTGTTGGGTAGGGCTAGTTCCATACATTTATGTACGTGTTTGTATAGTGCATTGGTGTATGATTTGGCAGTCATGCATCTATTTTCCATTGACATGGATGCCATTAAGTTAGCCACCTCTATTTTTAGGAACCCAGAGTCAGCTTTGGAGAAGTTTTTCATGGTGGTTACCTTTGCAGGGCGTGTGGGTGAGATGTGGATTTCCATGGTCATTAGTTTGTGGTCAGATCTAACCAGGGAGGAATTGACTACTGGTGTAGAGCAATGGTTGTCCATGTCAGTAATAACCAAGTCAAGGATGGTGCTTCCTCTAGTGGGGGTTAGAATGAGCTGGTCCAGGGCATTGGAATTGATGAATTGTAGAAGCGTTGGGCCAGTGTATTGGTGCATGAGTAGTTTTCCCAATTGATGGAGGGTAGTTGAAGTCACCTAGTATGAGAGTATTGGGATGGACCCTAATAGCTTCCAGGATCCTTAGCAATGTGGAGTGAGAGTCTTGGGACATGGTTGGGGAACTATAGCAGGCTACAAACTGAATTGCCGTCATACCCAATGTTAGTTGTACCTGAAATATCTCAGATGGATTATGCTGGAATACTAGTCTGAAGGTGTGCATATCCTTTATGAATATAGAGACACCACCACCTTTGGAGCTTTGGTCCATGTTCTGGGGCTGAAAGGTGTGGAATGATTTATAGCCTGGTAGCGCAGGAGTGCTTTCTTCTGCTTTAAACCAGGTCTCCTTTACAGCACCAATGTCAAATGTCCTCCATTTTAAAGAGTGTGTTGAGCAAGTGCATCTTGAGATTTAGACTGCTAGCATTGAGCAGAATGACCCTCAGATTGCATTTATTAATAGCTGTTATGGTCTTAACTTGGTCTTTGGAACATCACCTAAAAAAGGCAGTATAGTGGTGGCAAGAACTTTAGCCAGTATCCGGAAACCCAGGAGTGACAGATGCAGGCCATCTCTGGCCAAGCATCGAGGTCTGTCAATCATGTCATCCCAAGCAGATACTGGATCCCCTTAAAATGACACCAGAAACTTAACCAATTGTTGAAGTCAATTATTTCCTGCTTGTATTGCGGTATCATTCTGGGTGACAGTAAGATGCTGCTCAGGGCTAGGGTCATGCCTGCCTTGGCCACATAATCCAAGAGCTCCTCCATTTCTCTTTTCATGTAGTCTGGGGAGGTGTGTCTCAGGTCATTCACACCCACATGGACAGTGACAGAGTCATACTTGTACTTGCTGTGGAGTGACCTGAGTGAGTGTGTTATGTGTCAGATTCTGGCACCTGATAGACAGCTGACTGTTACCTTCTCCTTATTCAACCTAGTGAGTGGGACATCAGTGTGCCTCACTATTGAGTCACCTATGATTAGTGTATTGGGAAAGCTGTTTTGCCTTAGGCGGTTAGGTTGAGGGGCACACTGTGTAGGTGAGCTATGGTTCTTGTGGTTTGTGCTGTGTTGTGGTGGTCGGGTGCATTTCTGTGTGTTGTGGTGGTCGAGTGCATTTCTGCCTTGGAGGTCTCTGCTGCTTGGGTAGATTTCTATTGACAGCCTCTGTGAAGGTGGGTGTGTGGTTTGTGTTTTTATGTGAGAGCTGTGATGGAGGGTTTTCTGGAGGGCTATGTGTTGCATGTGGTGTGGTGTATTTGTTGACCTTTTCCTCTTGACCAGCTGTTCCGGTCTTAACTTGAGAGTGCATGGCTTCCAGTTTGGATATATAAGTGCATCTCTGACAAGTCTGAGTGTTGGGAGGTAAGAGGAGAGGGTTGTCTATGTGCATGAGGCAGTTGCTACACTGCCTCAGAATGCCCAGGTTCACCAGGCTAATAGGAGAAAACACAGGGAACTGAATTTTAGACATGCCAGGAGGGAAGATCATTATTATTAAGTACTGGAGCTGTTTCTGTATACATTCCTTTTACAGGAAAAATTTCACTCAAGGTGTCTGAGTTTATACAGAGCACTGCCACACACTTGAGGGGAAACTTAATATGTAGACCCTGAACATTTAAGGATGAAGTATTTAGGCAGATATTCTGAAGTTAGAAAGAAATCAAGCAGTACTTACGGAAAAATAAATAATTAGCTTGTCAAGAATGATGAAAAGAGGGGAGTCACATGAATGGCTAATGCCTGGCTACTACTAATGCTGGTCTCAGCACAGCTTCACTCTGTTGGGATACAATACTCCTTTGCTTCTTCTCTGACCAGAAGCAAAATGGTAGCATGAATCCCAAGAAGAGAAACAGGCCATGGCCTGTTTGGTGATCCACAGTCTTGTCCCAGATGGTGCAAAGGTCTGCAATATTGTAGCCTTTTTCTGGTAGATGCCTCGAGCAGCAACCAGACCAATCAGGTATGTTAAGCACAGACACTCACTCTCCAACCAGAAAGAGTCAGGAATCAATGAGCTCTGCTCCTACTCTCACCAGGATCAGAATATAAGCACAGATTCCAAGATACCACCTATAAAGCAGTTATTAAGCTTTCTGGTGATCAGCAGTCTCCAGGAAATATTGTAAGTGCACTCCTTCTCTCAGCAGGGAAAAACAGAAGCACTAATCCCAAGATGATTACTGAGAGACAGAATGTGGGCTCTCCAATAACTGTGATCTTGCAATAGATGCTTAAAGGTAAGATGAAAAAAATGGTTTATCCTAAACACTGCAATGTGCACTAAAGAAGTTAGATGTGAAAGGTAACTTTAGTTTTACCTGTCTAAAAAGTTAAGTTTTAGTGGAGAGTCACTATTTTTAAAACAGCAAGATAGACTGAAAGGGAGTGGCCAGATTTGTATTCTGGTACAATGGAATACAGTAGGATGGCCAATAAATTTAAATAGTTGAAGGGCAGTGAATTCAAAAAATGATAATGTTGTGCTTACTTACACCAGCCAGTAAAAGTAGAGAGGAAATGAGATATATGGTCAAATTAACATAAGGGGTAGGCAACTAGAAAGACTGTGGTGTTTACAAACACAACAGTAACTGGGTGGGAGGGTGAGTAAATTTCTGTTTGACTCACAAGAGACAGAGCTGTACTCTCATTTCAAGTTTTAATATGCAGTTAAAAGCAGAATACAAACTAAAATACAGTGTAAAGAAAACAAATCACAGTATAGAAAACAGAAAAAGGCAATAAAGTAATAAAAATACAACAAATAAAAAGCAAACTAACCTTTCCCTCACAGCAAACTGTAGCAGAGTCTGGGTGAGCCTTTCCAGTAAAGCTCTGAAATGTTTTATTTTACCCCTTAAATAGAAGGTTTAGTTCCTAGCTCCACCCCCTCAGTTCACAGATGATTAACCTTAACTGACCTGTTCTAACTTATGAGCTGTGGACTCTTTTCAAGTTTTAATATGCAGTTAAAAGCAGAATACAAAGTAAAACACAGTGTAAAGAAAACAAACCACAGTATACAAAATAGAAAAAGACAATAAAGTAATACAAAATACAACAAATAAAAAGCAAGCTAACCTTTCCCTCACAGCAAACTGTAGCAGAGTCTGGATAAGCCCTTCCAGTAAAGCCTTCTATAGGTCCTTCATATTAGGCCTCCAAGATAGCCTATTGCTCCTTCTTGGAACCTCAGTTTTGTTCTTGAAAAATTGACTAAGCCGCCTTTTGAGCCTGCAGTCTTTTCTTCTTTATAGCACTGTACATGAAAAACTGTGTTGTTAGTAGCCCTTACTTCTGCCAAGAGGGTTTCTGAACTTCAAGCACTCATAGCAGTTCCCCCTTTTTGACTGTTCACAAACAGTTTTTCTGTGTACCAGTCCCTATTTTATGCCCAAAGTAGTTAATGTTTGTCTCTAAATTAAACTATTTATTTTTCTTCTCTCTCCCCCCCCTCCACAAAATAATAGTGAGAGAATTCTTCATACTTTGGATCTACATAGACAGCTCAGATATTACCTAGACAAGATTAAAGGTATAAGGAGATCTGAACAACTTTTTGTTTCTTTCCATTCCAGGAAAATGGGTTTGGCTGTTTCTAACCTATTTCCTCCAGTATTTCTAAGGCCATTTCTTTTTTATATTCTTTTCATGGTAAACAGCTTTCTTATTCTGTTGGTGCTCATTCTACCAGGGCAGTGGCCTATTCTGGTCTTTTTTCAAGTGTCTGGATACTAGATCCATTCTGTAAACTGCTATCTGGTCTTCTGCACATACATTTACTAAAAATTATAAATTGTATGTGATTTCTAGGGTCAGGGTTGGTTTTGCCAGGGCCATCCTACATGGGTTGGTGGAGGGCTCGTCTGAGGCTTCCTCCTCCCATCACATTCAGTAGCTTTTGTACTCTCCCATTTGTAAAGAATACTGCAACAGTGATAATGAAGGACATAGAACAGTTGTGTAAGATCTTACCATAACAGATCTCCTACTTCTCACTACTCCACTAGTAAGAAGTAGGACATACTACCATAACAGATGTTCTACTTCTCAGTTGTGCAATATTCTGTCCCTCCCTCCTTCCCCCTGTCTTTCTTTGTGGATTTTCCTTTGGCTGAGTTTTTTTTTTCTTTTCTTCTCTTCCTGGATGCATGTCATTGCTTCTCCACTTGGGTTGCTCTTGTTCTTCTGGGACAATTCAGTTCTGAGGATTAGGTGCTCGTACATCACTTATGTACTCTACACTTCAGCCAGAGGAGATAAATCGGGTTGCTATTACCAGATCGCAGACGCAGTTTGTCAAATTCGTCTTGATCGAACTGACAGCGAAAAAGGCAAAATAACAAAGTGGCTTTTCAGCAAATTCTTTCCCTGGGAAAGAATTTGCTTGGCCACTTTGGTTACTTTGTCGTTTTCGGCACTGTAGTGCGATCTCAGAGTTGGTATATTTAAGAAGGGGAGTGTGTGGGGGGCACAGCCCCTCACATTATGTAATGTTTTAAAGTATTTTTTTTCCCTTGGAAAGAAATCGCTGTTCTGAGGTTTCGACATTGTAAGCTTTCACTTACATGAGGTCAATTATTTATCGTTCACTTTTCTAAGTGTATAATAATATAATATAGACCCGATAAATCTGATGTATAGCACCTGGAAGGAGCCAAGGCTTTGGTATGCTGGCTGGATGTTTGGCTATCCTCAGAAAGAAGCTCCCACCATTGTCTGTAGCTGCTTTTAAATAACTGACCTGTTGAATGTAATCTATTAGAAAAGGAACACTCATCCATCAGCATACTTAACTGAATAAATTACTTGAAATGTCAACAAAGCATCTTTATTCCTCCCACAGGGAGGGCATCAGAGAGAACATCTAATAGATTTACTAGCTAAAGTGATTTTATATGGACTAATCTTCTGTATTCTGTTTCTTGTTAGTTCTGTCGCTCTCTGGGTCTCAGGTGGGATACCAGATCTGACTTGAGATTTCTGGATTACTATTTTTTTCTGTTATGATAAGATTTATACAACTGTACATCTGATGTTGTCAATCTTCATTTTATCCTTGACATATGGGTTGGTTCTGAGCACCAGAACTGACTCAGCGATTACTAAAGCCCGTGAGAACCAAAAACTTTAGAGCTAAGTGATTTTTCTTTTCTCTTTTTAACTAAATTCTTGTGTTTATACAGATTTTTTCTCTTATTAATAATTACTGTTGTTTTCCTTTATAGCCTACCCATTTTCCAATAGCTTCTTACCTTTCTGTGTTTCTCTATAACACTTTGGTGTTTTTCTTCAACTACCATTGTTGGCACTTTCTTTTCCATACCTTTGGGTACTCTCTTCTACCATAGTTGGTAGCCTATACTTTGTGTCCCCTTCTTTTCTTTCCCCAAAAAGTGTACTATACTTATACCTTTCTACTGAGTATTTTTTAAGTATATAGTGTGTGTGTGTGTGTTTGTGTGTGTTGGTGTGCACCTGTTTTTCTTGATGCATATCATTGCTGATGAGGGCAAAGGCACTTCTGGTTTTAAGAAATGCCTCAAATGTGGATGAAAACTGCCCAGTTCTGATGGGCACTCCCTCCATGTTTACTGCCTGGGCCCAGTGCACTTACAGTAAGATTATTCTGTCTGCCACAGTTTCAGTCACCAGACCATGGTACAAAGAAAACAACAAGCTAATTTTGAAGGGGATGATAAACTCTGCCTTTGAAAAGGCCATCTCTGGTCATGAGAAAAAAAAAGTAAAACTGATGTTTCTTTCCAGTTCTCATCTTCTTCTTCAAAAGTTGAGAAGTCCAGGAAAAAAAGTTGATCAGTGCCAGCTTCTCCCATGGATCCGATGACTAAGAGACTTAAAAATTCAGTTCCCTCTGCTAGTGTAGAACCTGTACAGACCTTAAAGTATACTTCGGTACCAATCTCGGTGCTGACAATTTCTCCCACACAAAAATTTCTCCCCAAAGCTGTCAGCACAGACCCAAGGCCAGACCATGGAGCAGATAGTCTTGGTGATGTCTGCTACTCCAGAACCGATGTCTACGGTGCCAACAGAAACTGCTGAATTTTCATTTCTCGATCATCCTAGGACCAGATATTCCCCATCCCTTGACCCTTTTGCAGGTCAGTTACCTAGCCCTTTTCTGGAATGAACAAGATCCCCTTCTACCCAGACTATTCGTTCCACCAAAAGTCTGAGAGACTCAGATGTGTTGAGATTGGTAGATCAGCTCCTTCTGGTGAGGGTAATTTCAGGTGTGTCCTTAGTTCTAGCCCCTTCCAGTGCCTGAACCCTTCCTTATTTAACTCTGACTACTGTTCTTCCTCTGACCTCCGAGGCATTAGAGATCCCAACTCTGACTCCACTTGTGTCATGTGTTTCCTTCCCTGTCAGACACCAATTCCTACCCTGAGTTTTTTGGCTTTTTCAGATCCAGAGACCTCTCAAAGTCATGGCCACTGTCAAGTCAGACAAGACTCCACTCCTCCAATTCAGAAGACTCCCTCTGCATTCAGCTTTAGCTCGCTTCTAGCTCAACCCTGGCTTTGGGTTCCTAGTCAGCTGTCTGGGCAGTTCAGGGCTGTCTGTTCGAACCAGGGGTCCTTCTCAGTTCTCTCCTCTCTTCTCAGTTTCCAGCTCTTCAGGTTGCGGAGAGGGATCCGACCAGAGTGGACTGTCCACTGTGGACAGTCACCTGTATCCCTGTCACCATTCATTCCGGTCTACCTCCATCCAGAGTCCAAAGAAACACTCCACCAGGAGGACAGGGAGCAAGGAAGATACCTGCAAAGCCTTGAGTTTTCTGTCTGGACACCAGATCCAGGTTCATCACACTGAGGAACCACCTCAGGAAGAGGAAGATTAAAGAGGGAAACAGGAGGTCCCCAGAGGAATCCATCATCAGGAAGGAGGAATTTGACACAAAGGAAGGTTCCACTGATGTTTCCCCAGCCTGCAAGATCTTTGGAGACATTTGTTTTGGCTTTTGCAACTTTCCACCTGGCTGGTAACTTTCCCTCTGCCTTCCCAAGAGCTTGAGAGAATCAGTGTTGGTGCTTTTGGCTCCACCTCTTTGCCCATCAATTCTGACAAGCCTATTAAGTTGATCTTACAGCTGGAAGTCTGACACTCCAGCAGGAACCCAGGAACACCAGAGACCCTTCCAAGATGGTGCAGCTAACTGTCTCCCTGAGAATCAGTTTCAGATCATCAGTTTGGCAGTAGATGCCAATTGGCAGTGGTTAGAGTGGTAAAAGAGCTGGCCACAAAAAGTTTAGAGGAAGTTCCTTAATAGAGAGTTTTGGGTGATGGCAAGTGAGACAGCTGAATGGGTAGGGCCAATGGGAAGGGGTGTGGCCAACTAGAAATGGCCAGGGCTATGCTAAAAACCACAAAAAAAGGACTTTAATTAAATATGCTGCCCTGGGTGCCAAACCATTATTATGAGAGTCCAATCAAGGCAAAATGAAGTGGAGAAGAAAAAAATATTCAATGCATTGGCTACATGACAGCTTACTTAATATCTAGACGGAAAGAAAAAGGTTGTGAGGCATGAAAATAAATTACTTTTTAAATACATTACTGGAATGCCAGTCAAAATCAAGTATAAAAAAACAAGCAGCACTCAACTCAAACCACTTCTCCTTGCACTGCAGTTCTAATTATAATTTATATTCAGAAATCAGCTTTATAAAAGTACCAAGTAACATACTGAAAGTAGCAATCTCTGTGATACCCCCACTTGGGAAAATGTTTCTTATCCAAAAAAGACCTGCTGCCTGAACTATCTACTTGTTTCATGGGGAAAACATGATCAAAGTAAAAAATGAACAGCAAACAAGAAACAAGCTCAAGGTAAATTGCTTAAAGGATTCCTGCACAGTTTATGGACCACACATGATAGACTGACATTCTGTTTAGTTTATGGTAAAACCTGCAAAGATGACTGCAAGTCTCCAAAAAATGTAATGAGCTTCTGAAAATACTGTAATCCTGTCCTTTATTACAAATACTGTCATATGCATTTCAATACCTAAGGCTTATACGTTATCTAGTTACATAAATATTCTCTGCATGGCAACAACAAAAATGCTTTCAATGTTGGCAATTCTTTAACAGTATACTTATTAAACTTACTTGCATCTTACAATCTCAGACAAGCTTACCTGATGATCATTAAAGCATTGCTACTTAAACACAAAGCTACAGGCACTGCAACAACATGCATTTTCTGAATAATAATAAGCATAAATATTCAGTATAAAAAAATGACAGAAAACCAGAACATTCTGCAAAATCAAGGACAGATAAAAAGTCACTGATGGGGGGATACTCTGCACACTTACACTGCATAACTGCTCATTGCCTTGCTTGGACACATCCAGAGTCACTACATGGGGGAGTGGGGTGCAACAAGTATGTCACAATTTGAAATGTCTCTGGCAAACTGTGACAGGCCTGACACATTTGTCATACCTGTCAACCTCAGAGCAAGAAATCTGGACAAAGCCATAAACAGAAGTGGGACAAAGGCCCCAAAATAAAGACAAATTTTAAATATTGCTCTTATAAACTTAGAAAGATAATAGAATAGTAGGTCTTGCATTAGTATGAATTTTCTGAAGGCTATGAACTCTGAAACTCAAATGTCTGTAATTATTTTCTAACTTCAAGTCTTTAATGATTTGCCACTAATTTGCTAGAAAACCACAATTTTGTAATAAACGGACCAAAAATGTAATCCAAAAATATAAAATAGCCACACAATACAGCTAGGAACCAATATTTACACACATGCACATACACACAGAGAGATCTGAACATCACTAATTTAGAACTTTGCTTTGCCATCTTAACACTCAAGACAGTTTTAATCTATTAATTTCTATAATAATGTAAGCAAGCCACCAAGTACAACTAAGAATTATATTATTGCAACAAAGCCAACATTAAAAAAAATCTTATTCTACAACTTTTTTGTATCCCCCTTTACCTTCACTAACCTGCTATTTACCAAGTACAGCTAATAATTATTGTAACAAAGCCAACAATAAAAAAAAAACTTATTCTACAACTTTTTTGTGTCCCCTTCACCTTCACTAACCTACTATTTACCAAGTACAACAACTAAGAATTAATAAAGCCAACAATAAAAGAACAATTTTTTCTACAAGTTACTTTTTTTTGTATCCCCTTCACTAACCTGCTATTTACCAAGTGCAACTACTAAAAATTAATAAAGCCAACAACAAAAAAAATCTTATTCTACAAGTTACAACTTTTTTGTATCCCCCTTCACCTTCACTAACCTGTTATTTACCAAATACTTTACAACAACGAAGAATTAATAAAGCCAAAAAAAAATCTTATTCTACAAGTTACATGTTACATCCACCTTCACTAACCTGCTATTTCAGTTCCTTTCCTCCTTCTGTTCTTTGAAGTGCTGCCTCTTCTTTCTTCTACACCAGCCAGGTCAAGGTGCACTGCTCAGCTGCCTGTGTACACTGTCCTCCAAGACTCCTCACTCCTCCAATTAAATGAACTCCAGGCCTCCAAAAAAACAAAAGTATACTGCTGCTGTTTCTTGGCTTGCTCTCTTTTTCCCAGCATGCAAAGTGTGGGAAGAGAGCAAGAGCCGAGAACCAATCAGTACCCATCCAGCCAGCCACATCACGTATGTGACTGGGTAGGTGGCAGTCCGAGCCCCTTCATTTTGCTATGGTTAAAAAACACATAGACTTATGTGCATGTGTATAGTAAACCTTCATTTATTAATCTGGACTGGTTTAACTGCAGTCTGGATTGACAGAAACTATTTTTTTTTAAAAAAACAGAATTCGCCGAGCACGCATGTGCAGTTCGAGTTCCGGGACTTAGCGAGTCAGTCGGACTCACATGCATCTAAGGTAGCCTGTACTCAAGCCAGTGAAGCCACTAAGCCAGTCAGTATTTTTTTAAATAAATTTTTTTAAATTATTTTTCTTTACTTTTAGCTGGAGGAGGTGCAGTCCTGCAGTCCAATAGCATGAGCCACCACTGTCAGGAATACAGATAATAGGCAAGAGGGGGATGGAATTTATTGGAGAAACCTGGCAAAGAAACCACGGTATTGGGAGCAAATAACTAGAAAGGGAAAGGTAATAGAATGGGAAGAGCCCAAGAATTTATTTGGACTGCAAGTCAGAGATTGCCTTACCTATCAAGGACTGGTATCAGAGTATAGGCAAAGAGAAAGAAATGGGGGGGAGGCTCCTAAATGAAAGACTAGCACTGGTAGAGCTTTTAATAGAATCTAGAACAGAAGCTGCCATTAAAAAAGGAATAGTTAGTAAAGCATATAAAATACTGCACGATAATTATAAGAATCAATCAGAGGAGCTTAGAAAGGATTGGGAAGACAGACTGGATAAGCAATTCACAAAGAGATAATGGGGGAATATATGTATATCTCCCAAATATGCAACAAAGTCAAGAAGATTTAGGATTTTTCCCTGGAAGTGTTACATAGGAATTTTTATACACCAAGTAGACTCCAAAGAATTTTTCCTTAGGTGAATAGCAAATGTTGGAGGTTTGACAGGCAAGACAGCTGGGGACTAATTTTTGGGAGTGTACTGAGCTGGCAGACCTTTGGGATTTCCTGCAGACCACTGTGTCAGAAATGCTGGATGAGCAGATTGGACTGACTTGGGAGATGATTTTTTTGAGTTTGCTGTAGAATTATAATTGCCTAGACATAGTCAAGCATTGCTGAGTCTAATTATGGTAGCTGACAAAAAAGCAATTACTTGAAAATGGAAATCAAAGTCTAGACCAACTTAACTAGAAGTAGTGAATATAGTAACAGAGATAAAACAACTGTAATTGGGATCTTTAGAAAAGAGAAAGAGCAAACTACATAGAAAAAAATGGAAATTGTTGGAACAATACATGCAGAGCAGGAACGAGGTTTAAGAGGCAAGATTTGAATGAGCCATATAATGCTTAACTGACAATGACTGGATGGTTTATAAGTGATATATAATGTTTACAACTACAGTTGTTTCAATGGTGTCTGTGATGTAAACTGTTTGCAACTAAAGTGATATTTTGTGTGTTTTTCATTTATATAAATGTAATATTGCCTTTGTCATATGTGTAAATTTAATAAAGATATTTGAAAAAAAAAAGACTGTTCAAGTCACTTGGTCTCCCTTAGAGGCCAACTTGCATATCAGTGTCTTGGAGCTAAGGGCAGTGCTTTTGCTATTGCAGGCCTTTCAAACTGCTCTCACCTCAGGAACAATTGCAATTTAAACAGGCAATATGTTGATAGTTTGGTACATCAACAAGCGGGGGGAACCAAGTCTTACCCTCTTCGTTGAGAAGCTCTCAGAGTTTGGCAGTGGGCAATCTCTTCCAACTGCTTTCTGATAGCAATGCATATTCTGGGCAGTTCCAATGTGATAGCAGACAAACTGAGCAGATACCTTCTTCTGCCTCATGAGTGGTGTTTCAGTCCCAAAGTGGCGGAAAATATTTTTCTTTGATGGGGCCAGCCTTACTGCGACCTACTTGCATCACCTCAGAACAACAAGTGCAGCAGCTACTTTGCCCTGTTCCCCCATCTGGGGGAGTCACCAAGAGATGCTCTCCTGCACAATTGGCCCTCTGGACTTCTATATGCCTTTCCCCCAATTCCATTAATTCCCCAATTTCTAAAGAAGGCGATCAAGTTAAAGAGCAAGGTAATCATTATTGCTCCCTTCTGGCCTCGACAGATTTGGTTCTCCTTCCTTTGGCCTTATCTGATTCAGCGACCGTGAACTCTGGACCCAAAGTCAGATCTCCTATCCCATCCAGAGGGATTAGTTCACCTGACCGTTCAAAACCTCAAGCTCACGGCTTGGTTTCTCCAATTCCATTGAATGTCAGGCGTAATAAACTTCCCCCAGTTCATAGAATTATTTTAGCTTCCCATAAGCTTTCCACCAGGAAACTCTATAAAAGCAAATGGAAACATTTCTCTTGCTGGACTCATGATAATAACATTGACGCCTTCTCTGCTCCTATCAATAGAGTCTTGGCATTTTTAGCTTTGTTTTTTGAAGCAGGGGGATCTTCATCTACTATCAAAGTGCAACTAGTGGCTATTTCAAATTTTCATAATGGGTTTGAAGAATATTCATTAATTTCTCATAAACTTTGCAAAGCATTTTTAAAAGGAACCTTGATGTTAAAACCTCAGCGCAAGGATCCATCTACACCTTGGGACCTAAACTTGATGTTACAGTCAATAATGCATTCCCCCTTTGAGTCTGCTGCCAACCGTGATTTGAAATTCTTATCTTGGAAGACTATATTTCTTGTAGCAATTACCTGTGCCAGAAGGATTTCAGAGATTCAGGCACTATCTCACAAACCACTATATTTGATATTTCATAAAGACTGGGTTTTCTTTGACATCAAACTCATCCTTTTTACCAAAGGTGATCTGGAAAACAAATATCAACCAGGCAATTGATTTACCAGTATTTTTTCCTAATTTTAAGGTCAAATACTGTCTACATTTATTAGACGTTCATATACAACTGTGTGTCTATCTTCATAGAACAAAAGACATAAGAAAGTCTGACCAGCTGTTTGTTTCATTTTCAAGTACAAGAATAGGCAAGCCAGTCACCAAGGTCACCTTATGTAGATGGCTGAAAGACTGTATTTCCTTCATTTACAAAAAGAGAAACGTTGACTTACTGGGGCCTGTTAAGGCACACTCTACTACAGCACTGGCTGCTTCATCAGTTTTTCATTCTAAGGCTTCCATGGACGATATTTGTGCAGCAGTGACATGGGCTACCCCTCATACCTTTATTACTCATTACAAATTGGATTTGGTCTCTAGGTGAACAGCATCATTTGGTTCTATGCTGCTCAGGAATATTCTTCCATGAGTCCTCCCAAGATCTAAGGTAGCTGGGGACTCTGTCCCATATGTCAAGGATAAAATGAAGATTGACAACATCAGATAAAGAAGTTATGTACTTACCATAATGTTCCATCTGTGTTGTCCATCTTCATTTATCCTTGACTCCCCCCCTGCCAATCAGGTTTTTGGTGGAACAAATAATGGCCCTAGTTATACATTTTTTCATATCTGACACCAAATATGGTCTCTATAAAGAGGGTTTTAGGATTGTGCTTTCTGTTCCTTTTTTGTATCTGCAAACTCGATCTAAGGTAATTTGGAAAGGAGCATTCTGGGTAGGACTTAAGCTCGAGAGTTTTTGGTTCTCTCGGGCTGTGGTAATGGCTGAGTTGGTTCCAGTGCTCGGAACCAAACCCATATGTCAAGGATAAGATGGACAACACAGATAAAACGTTATGGTAAGTACATAACTTATTTTTTCTACCTACAGAGAACAAAATAACCAGAAACTATAATGGTCTCCGGGTCTATATTACAAGCTTGAAACCTTAAAAGAGCGAACGCTCTTTTATCGAGCTGTAAACATCAACACCATTAAAGAGAGAAGACACGGCCCAGGGAAAAAAATCACTGGGCTGTTTTCAGGACTTTGCCATTTCCTCCACTGTGGTGTGATCTCGGAGTTGGTATATTTAAGTAGGGGGGTGTAGGGGCAAAGCTCCACACTTTATTTTGTGTTTGCATTTGGGAAAAATTGTTGTTCCTTCTCTTTGCTCTTTATTGGTGTCAATGTTTTCAGCTTTATAAAAGACCGTTTGCTCTTTTAAGCTTTCGAGCTTGTAAGATAGACCCTGGTCTCCTGGCTGCTAAACTATCCTTCATACCATGAATATATTTCCTTTATTAGATATGTCTCAACACAGCGATGCCCTTAGTTAATCTGAAGAGTTAGCAAAAAGCACTGCATTATGGGATAAAGGAGGAGCTTGAACTAGCCAGAGTTCTCATTGCTGTGGAGATGAGGCAACTTCGGCAACCTGTCCATCAGTTCCAATATCCAGAGATTAACTAAGTCTAACATTCTGGTGAGTACATAACTTGCATTTAAACTTCAAATGGACTCTCTTATTTCAAGTCAGGGACAAGACAGAAGAAATTAAACACAGAGCCCTGAGAAAAAAGGTGCGGAATCTTTGCAGCCTCTCTTCCATTGTTAGTAAGCACTATATGAAATGTGGCCATGATGCAGTAGATGCATCATGCAGGGCAACAGCAGTTGGGTCTGTTATGTGGAAAAGTGATTGGCTGTGAAAGCACAGCTTCTCACTTCCATATTATACAATAATCTGTTTGGACTCTGGTTGAAGAGGTAAAAACAACGAAAAGATCCTCCAAAGAACAATTTATTCCAAAATTAATTTTCCTCTGACGTCTCGGCCTGAGCCTTCAAGGAGTACAAAGAACTAAAACTCTGTTCACATATATATACATAATCACTAATTAGGTCAATTAATACAATTAATAGTAAAAACATCATTATTCAATTAACAAGCATTCTCCAATTAAAATCTTCATTAAGACCTTCAGGAAATAGTGTTCTAAACTTCAAAATAAAAATAGCTTCTTTTTGTTGCAACAAATATTTTGTATTTAAGCTATTATACTTATAAATTGGTATTTGTTCTAAAATAGTTGCACATAAATCATCAGGACTGCTGTTATGACACTGTAGAAAATGTGTTGCTACAGGACTTTCTACTTTTTTGTTAACAATATCTCTGACATGTTCTAAGAGCCTGATTTTAAAGGCTCTTTTTGTCTCTCCAATATAGAACTTTTTACACGGACAACTTAGGGCATAAATCACTCTTTCTGTGTGGCAATTAAAGGAGTGTTTTACTTGAAAGGCAATATTATTAATATGTTCAAAAAAAGGAACTATAAACTTACAAGCTTTGCATTTGCCACATTTCACTGTACCTCTGCTTGTAAGATTATACTGTACAGTCTCACTTGGAAAGTTGAACCTACTTTTTACCAACATATCTTTAATACTTTTGCCCCTACAGTACGAAAACTTTAAATCAGCATTTAGCCAAGTTTTAACATTATTCAACGAACATAAATAATTCCAAAATTGGGAGACTATTTTGACAAATTCACCAGAAAAACAACTATATTTGGTGACAAAATACATAACTTCTTTGTCTTCTGGACTATTATTAAAAATTCTTAAATTGTTATGCATCATATATTTATATTTGTCATCATTATTTCTAAAAAGTTTTTCATAAGCTTCCCTTAATAAAGCTTCACTATAACCTCTATGTAAAAATGAATTCGATAACAATTCTAATTCCCCATAAAATATATTTTTGTTGTTGCATAATCTATGAATCCGCAACATTTCACTATATGGAAGTGAATTAATAGTATGGGGGGGATGACCACTGGAACTATGTACATATTGCACAATACCCGTAAATTTCCTATTTACTGAGGTAATTAGTTCTTTACCATTCAAAATTTCTAGTTTAGCATCAAGGAAGGGAATACAAGTATTTATTTGTAAGCCATCAAATTCCAAGAAAAATCTATTAGAATTTAAATCAGTAAAAAATTGATGTGCCAAACCATGGTCTCCTTCCACTAAAAAAATTAAATCATCCACATATCGATAATACTTGATTACATGTTGGTGAAAAAATTTGTGTCTATATATATACTCAAATTCAAACAGCCCCATGGCTAAATTTGCATACATGGGGGCAAATGCAGCCCCCATGGCAGTCCCCTGTTTTTGACGATATAATTCATTATGAAATTCAAAAAAGTTGTTAGTTAAACAAAATTCAGTCAGCTCCACAATATATTCAGTGACAGGAGAATTACCTAAGAAAAACCTGACAGCTTCTATGCCAAACTTATGGCTAATGCTTGTATATAAGCTCTTGACATCGATGGTTACCCAATACATGTTTTGATTCCATTTTACATTTCTTATCTTGTCTAAAAAATCAAAAACATCCACCAAAAAAGAGGGTAATGCCATTACATAAGAAGAAAAGTAATGATGTAAAAATATACCCAAGTTGTGCAGGAAATATCTGCGACCTGAGACAATGGGTCTGCCAGATGGTTTCGATAAATTTTTGTGTATTTTAGGCAAGCAATAAAAGTAAGCCATGTCACAATCATCCACTTGAAATTTGTTCTTAACATCACTAGTAACAAAGTAACCTAATCTTAAACCTTTGGATATCAGAGCTTTATATTCCATAATAGCAAAATTATAACTCTCAATATTTGTTTTTTCATATGTATTAATATCATGGAGATGTTCCATACACATGTGAAAATAATCCTTCGGATCAAGGACTACCAACTTGTTACCTTTGTCAGCAGGTTTGAAAATTATATCATTTCTCTTGCTAAGTAAACATAAAGTCTGCCATTCTTTAAACGTCATATTATATTTAATATTGCTTTTGTTACGTATAAAAGAATTATATGTTGTATCAATAGTATGGTTAACCATTTTCACAAAATTAGAAACTTCATAATGTAGAACATGAGGTGTAAAATGACTGCTAGAAGGTATTTTCTCAGTATCTAATTTAGAGTAGGCATTGACTGACTCATCAGATGTACATGAATAGAAGCTGTCTAACGATGCACTAGAACTACTGTCAGAATTATCCTGAACCTGACTGACATTTTGACTAAAAAAATGTTTAAGATGTAGTTTTCTACCAAATCTATATACATCCGTCTTTAAATCATGTAACCCTGGCACCACCGTGGGGATGAATTTTAAACCAAGATTCAAAACTGAAATTTCCTCATCATTAAATGAATATTTAGATAAGTTTACAACATAGTCACTATGATGATTTTGAACTGGGTTACCATTTACCTCTCTTATGGCCACCCTGTCCGTTCTGTTCATATGCTGTGTATTGGGTAAATTCCCGTTGGCGTTTTTGTCCTTGCAAGTTCCTAGATGACTGAAACGTTTCGTTACGAAAAGTCTGTCGAAAACCTGCTGGTTGCTGAGCGGTCGGTAAACCGGGAAATTCTGAGTCTTCATATTCTTCTTCTCCCGAGGTAAATCCCCCTTCAGAAGCGGATGCTGACGAGTTTGGATGACGTTGATGGCTGGAATCAGCCTGGAATCTCACTCGTTTACGTCCCTTGTTCCGATTGGCTCTCGAGATGAAAGCCTTGTTCATCTCGTAATCACGCAGGTCTCTGACAAGCTTGCCTTTTTTACGTTCTATCAAATTGAGTTCAAACTCCTTTAATTTGTCTTGAGTTTGAACTAAAAAGTCATTTAAGGTGGAAACAGGAACGCATTTTGAAATATCATGACAAATTTTCTTTATATCTGTGCATAATTCAGTTTGTTTCAGTTGATCCCGCTCCACCAGGATGTGGAGCCATTCTGTGACACAATTATGCGCTGTGGCAACCCATCGTTTATGAAAGGAAACATCAGTTTCTATAGTTAGATCAAAGGGTGTTGTAGGATCTTTGTACACCCTTAAACCTCTCGGAGTGGTTTCTGTGTCAATATATCTTTGCAGTCCACAAATGTTAAAAAACGTTGATGTTTCCTTCCACATTTTCTTTTCCAAATTTTCAAATAATAATTTATGTTCAGCATTTGATGGTAAAGGAAGTTTCTTACCCACAGAAGAGAAGGGATTAGGAAAACGTTTTTTACGATCATGTTCCCATTGTTCCCAAATGGGTAGTTTTTTTTCGGTTGAGTTTCTAGTTAAAGGCAGACGCTCACCTCTCTCAGTTGAATTGGTGAGGAAGTTGTCCAAAGATAACTGGCTGCCATCCATGGTTTCACGAAATATTCGTGGCAGTTGTAGTTGAGGATCCGTAGACATGTATAAAACAACCAGGAACACACCAAGAAGAAAAAACAACGAAAAGATCCTCCAAAGAACAATTTATTCCAAAATTAATTTTCCTCTGATGTCTCGGCCTGAGCCTTCAAGGAGTACAAAGAACTAAAACTCTGTTCACATATATATACATAATCACTAATTAGGTCAATTAATACAATTAATAGTAAAAACATCATTATTCAATTAACAAGCATTCTCCAATTAAAATCTTCATTAAGACCTTCAGGAAATAGCGTTCTAAACTTCAAAATAAAAATAGCTTCTTTTTGTTGCAACAAATATTTTGTATTTAAGCTATTATACTTATAAATTGGTATTTGTTCTAAAATAGTTGCACATAAATCATCAGGACTGCTGTTGTGACACTGTAGAAAATGTGTTGCTACAGGACTTTCTACTTTTTTGTTAACAATATCTCTGACATGTTCTAAGAGCCTTATTTTAAAGGCTCTTTTTGTCTCTCCAATATAGAACTTTTTACACGGACAACTTAGGGCATAAATCACTCTTTCTGTGTGGCAATTGAAAGAGTGTTTTACTTGAAAAGCAATATTATTAATGTGTTCAAAAAAAGGAACTATAAACTTACAAGCTTTGCATTTGCCACATTTCACTGTACCTCTGCTTGCAAGATTATGCTGTACAGTCTCACTTGGAAAGTTGAACCTACTTTTTACCAACATATCTTTAATACTTTTGCCCCTGCAGTACGAAAACTTTAAATCAGCATTTAAGCACTATATGAAATGTGGCCATGATGCAGTAGATGCATCATGCAGGGCAACAGCAGTTGGGTCTGTTATGTGGAAAAGTGATTGGCTGTGAAAGCACAGCTTCTCACTTCCATATTATACAATAAGCTGTTTGGACTCTGGTTGAAGAGGTGCCTGAAAAGCTGGAGGAAAAGCAGAAAACTGGACAACAGTCAATGAAATATTTCCATTTCTGGCCACAACAGTAGAAAGTATCCCACAGAAATATGATCCTGTCACCACAGACAAGACAAAGACAAACAGACAAAGGGAAAGAGAGGGCAATTTAGGAAAAAAAATCTGATGAAGCAGTACAACCTGTGAAAGTGTTCATAACTTTGTGAATAAAGATATTTGAAGAACTGGAGCAGTCTGCCATTTTTGGGTTCACTTGTGTACTTGGAATTGTTTGCTTGTTTATTTTATGTAAGCCTGAAACTTGGAGAATCATGGTGGTTTGTGTTTTTACTACTTAGGAAAAAATGGCAAGTTTAGGGGGTCCTCTGTGCAATGACTCTACAAGGGAAGAGCTATGATTTGAGAAATCTCTTCTCTTTCCTTCACCGAACACAACTCCGTTGCCTATACCTCCCCACTAAAAATAGTGGTCATTGGGGTCTGTGTCTCAAAGAATAGGAGAAAATCACTCAGGATGCCTGTGTTCAAACTATGTTGAAATGAATACAGGTTATAGTTAATTAAAAAGATTCTCAGGCATTCCCAAAGTTCCCAGAAAAGAAAGGCATAATCAAGTGTGTACTTCAGAAACTCCTAAGGCATAGAGTCATAGATGTCTGCACACTGAGTAACAGCTTAACTCTAGCTCTCTGTGTGAAAACAGAAACTCAACAGAGAAAGCCAGTAGATATTTGTGTTTATGGGTAAATTTCAGTAACTGGCTAGTAAGTGCATTGCCTGGGTGCCAGGAAAAAAAGAAATACAGAACACCTGGAAAAAATCAGCCACAAAAAGTGAGGAAAACCCTGACTGAAGAAAGGTCTGGAGCTGTTCAGCAAAAAGCAATGCAACCTCTAGACATAACTTTCAGTAATCTACAGGAAGATATAAGACAACTGCACACAGACATGGTTAAAATAAACAAAACATTGATGGAGTATATCAACACAAACAACAAAAGGCTGGAAAAATGGATGAAACTATAAACAGGTATTCAGATGAGGTGATAAAGCTGCAAAAATCAGAGGTTGAAATGTGGAAAAGGCTGGCTGACTATGGTAATGCTCAGGAAGAGATGTGTCAAAAGTAATAGGATTAAAGGACACAGCATGTAGGGAAAACCTGAGATTTTCAGCTATACCAGAAATGCTGGAAGGAACAGACTGCATTAATTTTATGAAAGCACAAATAAGCAACTAGACTGGTATTCCACAGCAGGAGTTGTTAGTTGAAAGGACATATCATGTGTATGCTCCAAACCTGGCTGTGAGAAAGCAACCTAGACCTTTAATAATAAAAAATGCAATGCTATCAGCAGGAGTTGATTCTGACAAAACTGTGGCAGAAGGACAAATTACTAAAAGTGGGAGACAACAGAGTGTTTCTGGAGAATGATTACTCCTTGTACACCAGGCAGAAGTGGAGTAAATTCATTGCACTATTCGGGGGATGTTAGTACACAGGTGTGAGATTCAAATTGCTGTACCCAGCTGTCTTTAAGGTATTCTTCCATGGAGGGACAAAATAATTTTTTGATGAAGTATGCGCTAAGGAGGAAATACAAAAGTTTGTCCAACCAAAAGTGAACTGTGAAACAGAAGGAGATTCTGCTTCTTGTTCTTCTGGTAATAAAGACCACAGAGAGACTATACCTGTGACACCTTTTCCACTGTTTCAAGGGAAATGTTGGAGAGAAGGAAGGGTGCACAAGAGTTCAACAGAAGAATTAAGAGTACATTAAAATGAAGCAGAGACAGGATTTGGGAGATGAAGATGAACAGTAATAAAACCAGTAACTTAACATGAAATTAATATTTGTGAAATATGACAGAACAAGAAAATCTGGAAATATTGGACATTTTCTGAATTTGTTGGACTTGTGAGGGACTCTAAAGTTAATGCCCTACTTCATGTTATTAATGTTCAGAAAAATGCTTTGTGGGGGGGGGGTAGAAAGTTAACTGTAAGTAAACAAATTTTTTTAATAATGATATATTTGTGATGCATGGTTTACTTTGCATGCTATTCAGTAAAGTTTTCTCAGTTATTTTTAAGTGTAATGGGGATTATAAATAAGTGCTGCTGTTCTTTTTTCCCTTTATTTTTCCTTCTCTTTTTCTTCTTGTTCAGTTTTAAGAAATGTAGGCACTGAAATGTTAAAAAGCCTAGTTAAAACAGCATGTCAAAAGAAAAAATAATGTTTTTCTCATTCTTGCATGGGGGAATGACTGGCGTAAGGACCTTAGACTGATTTAGTAACAAGTTTTAAGAGAAAGCAAGCAGATGAAATAATACTAAGCATTATGAGTTTTTCCTAGCAAATGAATATATGCTTAGTGGCAATTCTGTATCTGACCATAATGTCTCCATGTCAACAGTCTGATAAGGAGAAATTGACTCTCTGGATCTCTTGTCTCCATGGAGAAAATCTGATAAAGAGAAATTGGTTACTGCACCATGCGTCTTAACATGGATAACCTTTGTTTTAGGTTAACTCATGGTCTATGAGTGTAGCTGTCAGTTTGGGACATTTGTTCCTATTAGGAGGGTAACGTTCCAATATTTGAGGATGTACACAGTTTTGTGTGTTAATATTAAATTAATAGATTTTTTATGGGGCTATTGTTTGAGGGCTTTCAAAAAACAAAAAGTTTTGTAAGATGTGACATAGGTTC
The DNA here is from genome assembly GCF_019279795.1 of Protopterus annectens. Lineage (NCBI taxonomy): Eukaryota > Metazoa > Chordata > Ceratodontiformes > Protopteridae > Protopterus > Protopterus annectens. The sequence continues at coordinate 1,538,799,738 of NC_056729.1, read as the reverse complement.
AAATGGATATGACAAGCAACAACTATATAAAAGATCAGCCTGCCAAACAGTGTATTATGCAACACAAAAGCTGGAATTAGTCATTTAACAAAAAAAAGGTGTTATACATAAAATATGGGAATAATAACTTTTTAATTCAATGATGCTTTCTGTGATGTCTTTAAATGTCAATGGTCTTACAGATAAATATAAAAAATAAAGAACAGTGAAGAACAGTGCATTATATTAAAAATGTAGAGTCAAATAGTTGTGTTATAGGAGACAGACTTGGAAAGAACTGAACATGTGAATTTGATAAAGAAACGTTTTCAGGATGGTTATTAAGTGGAATATCTGGGGCAAATGAAAAAAGGAGTACTTATATTAATTGCAAGAATAGTATTAGAAGAGGATAAAAGAGATAATGATGGCAGATTTGTACTGCCAAGGGAGGAGGATTACACTGGCATGTATTTATATTTCACCTAAAACTACTATAATGGAGCTTAAGAACATTCTGGGAGAAATAATCAGTTATCAGAAAAGAATATTATTCATAGGCGGGGACTGGAATTTGATTTGTAGCAGTGAAGGTGTGTCTGGGGGCCAGAAGGGAAAGTATAACAAAGGAGGGTAGATTTTTGAAAACAATTATCAAAATATTTGGCATGGAAGATGTGAATTCAGTAATAAAAGTTTGGAATGAATTTACATATTATTCCTCAAAATATAAAAACTGGGCTAGACTAGACAGAATTTACATTTCACATGAACATATGCATTTAATTGAAGGTCTTGATATGCACCCAATAATTATTTCAGATCATGTGCCAATAATAACTAAAATAAAAACACAGGGTAAGGAAATATAAATGAGACACTGGGACATTCCCATCTATCTGTTGAAAAGAGAGGAATTTAAGGAATGTTTAGTGAAGATTATTCAGGAGTGATTCAAGAGGACAGAAATTACTTTTGAAAATACAGCTAGTGAGAAGGATAAAATGAAGGTGGAGTTTAAAAACATGGTGGAAATAAAAGGGAAATAAAAGAAAGGGAGCTATGGTTAAGAAGTAACAAGAATTATTTAGAGGGACTGACAAATGTTAAAGTATTGCAGAACAGGGGGAATCTCACAGAATAAGAAAAGGATCAACTGCAGAATGCTAAGCAGAAAATAAAGAATTACCTAATAATATAAACAAGCTTAGAAAGATTGCTGTTAAGCAACTGTTTTTTGACAATAACACTAGAGCACAAAAACTTTTAGCACAATGACTCAGGCCACCAAAAGTAGAAAGGGCTGTTGCCAGGCTTTGGGAGCATATAACAAGGAAGGTAACAAAATATCCTGTAGCGGTATTTGAAATATTTCAGAAATTCTATGAAACTCTGTATAAAGCAGAGAAATGTGGAAATCAAGAAAATACACAAATGGAAATTTTTATGGAAGAATTAAATATGGCAAGGTTAGAAGTAGCTGAAGCTCAAATTCTAACAGTTAGGATATGAGGAGATGATATAAAAATTGTGATGTATAACCAATCTACAGGAAAGTGCCCAGGAATAGATGGTATTCCTGTGGAAGTTTGAAAGCTAAGAGGGAAAACTGATAAAGTTCTGGAAGGTTTTCTTTAACAGTATTTTAAGAGGAAGAGAAGTACAAACATCCTGGAAGAAAACAGTGGTATCTATAATACTTAAAGAGGGTAAAGATCTGTCACATCCAGCTTCATACAGGCCAATTTCAATACTAAACCATGATTATAAAGTGTTTGTGTCTATAATGGTTAAAAGAATGGCAAAAGTAATGCCAAAATTGATAGATATGGATCAGCATGGTTTTGTGGAAGGCAGGCAAACATTTGACAATATTAACAGAGCACTGATGATCCAAAAGGAAGCAGAATGCAAGAAAATGCCATTGTTGTTGGGTCTTAATGCAGAGAATACATTTGACAGAGTAAGTTGGGATTTTATGAGCAGGGCAATGGAAGCATTTGCAATTCCTGAACACATTATAAGGCTGATTAGAAGGATATATGAGGGATTGGAGGCAAAAATTAAAGTGGGTGGGGTACTCTCTGATAATTTCTGCCTGAGTAGAGGAACCAGACAGGGGTGTCTTCTTTCCCCTTTATTTGCATTATATTTAGAACCACTGGCAATGAAAATAAGGGACTCCGAAAACAGCCACAGTTGAAAGGTTTAAACATATTTAATAATAAATAATAAAAACACAAGCCAATACTTCTTACTACACAGAGCTAGTCAAGAGTTCAGAGATCACAGAGAAATACTTAAAATAATACAGTAGAAAAGTTCTGACATCACAGAAAAACAAACTAGTCTAATCTTCCTATTTCCTAGCTTTATCTAAGAGAAAGCACAGTTCTAAAATCCTACTTATATATAGACACAGGCAGAGTGGTGAGTTGGATGCTCTCAAGACAAATTTTCTCATGCTCTCATTCTGTCTGCCCTTAAATTGATAACACAGTACCACTGATTCATTTCAGATTACATCATTTCTTTCTGGTTCCCAGGCTGACAGATTCTCAAAGGCTAATAGCCCTTGATCTTGCAGCTGGTCAGGAAGCCAGAACAATAAAAGAATTTATACATGCAAATTCTAGCAATTAATTCTAGTCTCAAGGCAATAGCCAGAATTCCTTCATTCAGACATATCGGCTCCATGTTTTGAATTGACTTATTAGCTTTGTTACAGCAGACTGCACTTTTGTTACATTTTTGCAGTTCTACATTTAACACCATTTTTTCTCATTTAAGAGAACAAGCCTGTGGCTTATATTAATATTTACAAATGACAGAATTATCTATAAAATTCTATCTGGCTAGGCTGGCAGGCTTTACTTATCATCACACATCCCCCCCCCCCCCGGAGAACTCAAGCTAATTTTTCAAGTGACCCTTGAGAAACATTGCTTGAGAGGGTTAGGTCTGAGTATATGTTACCCCATTCCCTGTCTTGAGAGCCCATTTGCATTGGCATTGCTAATCCCACTGTGGTGCTGCACTGATGTATCATATCCTTGCAACCCTAGGCTCCATCTTAGCAACTTGGCATTTTGCTGGCTGGCTTTGTTTTACCATGTTAGGGGGTTGTGATCTGTCACTACCATAAATTTTCCTCCATATAGATAAGGCTGAAGTTTCTGCAGTGCCCACAATATGGCTAGGCATTCCTTTTCTACAGCTGCATAGCATACCTCCCTGGGTTGGAGCCTATGACTGAGATAAACCACTTGGTGCTCTTCTCCCTCTGAAGAAATCTGGCTAAGCACAGCCCCCACCCCATGGTTTGAAGTATCCATCTGAACAACAAATGATTTGCTGTAATCTGGACTGGCTAACACAAGGGGCCTCCCAAAGCTTCTTTAAGCTTCTGGAATGCTTGCGCACATGCTGGGGTCCACACTACCTTATCTGACCTGTTCTTCCTTGTCAGGTCTGTGAGGGGAGCAACTATGGTACTATAACTGGGGACTAATTTTCTGTAGTACCCTGCTCTCCCTAAGAATGCCCTCACCTGCCTTTTGGTAACAGGTGCAGTATATACCTGAATGGCTTCTACTTTGGCAGGTTCTGGCCTGATCTTACCACTCTCCACTCTATGTCCCAGGTAGAAGACCTCTACCATACCCACCTGACATTTGCTGGGCTTAATGGTCAACCCTACCCTCTGTAGTCTGTCCAGCACCTCCCTGACATGTTGAAGGTGCTCTTTCCAGGAATGGGTGTAGATGGCAATATCATCCAGGTAAGCAAGGGCAAACACTCCTGCTCCTGCTAGGATATGATCTACCAGCCTCTGAAAAGTCACTGGGGCATATTTCATCCCAAAGGGCATCTTTCTGAACTCATACAAGCTGAAAGGAGTCACAAAGGCTGACTTCTCTCTAGCACAGGGAGTCAAGGGCACCTGCCAGCAACCCTTGGCAAAAATCAATGGTTGTAAGATACTTAGCCTCACCCAGCTGCTCTAGGGCCTCATCTGTCCTAGGCAAAGGGTAAGCATCTGACTCTGTGTGACTATTTAATTTCCTGTAGTCCACACAGAACCTGGTGCTGCGATCCTTCTTTGACACCAGCACCACTGGGAAGGCTGAGGGACTGTTGGTCTCTTGAATTACCCCTAGTTCCAACATTTCCTGTATCTCCTCCTGCAAAGTCTGTTTGACTCTCTCAGACACCCTATAAAGGGCCTGCCTAATAGGCCTTTGGGGTCTTGTATCCACCTGGTGCTGCACCAGGTGGGTGCACCCTGGTTTCCCAGTGAACATGTCCCCAAACTCGTGTAACACTGCTTAGATTTCTCGAACCTGGGTAGGAGATAGCTGCTGGGACATTGCTACCCCTTCCACTGAGGTGTCAGTCCAAGCCTCACTGAGGAGATCAGTCACCAGATCTCCCTCAGACTCCTAAAATCCACTGCAAATACTCAGCACAAGGGCCTCCCTATCATGGTAAGGTTTCATCATGTTAACATGGTACAGTTTGTGCCCCTGCATTCTGCCTAGCAGTTCCACCATGTAGTTAACATCACTTACCTTTCTCACCACCTTCTAGTGTCCTGCCCAAGCTGCTTGCAGCTTGTTGTGTCTGACAGAAATGAGAACCATTACCTGCTGCCCCACAGCATACTCTCTAGCTCGAGCATTCCTGTCATACCACATCTTTTTCTGTAGTTGGGCTTCTACCAGGTTCTCCTGGGCCAAGCCTGTGATTTCCCTGAGCCTTGTCCTGAGGTTTAGGACATATGCCACAACAGACTCCTTGTAAGATTCACAGTCACCCTCTCACTCATCACAAATTAAATCTAGAGGTCCCCTCACCCTATGCCCATACAATAACTCAAAGGGTGGAAACCCTGTGGATTCCTTGGGACCTCTCTGTAAGCAAACAACAGATGGGGCAAATATTTGTCCCACTCCCTCTTAAACTGGTCTGCAAATGCCCGTAGCATGGTCTTGATTGTAGAGTTTAACTTCTCAACAAGACCATTAGTCTGGGGATGGTAGGGGGTGGTCTTCATGTGCTTCACCCCCACAGTAGTTCCACAGACAAGCCAGCTGGTCTGACATGAAATTGGCACCTCTGTCAGTCAGTATTTCTTTTGGGAAACCTACCCTGCTGAAAATCTCTAACAAAGCATTTGCCACCTTTTCTGCCTCAATGGAGGACAGAGCCACTGACTCAGGCTATTCTGTAGTATAATCCACTACCACTATGATATACATTTTCCCTGTGGAACTTGGGGTACTCAGAGGCCCCACAATATCCATAGCTACCCTCTGAAATGGCTCCTGAATCACAGGCAAAGGCATCAAAGGAGCTCTCACCTTGTGTCCTGCCTTGCCTACCTTTTGGCACTGCTCACAGGTTCTGCAGTACCCTGTTACATCTCTGGAGATTCCAGGCCAATAGAAGCTCTGCATAATATGCCTCTTTGTATGTTTGATGCCCATATCACCTGCAAAGGGAATATCATGGGCTACGGCTAGAAGCGCCAGACTGTAGGCTCTAGGCACTACCAACTGCTGCATCCTCTCACTTTCTAGCCCTCCCCCAGGGGTCCACTCTCTATACAGTAACTCTTTGTCCCAGTATACAGATTCCCCCTTCCCTTGAGAATCATGTGCCTCACTAGCTACCTGCCTCAGGCCTTGCAATGTAGGGTCTGAGAGCTGAGCCTGTCTCAGCTCTCTCTTTGTAACCCTTCCCAGCTCCCCTTCCACAGGAAGTCTGGTATCCTTTGACAGTGGTGCCTCACTGACAGCCTGGGTACTACTACTCATCTCTACCTTTGCAATCCCTTTGTCCAAGGGAACATCAGTACCCACAAGCAGCTGTGACTCACCTTCAGATTCACTGCTACAGAGTAGCTCCCTCCCTGAAGTAACCACCTCACCAGTCCTGGCTGCAAGTATGCAGTCTGTCTGGGTCTCCCCTATGCTACCAGACCCACATGCTTGTCTCCTAGCCTGACTGAGTGTAACTGCATAAACACATGGTACTGCCTCATCCAAATCCTTCCCTATCAGGACATCTGCAGGATGGTAGTTCAGTACCCTGGTTGTCTCAAAACAACCTACTATTGGCATTTTGTCTTTCCCACTTACTGGCTCTCTCATCTTTTGTTCCCCACCTTGCCTCTGTAGACATCTGTATGCTAAATGGCCCCACTGGTTGCATTCAAAACATTTAACCCTAGGTCCTGAACATATACCTGGACTAGTGGCTTCCCCTGCTACTGGCAGATTCTCTTGGGGCTGTCTGTGCTGCCCACCATGGGTTCCTTTAGACCCATGAGCAGTACTGGGGGTCTCTTTCCTGTCCAGGGATGCCTTGCTTGCTAAGTATAGGTCTCCCTTCTTCCCCAACTCATCTGAAGTAGCACATTGTCTATGAGCTAACCAGATACTCATGTCCTCAGGCAAAGTGCTAAGGGCTTGTTCCCTCACCAAAAGGTCTGCCAGCCCTTCAAAAGTGGTGACCTGACATCCACTCACCCACCTATGAAAATAAGTGCTCAGTTCAGCAACATACTCACACACACTTTCATCTGCCTTGCGTCTATGCTCACAAAGCTTTTTCCTATTCATTTCAGGTGTTAGCTTAAAACATTCTAATAAGTGATTTTTAACAGTAGTATAATCAGAATATTCACAATCAGCAAATTTAGACAACACAGCTACAGCTTTACCATGGAGTAAGGGGCCACAAACCATACCCAGAGCCTTTGGTCAACATCATACTGTTTACATACCCTCTCAAACATATGAATGAAACTATCAAAATTATCCCCCTCTTTAAACTGTGGAAGAAATTTACTGACCTTTTGTGCTTCTGGGGTCCAGTTACTCCCTTTCCCATTACCTCCATGACTCTGGCAAAGAGTCAGCATCTCCTTCTCATGCTGCCTCTGCCTCTCCTTTTCCTCAGCTTCCAGGCGTAACAGTTTCTCATTCTCCTCAGCCTGCAAACGTCACAGTTTCTCCTTGTCCTCACTCTCTAGATGCCTCAGCCTCTCAGCTGCTTCTATTTCCAAATGCCTGGCCTCCAACTCAAGTCTCTGTAGCTCCAGATGGATTTTTAAATCCTCTGCAGAAAGGTTGAGCTGTCCATTATCTGAGTGTGGTACGTCTCCACTGCCAGTCTGATCATCCTCCTGGTTGCTGTTTTCAGATGCAGCTGTGACTATGGCTGCAATCAGTTCTGCCTTAGTCAGGATTCCATGCAGCAGTCCCCTAGCCTGGCACATCTCAGCCAGCTGGCTCCTTGTCAGCTTTCCATACTCCTCTGCTGACATGCTGCTTGCTCTCTCTGACTAACTAAGCCAAGAAAATAAAACAATTGTGATCTGAACTCTGAGTATTCACTGCGTGGTTGATTTAGAGTACAAAACACCTTCAGTGATCACTGTACACAAGCTACAGGAATTCACTCTACCCACACCACTACAAGCCAATTAGTATTTGCCAACCAATTAATATGTGGTGTGGATATCCCAACACTGCCAACAATTAATATGTAACACCCGTGCACTGGCCCAGCAATCAGGGAACCTCAATCCTCACCACTAACACCAGTGAGGGGCATCCATATAGGGAAAGGATAATAAATACACAGACACAGCAAAGTACAATTTCCCTTAAGAGCACAGAGAGATCACAGTCAGTCTTGTGCTGGTTTCTCCCTTTCTCTCCAGGTCCCCAATAAGACTCCCCACTGGCACAGCTATAGGGTCCAGATCTCAGCCTAGTGGGCAAGCTAAAACCTCCAGCACTCTCTCTGTCCAACCAGTGCTTCATGTTCCTGCCCAAGTAGCTGACACACACACTGTGAGATAAGAGTTTCTACAATCACACAGACACTCCTGGGAAAGGCTGGCACAGGTTCTGCAGCTGTGCCCCTTTTACCCAGACTATATGGTAGAAATCACTGCCACCACCCAGCTAATATTTATCAGCTACTCAAAGGCCATTATTGAAAGGGTGTCCAATTATACTGTGCAATATTATTATCCAAATGGTAAGTGCAACCAAACAGTCAAGACGTATTTGGAGTGACTTGGTTCAGTATTCCTATATACGTGCAATGTACTCTTAGAGCTTAAATTATCTCTACACAAAACAGCCACAGTTAAAAGGTTTAAAAATATTTAATAATAAATAATAAAAACACAAGACAATACTTCTTATTATACAGTGCTAAGCAAGAGTTCAGAGATCAGAGAAATAATTAAAATAATACAGTAGAAAAGTTCTGACATCACAGAAAGACAAACTAGTCTAATCTTCCTATTTCCTAGATATATCTAAGAGAAAACACAGTTCTAAAATCCTACTTATATATAGACACAGGCAGAGTGGTGAGTTGGATGTTCTCAAGACAAATGCTCTCATGCTGTCTGTCCTTAAATAAATAACACAGTACCACTAATTCATTTCAAATTACATAATTTCTTTCTATTTCCCAGGCTAACAGATCCTCAGAAGCTAATAGCCCTTTATCTTGCAGCTGGCCAGGAAGCCAGAACAATAAAAGAATTTATACATGCAAATTCTAGCAATTAACTCTGGTCTCAAGAAAATAGCCAAAATTCCTTCATCCAGACATATCGGCTCCAAGTTTTGACATCAAAGAATTAATTTATTAGCTTTGTTACAGCAGAGTGCACTGTTGTCTCATTTTTGCAGTTCCACATTTAACACCATTTTCCCATTTAAGAGAATAAGCCTGCGGCTTATATTAATATTTACAAATGTCAGAATTATCTACAAAATTCTATCTGGCTAGGCTGGCGGCCTTTACCTATCTTCAGACATAGCACAAGCAGAAAACTTTAATTCAAATTGGAAAGGGATGATGATGAAATGGGGGGGGGGGTCAAGAAACAAAGAGGGACTGGAATTTTGGATGTAGGCCTTTAAGGAGAGTAACAGTCATTCAGAATATTATATCTATAAAGTAGCAAAAAGTATCATAGGAACTAAGCCAACATGAGAATGGAGAAAGGAGATTCTGCCGATAAAGATGACTGGAATGAGGGGTATAGACAATAGGCAAGAGGGGGCTGGATTTTGTTGGAGAAAACTGGCAAAGGAACCAAGGTATTGGGACCAAATTAACTACAGAGGAAAAGTTGATAGAATGGGAAGATGCCAGGAATTTATTTGGACTGCAAGTCAGAGATTGTCTTCCCTATCAAGGACTGATATCAGAGTATAGGCAAAGAGAAAGAACTGGGGGGTCCTAAACAAAAGAGCAGCACTGATAGAGTTTTTAATAGAATCTAGAACAGAAGCTGCCATTAAAAAGAGGAATAATTAGAAAGCATATAAAATATTGCATGATAACTTTAAGAATCAAAGGAATCAGAGGAGGTTAGAAAGGATTGGAAAGAGAGATTGGATAAGCAATTCACAAAGAAACAATGGGAGGATATATATATGTCTCTTGAACATGCAACAAGATCTAGATTTATGATTTTTGCTTGGAAATGTTTACATAGATATTTTTATACCAGAAGTAGATTCCACAGAGAATTTTTCCTCAGGTAGACAGCAGATATTGGAGGCATAATGTGGAAGAGAGAGGTAATTGGGAAGATATTTTCTGGGGGTGCAGTGAGTTGGCAGATTTTAAGGATTCCCTGCTGGACGCACTTTTGGAGTGGGATGCTGGGTGAGCAGATTGGTGTGACGAGAGAGATGATTTTTCTGAGCTATGATATGTCATCAGAATTGCCTAGACATAGTAAGGTCTTGTTGTGTCTAATTTGGTGGCTGCCAAAAAAGCAATTACTAGAAAATGGAAATAGAAATCTAAACCAACTATACTAGAAGTAGAGAATATACTAACAGAGATAAAACAACTGGAGTTGAGATCTTTAGAAAAAGGTAGGAGCAAACTGCATAGGAAAACATGGGAATTCTGGGAACAATACATTCAGCGGAGGAATGAGGTTTAAAAGAAGGCAGGACATAAATGAGCTGTATAATGTTTGACTGAAAATTATTGGGTAGATTATAAGAGATGTATAATGTTTGAGACTGGGAGTGTGTCAGTATGGTTTGTGATGTAAAATGCTTGCAACTAGGACTGTGTCAGTGTAGTTTGTTGTAATTTATATAAATGTATGATTGCCTATGTTGTGATGAGTTAATAAAGATGTTTCTTGTTTTTAAAAAAAGGGCAGGAATTGAATAATATATGTAATGCTGCTTAGGTTATACAATATATAGCAATATATTTGAAGTATAATGTTTGTAAATATAAACTTCTTAATAGAGTTTGATTACTTTTATATTAATGTAAATTTACCTGTGTCACAAGTAATAATTCAGTAATGGTATAGAGCCATAGAGAGAGTACCAGGCCAGGAAGAAGACAGATGATTCTATTTGGGATGTTTCTAGTATCAAGAAAAGAAGGCCCAGTTAGGCCTGTCAAGGACAGACAAATACCTGTAAGTGTTAAATTTCAGAATGCTAACCTTATGAATCTTACCTCCTTTTTTCTTTCCTCAGACATATATTGTCACCACAGATTTGAAAGTTGTCTACTTCTACATATCCATATGCAAAAAACAACAAAAAGCAAAGGCAGTATCTGAGATTCAAAAGGAGTGCTAATTACCAATTTTCTTCCTTCCTCTTTTGTTTTATCTCCTGCATCCTGAATATTTATAACATGCCTGGCTCCATTAATTGTATACTGCTGAGCAAATTGCATTCATATTTACCGTTACTTAGACAACTGTCTAATTCAGTCACCTGCTGAAAAGGAAATGCTGACTGCTCTGCTGTTCACCATGGCCTGTTTCTAGACTCTGGGACTCCCCAAATCAAAGTTACTGTCCTCTCCATGAGCTTAGTTTCTGGTAGCCACATAATTAAAATGTCATAAGGTGAATACATGAGCTGAACATCAAGTCAAGAGGTACAGTTAAAGCCAGGTGCAGATACTGTGGCATTTGTCACAGATTTCTCATATGTAGCTTGGGTAAATAGAATTTAACTGATCTGGGACAAGACTTAGAGGAAAAAAAATCATTAACACTAAACAGAGGATAGTTGTAGTTTTAGCAAGAAAATCTTTCTGAGAGGCGTGGAAGCCAGAAACACTTATATACTTAACAGACAATGCAATAGTCACATGGTACTGCATGCAGCAAAATGGATCCCTCCTTTATCTCTTATGCAGACCAGCCATGGGATCATGGCATCTGGCCCAGGAGTCATGGGTGACCCTCAGGGGATCTTATATTTCATCCTAGGAAAACATCCTGGCAGAACAGAAGCAAACTATCATGAATGGATAATGAACAAAAACATGTTTCTGGATGTGAACAACAATTGGAGTGTCCTAGAAGTAGACCTTTTTACTTTTCCAGAAAACAGTTAAACATTTTTGCACCAGGATACCAACCACAGAAGACTGGGCAACATATGCCTTCTGAATTAGTTGGGTAGCAGGTCTGTTCTATAAACTCTTACTACCATCCCTGTCCAGAGAGTAATCCAGAAGACAGAGGAGGACAGGCCAAAAGCTATTTGTAACACTGTTTTGGTCAGGGTAGCACTGGGTTTGTTTCTTACCAAGCATGGTAAAGATGGAGCCAGTCCCACTGTCTCAGCATGTGACCCTTATCTCGCAAAGCAAGAGTTCACTCACACCTCATCCTGAAGTTCCTAAGGTTGTGACAGCAAGGATGATTTAGCACACATCTCTTATAGGTATGTATTTACCACTAATGTGTTTGGTATTATGAGGGAGGTTTGAAAACTTAACATAAGAAATGTATACTCACTCAACAAAATGAAAAAAATTCTCCATTTGGTATGAGAGGCCCTGGACCCTAACTAACTTAACATCATTGAAAGTGAATGTATCTGTATCTCTTCCTGCCTGAACCCCCCCCCCCCCTTAGTTCTTGTCAGTAAAACAATTCTTTATAGGGATACTACACCTAAGAAGAAAATCTCCCCTCCATATTATCTAAATTGCATGTCAAAAAAGTTAACTTTGCAATCACACAAGCCAGCACCTGCAGCACCCCTTAAATACTTGATTTGAAAGACTGTCTTCTTACTGGCTGTTACATCTGTCTTAATATCTGAATTAAAGGTGCTTATATGCAGGCAGACCTTTCTCATTTTCCACATGGACAGGTAACCCTACACACCAATTCAACCTTTGTGCATAAGCTGAAAAAAAGTCTCTCTAAATCAGACAGTTAACCTCCCAATGTTCTTCCTATTGTAAAGAACAATGCAAAACAATGAGTACCAAAGTCACACAGAACAACTAATCAGTAAAAAAAAAAAAATAAAAATCTAGCGAAGCTAGACTTTTCACTGTGTGATACCTTGAAACCTTTTGCTTTAGAGGCATCATGAAATATATGCAAATAACCCCATAAGGACAACAGGTATTTCAGCTATATGACAATTCTGAATGTCCATGACTTTTTCTTTTTAAGTCTGTTATGGAGAAATTCACACTAATATAGCTAAACCCCACAAACAAAAGATATGCATGTTTTTGACTTTTTACCTCATCAGCACAGCATAAGTTGAATGTTTGACCAACATTTGGAAACACAAGGTTGTCGTACCCAACTGATATCCATTATCATTAGGGTGACTACAAAATATCCCAACTAACAATCCAAAACAATGAATGCCAGGGTCACACAGAATAACTAATCAGTAAAAAAAAAAAAAAAAAGGAAAAATTTAGCCAAGATAGACTTTTCACTGTGTGATACCTTGAAACCTCTTGCATTAGAGGCATCATGGGATATATGCAAATAAACCCATAAGGACATCAGGTGTTTCAGCTATATGGCAATTTTGAATGTCTGAATGTCCATGACTTTTTCTTTTTACGTGTGTTATAGACAATTCAGGCCAATCAAGGCAAATCCCACTAGCTAGAACTCATGAGTTCATTCATGGCATCCATTTATTTACCTTGAGCATACACTTGCGTTTAACTTTTAGCATCCATTTTTTTACCTCGAACATACACTTACTGAGTTTAACTTTTGTCATTACAATTTCTACTGTTGACTGGATTTGTTTGAAACAGATGAAGACAAATTTCAAAGCTGTTAATCTTTCTGTAGTTACCTTAATTTTCATCTGCATTTGTATTTTGGGGAGACTTTTAATGCTGTTTTGACATTGCCTTTAATGACAGTTTTTCAGTAGTAACAAGTTTGTGCTTTTTACTGCAGTTTAGACTGTGAACTGTGTACATATCTCACTGGTGCTGGCTTTAATACTTTTGTTAACTGGGTAAGGCAACTGGATACAGCTGTCACTTTTATGGTTAATCCAGGAGCACTGATTGAACAATTGGTTTGTTCACTCACACAGTAGGCAAATGGAAATGGAAGGAATCAGTTCATTAATAGCTCAGAGCCCTAATCCATGGTGCTAACTGCCAGACTGCCCAAAACAATAAGCTGACCTGTCTTGAAAACTCAACTGTTTCTTTCAGCTTTTTCAGGAGTAGCAGAGGATGGTTTTCAACTACACAGTTTCACCTCTTCTTTATGAAAATAAGCCATATGAATGATGGAAAACTAAGGTTATGATCTGGACTCTAGCTGCTGATCTATAAAAATGAAGGCCCAAATGGAAAACTAAGGTTATGATCTGGATTCTAGCTGCTGAGCTATAAAAATGAAGGCACTTCCTTGCAGTTGCGATGTTGCTTCCTAAAAGTTATTGCACTGGCAGTTTTAGAACAGAATATGAAAACAGATGAAGGAATTTAATAGTGACATGAAGTTATGCAATAGAAATAGGATTTATGAGGCATAATGTAATTTCACGGCCACAGAGTCCCCAATAAGTGCTCGTTCACCACAAAATCGGTATTGTAAAGTAATGAATCCAACAATCCAACAGGCACTTCACGGATATAAAATATTTTATTTGCAATACGATAAAAAATAAAAACTGTTTGTTAAGCGCTTTCACCCATCCTAGTGGGCTTCTTCAGAACACTCCATTAATTACAAAGACGCCTTAAATAACTTGTTTGGCGCCAAAATGTGTTCAAACATTTAAAGGCATACTGCCCTTGAAACCAACTATCATCTGAGCTATTTACATTCCTTACTTTTCAAACAGACCTTCTAATACAATACTTTTCTATTTTTATATGAGTGTATAATTGCATATGATATCAGCAACATATATTAATTTTTATATTAGGTTGATATAGGACAATATATCCAAGATATACACAAATTTTATAAACAAAGAACGTATAAAGCGCTTAACAAACAGTTTTCATTTTGTATCATATTGCAAATAAAATATTTTATATCCGTGAAGTGCCTGTTGGATTGTTGGATTCGTTACTTTACAATATCGATTTTGTGGTGAACGAGCACTTATTGGGGACTCTGTGGCCGTAAGCTTCATAGTTATTCTTTGAAATCATAATGTAATTTCAATTACATTTCATTTTACTAATTTTTGAGCAGGTAAACCCACTGGATGCAACTGTCCCTTTTCAGGAGTGATTAGATTACTGTCTGATAATCCCCTGTCTGTGGAATAGACTCCCTCTCCATGTCAAGCAGAGTAACTCACTAGCCTTCTTTAAGAGGAACCTGGATGACTGGATGGGAAACAAGAAAATACACCCCTGGGATCTCAGCTGTGGCCCCGATAGAGAGGGGGGAAACAGGTGCTGACTTTGTGGGAACATGGGCAAAATTCTTGGTAAGGCTTATAAGAACCTCCAGGCCAATAGCCTAGTAACATCCTATGAACCTATGATTAAGTAACTTGCTCAATGTCACATAGCAGGTAGATGAATGTCGAAGGAATTAACCCCTGTGACTTATGCACAGGAAGAAGCTCCTTACTAGCATAGCACTTCTACTCCTCTGCACTACCAGACCAGTTAACAGAGACTGTACAGTTTCTGTGACAGATTACATAACTAATATTGTGCAAAGATGTAGTCATATGCTTGACAATAATGCAGTGTTTCCAAATGCAGTGTTTGTTTTCAGGCTGTTAGATACTGCAAGCTTAAATGTTACAAAAAAGCATTAATAGCATCTTATAAACTTACTTTTGCATCAAAAAAGTCAACCTTAAAATACAGTTTCAGGGAAAAGGCATCAGCTACTGAGGTAGGTATTAACATAAGTCAGGATATAGCATATCATAGAGCAGAAACAATGTGGGAAGTCAATTAGATGAAATAGCTTTGAGAGATTACTACTACTACCAGGTATAAATCAGCTAGGTAAGCAGGAGGTCCAAATGTGCATTGTCAGAGCACCTGTCACTGGTTAAAGACTGTCCAAACAGGCAGCCAAGTTAAATAAAGGAGTAAGGCAAAATATCTGAAGATTATAACAGAACACAGCATGCCTTCATTCACAAGGGAACCAGATTCAGATGCAGAGATTTTTGGAGTGGAATCATTTGAGTCAGCTGTACTTAATACTACATGGATGTGCACCATTTGATGAGAAAATGGTTAAGAAAACTATGTCAGTAAACTGAGTCAGAGTTGGAAGACAAGGGTGTTAAAAATTGATAACATCTATTAGTAGGACTTTCAGGTTTGGATACAGTGAAGTCATGCATTTCACCAGAAGACAGAAAAGAGCATAATGGGTATACTAAAGTAAACAGGTGCCACTATTTTTTCCTTCTTTTCCCTTTCAACCTTGTTTAGTTTTAAGAACTGTAGACACTGCAATGTAAAAAAAAAGTTTGTTCAAAAAGAGTATGATACAAGAAAAAAACTATGTGCTTTTTCTCATTCTTGCATAGGGGAATGACTGGGTTAAGACTCTTGGCTTTCTCTAGTAACAAGTTTTAATTGAAAGCAAATAAATAAAAAATAACATTGAATATAATAAAGCACACCTCTAGCAAATACAAACAGAATACTTCTTTCTTTTAATGGCTTTCTTTCAATGGCTAGGAGATAATGTTTTCTGGAAGCATTCAAGTGATTTCTCATTCTGTGAGAGCAATAAAGATAAGACAAAACCAGACAGCACTTAGTAGAAGCACAGGCTGTACCACAAGTCTTATCATGGATAACCTTCATTTTAGGTTAACCCAAGTTTGTGAGTGTGGCAGTAGGCTGGGGCAATTGTTCCTATTAGGAAGGTAAAACTTTAATATTTGAAGATGCACATAGCTTTATATGTTAACATTAAGTTAATATTATTTTTGTAGTGTATTGGGTTTTTTTTTTTTGGGCTTTCAGTAAAACAAAATGCTTTGTAAGATGTGACATAAGCTCCAATGGATACGACAAGAAACTTGGGGAGAATGACGTCCCCGCAAATGATCACATTCATAATAATGTCCTAAGCACACAATCAGTCATGAGGGACTCTGGCACGCAGGTTGATAGCAAACTGACTTTTGACCACCATATTGCTTCCATTGTACGGAAGGCTTTCTACATGGCCCACCTCATTAGTAAGGGTATCTCATCCAGGGACAAGGTGGTCATAACATCCCTATATTTCTCCCTTATAAGACCCATTATTGACTACAATGCCCCCTTTGGCATGTACCTCACAATGCACATGCAGCAGCTGGAGAGACCACAGCGGTTCCTCACCAGGAGAATCCAGGGCCTCAAACATCTACCCTACACAGATAGGCTAAAGGCCTTGTCCCTCTACTCAGTCTCCTGCAGAATCCTCAGAGGTGACCTCTGCCTGGCATACAAAGCAATCCTAGACCCTTCCTTGATAGGACTGCTGCATATCCGCAAGTCAAGATTCATTCAAGTAACCCACATGCGCAACCTAAACCTAGTTTGTGACATCAATAGGACTTGTTGGCAGGCCAGATTTGTGTCCCAGAGACTCCCCCCTTTTTGTGGAATAGACTCCCTCTCCACATCAAGCAGAATGCCTCATTAACCCTTTTTAAGCGTAACCTGGACAACTGGAAGGGGAACAGATAATACACCCCTGGGATTCCACCTGTGTCCCTGCTGGACAGTGGCATAGGGTGCTGACTTGTTGGAACATGAGCTAAATTCTTGGCTTGGCTTGTAAGGGCCACAGGGCCAATAGCCTAGTAATGTTCTCTGATCCTATGATTCTATGATTCTATGGTCCTATGAACCTAGACAACTGTATAAAAGGTCAACCTGCCAAAAATTATTTTGCGCACATGTAACACAAAAGCTGGAACTAGATACTTAACAAAAAAGCTGTTACAAATAAAAGGTGGGAATAATAACTTTGTAACATAATGACCTTTTCAATATTATATTTAAATGTTAATGGTCTCACAATACATACAAAAAATAAAGAGCAGTGAACTATATTAAACAATGTAGAGTGCAAATAGTTATGTCTACAGGAGACACATTTAGAAAAAAATGAACGTGTGAATTTGATAAAGAAAGGTTTTCAGGATGGTTATTCAGCAGAATACCTGGGACAGAGGAAAATAGGAGTACTAACATTAATTTCAAGAGGAACTCCAGTAGTAATAGAAGAGAATAAAGATATAATAATGGTACATATGTAGTACTAATGGGCTACTAGCAAGGGAAGAGGATTACACTGACGTATTTATATTCCATCTAAAACTGCTACAATGAAGAATAAGAAAATTCTGGGAGAAATGATCAGTTTTCAGCAGGGAATATTACTTATAGGTGGGGACTGGAATTTGGTTTGTAGCAGGGAAGATGCATCTGGGGGGGGCACAGAAATGAAAATATAACAAAAAGAGGGTAGATTTTTGAAGAAATTCATGAAAATATTTGGTATGGAAGATGTGAATTCAGTAGTAGGAATTTGGAGTGAATTTACATATTATTCCCCAGGATACAAAAACTAGACTAGACTAGACAGAACTAACATTTCACAGGAACATGTGCATTTAATTAAATGTTTTGATACACACTGAATAACTATTTCGGATCATGGACCAATAATAAATAAAATAAAAAAAAACTTTTAGTGCAATGACTCAAGCAACAGAAAGCAGAAAGGGATGTTGGCAAGCTTAGGGAGTCTATAACAAGGAAGATAAGAGATCCTGTAGAGGTAATAGAAACATTTCAAAAGTTTTCTGAAAGTCTGTATAAAGCAGAGAAATATAGAGATCAAGAAAAAGTACAAATGAGAATGTTTATTGAATAATTAAATATGCCAAGGTAGGAGGTAGATGAGGCTCGATTACTAATAGGATAGGAGGAGATGAGATAAAAATGGTGATGTATAACCAATCAGCAGGAAAGTCCCCAGGAATAGATGATATTCTTGTGGAAGTTTGGAAGCTAGGAGGGAAAAAACTGATAAAGATCTGGAAGGTTTTGTTTAACAGTATTTTAAGAGGAGGAGAAGCACCAACCTATTGGAAGAAAGCAGTGGTGGGTGTAATACCTAAAGAGGGTAAGGACCCATCAGATCCAGCTTCATACAGACCCATGTCAATCCCAAATCATGATTACAAATTGTTTATGTATATAATGGCTAAAATAATAGCAAAGGTGATGCCAAAATTGATAGACATGAATCAAACATGAAAATGCACTCATTGCAAGCATTCTTAACCCTGGAAGATGCTGACATTTGTGCAGTCACAGAAACCTGGTTCAAAGCTGCGAAGCACACCCCAGCCTTACCTGGTTACTCATCCTATCATACATTCAGACCCCAAACTGTGGGCAGCAAAGCCAAAGGAGGTGGAGTTTTAATGTATATTATAAGACACACACACCTCCAAGCTGGTCAAACAGTATGACGCACAGGAGACACAACACGTGCAGTTAACTATTGACAATACCCCTATTCAAATCATAGCTAGCTACAGGCCCCCAAATTTGACTCAGGATGCCCACTCCACCTATCTGGACCTCTTTGACTCTATCAAGATTCAACCCTTTAACCTGATCCTGGGCGATAACTACCCAACCATACACTGGAAAAACTACTCATGCCAGAATGCAAATGCCCAGAGATTCCTTGATTTATCAATGCAAATGCCTTGGAGCAGCTAGTCGATACCCCCACATGAGGTGATAATATCTTGGACTTGGTATTAACCAACATGAGTAACCACTGCAGCACCCCTACAGTATCATCCTCCCTGGTAAGATCCGACCATAAAGCCGTCACTTTCGAAGTCAGCATCTCCCCTGACCTCCCTCTAGCTAGGGTCAAACAAAAACAACTTCTCCAAAGCTGATTACAACCTCCTGAGGGATGGTATAAACAGATTCACAACCCCCTCCCCTTTGTTGGAACTGGCACCAATGTCCAAATCTACACCAAAGTACTATACGAGCACTTATATAGATGCATGGAATCAGGAATACCTAACAGGACAAAATCATCCTCTGCAAGGAAGAGTAAACCTGTTTGGTGGACATCTGCAATAAATAAACTATATAACAAAAGGAAAAAATTGCTGTGCAGGACCAAGAACCAGCAGGTGCCCAATTGGAAGCAATATCTCCTTAGCTGGAACAAGCAAATAAGAACACTAGTGAAATCCTCCAAAGCCAACTTTGAGTCCAAATTGGCCACATCTACTAGAGACAAAAAAAAGGCCTTATTCACATATGTCTGCAATCTCAAAGGAAGCACCCAGATCTATTCAGAACTGGTGGTCAAGGACACCACATACACAAATGTTGTAGATATAGCCAACCTACTGGCTGACAGATTCAGTGAAATCCTCACCCCTCTGTCCCCCCATTAATAAATCAGGACATTCCCAGTACCTGCCCCCATCCCCTTATCTCTAGGGAACAGGTCATCGCTGCCCACTCAAAGGCAAAAAAATACAGCCTCCATGGGACCCAATAACATCCCAGGCTGAGTCCTACATGAACTCAGGCATGAACTTGCAGCACCATTAGGCACCCTATTCAACCAAACCTTGAGTACCAGCTTTGTCCCAGGCGAGTGGAGGATAGCCACTGTTATCCCTTTGCACAAAAGTGGAGCATCCACCAATCTGGGAAATTATAGACCCATCAGCCTAACTAGCCCAACCTGCAAGGCCATGGAATGGCTTACCATGGTTTCATTAACAAGGACATTGGCAACCTCCAAACACAGTTTGGCTTTGTCAAGGGGAGGTCATGTCTATTAAATCTGGTTGACTTCTTTGAGACAGTCACCAAAGCCATGGACAAAGGGAAGACAGTGCACACCACCTACCTTGACCTGGCCAAGGCCTTCGACACTATTCCCCACTTGGACATAGTAGACAAAGTCTCTCAACTAGGTATCAATCCATATGTTATCAGATGAGTAGCAAACTGGATCACTGATAGAACCCACCTAGTCAAAATAGGGAACCCACCTCAAGCATTAGACCTATAACAAGTGGCATACCCCAGGGATCTGTCTTGGGGCCTCTGTTATTTGAGATATACTTTTCTGAAGTGCAGGCCAAAGCCAGTGGGCTATGGCTGACAAAGTTTGCAGATGACTGCAAGCTGAGTTGGGTCATCAATTCCCCAAGTGATGTGGACGTCCTCCAAGAGGATCTCACCCAAACAAATGACTGGTGCCAGAAACATGGCCTTAAGCTGAATGCCAAAAAATGCATCATCATCTCCTTTGGGGAGAGTGATATCCTCACATATTATCACATTAATAACAATGTCCTAAGCATGCAATCAGTCATGAGAGATTTGGGCACCCAGGTTGATAGCAACCTGACTTTTGATCACCATGTTGCTTCCGTTGTATGGAAAGTTTTCTATATGGTGGACCTCATAAGTAAGGGTATCTCATCCAAGGACAAGGAGGTCATGACATCCCTGTATTCTTCCCTTATAAGGCCAATTATTGAGTACAATGCCCCCTTTGGCATGTACCTCACAAAACACATGCAGCAGCTGGAGAGACCACAGAGGTTCCTCACCAGAAGAAATCAAGGCATCAAACATCTACCCTACACAGATAGGCTAAAAGCCCTGTCCCTCTACTCAGTTTCATAAAGACTCCTCAGAGATGACCTCTGTCTGGTATGCAAAGCAATCTCAGACCATGCCTTGATGGGACTACTGCATATCTGCAAGTCAAGCTCCACTCGAGTAACCTGCATGCGCGACCTCAACCTGATCTGTGACATCAATAGGACTTGTTGGTGGGACAGATTTGTGTCCCAGAGACTTCCCATCAGTGGAATAGACTCCCTCTCCATGTCAAGCAGAGTACCTCATTGTTCCTTTTCAAGTGCAACTTGGATAACTGGATGGGAAACAGAAAATACACCCATGGGATTCCACCCTTGTCCTTGCTGGACATGGGCTTTGGGTGCTGACTTGTCTAAACACGGGATAAATTCTTGGCTAGGCTTATAAGGGTCTCAGGCCCAACAGCCTAGTAACTTCCTATGATCCTATGGTCCTATGAATGTGGTTTTGTGGAGGGGAGGCAAACATCTGACAACATTAACAGAACATTGATGATCCAGAGGGAAGCTGAGTGTAAGAAAATACCACTGCTGTTGGTGGGTCTTGATGCAGAGAAAGCATTTGACAGAGTAAGCAGGCCATTTATGAGTAGGGCAGTGTAAGCATTTGCATTCACTGATAAAATTATAAGGTTGATTTGGAGGATATATGAGGGATCAGTGGTGGAAATTAAAGTGGTGGGTTCTCTGATAATTTCTGATTGAGCAGAGGAAACAAGCAGGGGTGTTCTCTTTCCACTTTGTTACTTGCACTATATTTATAACCTCTGGCAAAGAAAATAAGAGACTTGATATGATAGTCATGAAAAGCTGGCTCTATTTGCAGATGATATTATTTTATACTTGATAAAATCAGAAAAGGACATTTCAGTGTTGTGGAAAATTTTGAGGCAGTTTCATATCTTTTGGGATACAAAATTAATGAAGGTAAAACAAAGGCAATAGCTGCAAATTATGTGCCAACAGATGAATTGGTTCACCAATATTCATATTTAGGGGGACACGACAAAATTAAGTACTTAGGAGTATGGATTAAAAATGATTCTGGTATGGCAGCTAAATATATGTGGGAAAAATAATACAAAAACTGAAAAATTGGAAGCTCTGTTATATGGATATGGATAGCAAGATACAAGCAGTTAAAGTGTTTTTAGTCCTGTTAGTTTTATACATAGGTCAGGCATATGTTTTATCAACTAGAGAAGTTGTGGATAGCAATTAATAAAAAGCTGAAGGATTTTATTTGGGAGGGGAAGACAACAAGAGTCAAGTGGAATAAGTTCTAACTGAACAAGGCAGTTTGGGATTACCTGCTTTGAAGGGATATTTCAGAGCTACAGTTATGGCTCCTATACATAGCTAAAGCAGAAATCTACAATTTAAAGTGGAAAGGGATGATGATGAAACAGGAGAGAAGCTTAAGAAGCAAGGAAAGGCTAGGATTTTTGATGCATATCCTTATGGAGAATAACAATAACCATGCAGAATGTTATATGATAATTTAAAACATATTTCTTGTTTAAAAAAAGACATAAAAGAGTATAAGCAGAACAAGTTTTGTGAATTTGAAACAGTAGTAGGTGTTCATCACTAGATCACTGTTGCAGTAGTCAAAGCTATGTGGGACATACCCTGCTAAGACCTGGATGACTGGGAGGACATATCTTGCCAAGGACTGGATGACCAGCAAGCTTCCTAAGCTTTATAGCACCTTTCATGTGCCTCAAACATTGCAAAGCACAAGGAGAGTGGTATAAAGTTAGTGATCGGGGCTGCAGACTGTCAGAACTTTTCTTGCTCTGTTAAAGAACTCTGCTACAGCTTTGAGAGATCTATGATTGGCTAATTCTGCTTCAAAGTTGAGCAGATAAGTACCCCATTGGGGAATACAGTCTATTTGTCTAAAGAAAAGTTTATCAAACCAAGACTCAGGATTACAACGAGGCAACCAGGCCTTTGGCTGAAAAATTCAAACAGCATATATTCTTCAAACAGAAGGATTTATCCAAGTAACAAGTCCAGTCTGTGTAAAATTCACAACTCACAGTTCATTTATTTGAGTGACATAAAAACGGTAAGCGCTTTGTCTAGATAGCTTCCTCAGACCTCCAAGAACAAACACACCTTTCCTTTCCTAATATACTAACTTCAAATATTTCAAAATGTGTCATTACCAATCAGAACACTTCTTACATGGTCATGTGTCTAATTTAAATATTTATACAAAAATGCAAAAATAAAAGTAAAGGTAAAAATGTAGAAGTAAAATGATAAAAGCACAGTAACAACTTGCTCAATATAAAATGTATAAAAGTTAAACAGCACAAATATAATGCATATAACATGCACTAATTTATACAGAAATAAAATAATAAATGCACAGCAACAGCTTGCTCAAAACACAATTCAAGAATACATTTCAAGAACACAATTCAAGAATATAGTTCAAAATATATAAGGGTTATGCAGCACAGCTATAACACATATAACCTGCACTAATTTATAATATAGCCATAATACAACCATAGAAGTCAGAAATCAAATATTTTGAGCTTCTGACTTCACTTTTTCATCTTCCTATTCTTTAGGTAAGGTTTAATAGAGGCTCTTTCATTGAGTCCTCTTCCTTTGTCTGCTCTAAAGGCTATTATTCATCGTGCCTCTCTATTTTCAGTAAAAATTCTGATGTCACCTTCTCTAATACTTAACCTCTATAACTCTGAATTTAAATTTTTGTGTCTCCCCTTCTTGCATAACATGCTTGGACAGAGCATTATGCTCACTTTTAGTATGAATATTATAAAGATGTTCCCTTACACCATCTTTAAAAACTCTGTCGGTTTTACCAACATAGAATGAGTGGCAACATTGGCAATCTGCTAAGTAGATCACATGGTTGAAAGCAGGCTGTCTTCTGGCAGAACAAACTCTCTAACCTTCTACCTAACACCCTTGGAGTACCACAAGGCTCTATACTAGGGCCCTTGCTGTTCTCCATCTTCATTAACGACCTTTATACTGTCATCCCAAAAGTCAGCTGTATCCAATATGCTGATGACTCTACTCTGATTTGCTCAGCCACATCTCCAATAAAGTTATGGTCAGCTACCCAGACCACCTTTAATACAATAGAAAACTGGCTTTCTGAACATCGTCTGATCCTAAATCCCCAAAAAACTAAAATGCTGTTATTTTCACCAACACGTAGGTCTACCGCTTTCACCTTTACCATAAATTCAAATGATGGCACAATAATCTCCCCTGACCCCTCTACAAAACTATTAGGTGTCATCACAGACAATAATCTAAAATTCAACCTACATGTTAACCAAACTATCAAAACCATCAATAAAAAACTAGGGTCACTTTAAAGAATAAAAGCCTTCATAACCCCTCCAGCTAAAATTGCCATAGCTCACTCTCACCTTCTTTCAACCCTTCTGTATGCATCCCCTCTACTCTCGAATTTGAACAAGACTGTCATTAACAAACTCTCAATTTGCTACAATCACATTGCCAGGTTTGCCACTGGGCTGCCTTTTAGGACACATCATTGCATCAATCTAAATCAGCTTGGGTGGCTTGAACTACCCAGCCTAATCCAGTATAACCAACTGATTATGGCCTATAAAATCCTCTATAATCCAGACAATACTCCTGCACTTAAAAATATTATCCCCCCCTATAACAATCCTAGACTGCTTCGATCTTCTAACAAACTACTAATTCAGACTAGCAAAATTAATAACACAGCCGGTGACTTGTTTCTTTGCAAACTCTGTAAGTAGATCCTGGAACTCTCTTCCAGCTGATATTACCTTACTTTCCACCTTAGGTCAATTTAAAACTAGACTCAAACAACATTTGTCACTTAACTGGCTATGTCAATGTATCAAGCCTGGCTAACTCTCTCTAGAATGTGTAAAAATCTGTTAACCAGTTTACTGTGTAATTTAATTTAATCCTGACTTGTGCTCAGGATTAACTCTAACCTGTGGAACTTGTTTAACTTGCTTACTTATGTAATCTCTGTAAACAGTCTGTTTGTAATATGTAATGCTGGTATTATGTAATGCTGTATCTGCTTACCCTTGAAGCTTTTCTCCCCGGGCCTCCGCTGAAAATGGACATGCATCCAGTCGGACTATCCCGGTCAACAAATGTAAAATAAAATAAAATAAAAATAAATGAGAAGTCAAGCAAGTAGCTGCTGAAGTAAATATGAATTCTTGACCTGTATCTGGATGTACAAATGTATTACTGGTACTAATATATGAACAAAAATTACATTTACCACAGGGCCGAGTAATGTATTCTTTATCTTTATGTGTTTCTGCATTTTTTCCATGACAAAGCAGTCTTTTTAAATTCTTCTTATTTTTATACAAGAAACTGGATTTTGTGCCTAGCAGACTATTTATATCAGAGTCCACTGTAAGTATGGACCAATTCTTCATAAACACTTCTCTCAACTCTTTTTTATCACGTGTATAAAACAAACGAATTTTCAATTGTTTATTTACTGAGGTATTGACAGACTCTAGTGTTTTTCTGTTGCGGTCCATAGTATGGTTGGGCCCTACTATCCCTAAGACAAGTGACATCACTTACATTTCTCTTAATTTCATTGGTGTGATAGGCCCTCTTTGTCAACCTCTTTTCTAAGCCAACAATTTCATTCTTGAAGCCTTCTCTTGTGGGGTTCAGCCTTGAGGCTCTCATCCCTTGTCCTTTTATTAAGTTTCTAAAGACAATCTGAATTATAGAGAGAGGGAAGCACTCAAAAGGCTACAAAGTATCTCAGAAATCACTATCAGACCGGCTGATAAAGGCGGTCCAATTGTCATTTTAGACATGAAACAATATATTGCACTCATGAGAGAAATGCTAAGTGATGAAACGTTTTACAAGTTAGTACCTACACAGTATGTTCATCAAGTGATGGACTCTATTTCTGCCACTTTACTGGATGATTTAAGAAATTGTGTTATTAATGGAGAACTTTATAAATATTTAAGAGTGGAGAATCCTTTGATCCCAATAATACAGGGCTTACCTAAAGTATACAAACATAGCAAAAAACCTCCAATGAGACCTATAGTGGCAGGTGCAGGATGGGCTACAAAGCCACTCTCTTTGTAGAAAAACATCTACGCCCAGTCATTGATAAAAATAAAATAGTTTTAAGAGACACTAAACAATTTCTCATTGATTTATATGAAAATACGAATTTAGAGAGAACTCAAGGAGAAACCATCTTTGTCACATTAGATGTCCAATCACTATTTACTATCATACCAAATGAGTTGGGCATACAATATATACATGAATATCTGGTTATGAATAGTGACTATAGTTTGATACAAATAGATCTTATATGTCATTTCCTCAAGATTATACTCCAGAATAACATCTTCACCTATGACGGGGACATGTATGTCCAGTGTGATGGCGTAGCTATGGGCACGTCAAGGTGTGGTGTGCAAGGAAAGAAGTTGTACATAGGGCTTTGGTCTTGACTACAGCTTCTTCTTTGCTTCAGTCTCTGGTGAGTGATTTTGGCCAAGGCCATATCAGGTTCCTCAGACCACTAATCAGTTTATCTTGGCCCTGCTGGTGCTATTCCTCAGGCAGCATCTAAGGACTGAGAGGCAGCTCCCCTGCAACTGTTAGTCTGTTCCCTTCAGGCAAGGGAGAACTACTCTTCAGCATCATAGGCAGGAGTGGATGTTGTTCCTTTATAGGTTTATAGGGTCATAGTACAATACTAGGCTACTGGCCTGGAGGCCCTCATAAGTATAGCTAAGAATTTCACCCATGTTCCTACAGAGTCAGCACCTGTTTTCCCTGTCCAGCAGCAACACAAGTGGGATCTCAGGGTTATATTTTCTGTTTTCCATCCAGTCGTCCAGGTTCCTTTTAAAGAGGGCTAGTGAGGTACTCTGCTTGACATGGAGAGGAATTCTATTCCACAGATGGGGGAGTCATTGGGACACAAATCTATCCCGCCAACAAGTTCTATTAATGTCACAGACCAGGTTGAGACCTTGCGTGCAGGTTGCACAAGTGGAGTTTGACTTACGGATATGCAGCAACTCCATCAAGGCTGAGTCTGGGAAGGCCTTGTATGTCAGACACAGGTCACCTCTGAGCAGTCTGTATGGGACTGAGTAGAGGGACAGGGCTTTTAGCCTATCTGTACAGGATAGGTGTTTGAGACCCTGGATTTTCCTGGTCAGGAACCTCTGTGGTCTCTCCAACTGCTGCATGTGCTTGGCAAAAAAGGGGGCATTGTACTCAATAATGGGTCTGATAAGGGAGGAGTACAGAGATGTTATGACCTCCTTGTCCCTGGATGAGATTGTTCCTGTAATCCTCCCTTATCAGTCCTTTGCAGAGACTCTCAGGGGAAAAGACTGTTCTTATGGGTGCTCTTTTTATGGGGGGGGGGGGGTATCCCAGGAAATGGAAACATATAATTGATGTACCTGTCACATAGGGCAGACAAGGAGGATTGGTTGGGTTTTACTAATCCTTTCAGTCTTTGCATTCTGAGTCTTCAATTCAATTAAAAAGGAAAATACTTTCCCATATACTGATTGTCAGAGGTACAGGGATTAGACTTCAGCTGTGTTTCTAAGTTTCTACACCATAGAATGGGTAGTCTGAATCTAAGAAAAGATTTTCTTCAGGTTTTCTACCTGAAGAGTTATCTTTTTCTGATACTATTGCTAGAATGAAGGAGTTATTTCAGTGGAAACAGAAATAACAGTCTGCAAATATATTACGATTTGATACAGGTGGGTTTTCCTCAACCTACAGCTGTTCCACCAGCTTTAGAGAAGGCTTTCCTTGTAGCCAGCTGTTTGCCTGACAGCCACTTACCCAAGTCTGACAAACTATATACAGTTTCAAAGACCACCAAATTTCTTTTTGCAAACTGTAGATCAGATCCTGCAGTATTTTATCTGACAAACCCCTCTTCTGTCAAACACCTAGCAGCTAACCCAATTCATACTGATAAAGATAGGCTTGGGAAGAAAGTTTATGCTTTTTTTTCACATTAGCCTTCATAATAGTGAATTGTAGGGCTCACACGTCTGAGTTTTTGCTTGCTTCCTTTGAAAACATGGGAAAGCTAACTGATGATTATCCTTCTTCAGAAAGTGACATCTTCACATTCTTTAATATCTTCTGTATCTCAGGTAACCAAACATTCCCTAAAATGTTCTTATGACACTGCTGATTCTGCTTCTAGTGATGAAAAGATTTGCCTGATAGCAAAGCTGAACTCCTGGATAAAGATGCAGTATTTGACCCTTCTTCTGCTGAGTTCCTTAAAAAGAGTTGATGAAAGGAGAAAGTTAATTCAGGGGGTTACCAAAAGTGTTCACCCCTCCATTCTAGAATCTTTCCTTTCCGTTCAGGTTCCTTTTATAGATAACAATACCAGCAAGGCACAGGCAAAAAAAATTTGAAAGCAGTGTCAGGAAGGCTCAAAAAAAGAAGGGACTGTTCTCCCAAAACCAAGTATAATCAAAAAAAAAAAAACAGACTGACTATATATATATATATATATATATATATATATATATATATATATATGTGTGTGTGTGTGTGTGTATAAATACTGAATGATGGAATTTGCCCTTTCTCCACAGTTGTGCGATCTTGGAGTTGGTATATATAGTTAGCAAGGGTGTGGGGGGCACAGCCCTCCACATGAGGGGTGCAGGGTGCTTGACCCCTGTATTAAAAATGTGTTCAGTATTTTGAATTTTCAGTCTTTTGGTTTGTCAGTCTTTTGAAGTAGACCCATACGTATATATACCGTCATGTTTTTCTCTGAATCCACTCCGTCATTCCAGTAAAGCTTTCCCAAAGTCCAGGTCTTCACCTCCCTTCCTGGCACCAGAAAACTCCAGACATATGAGTTCGAAGAAACTTTCTAAAAGGCTAAAACTGGCAGTGTTATTCTATTCATCCTTTTCAAGGGATTCCTCTGCATCCAATAAAACCTCTCTGTTCCCTTCTATCCTAGATAAAATATCTCAGAGAGTTATACAACTTGTTCGCCCAGATGAAGCAAAGAAATGGGATTTATTCAAGAAACTTTTCATTGCCAATGGAGGTAGGAAGGGACCTGTCCTACACCTTGCTTTCTAAACCTTCATGGCAAAATCTCCAAATTCAAAATGTTATCTCTGCAGTCTCTGTTATCACTCTTTATACAGCTCAGTTTTCTAGCAGCTATGGATTTAAAAGATGCCTACCATCACATTTCAATTCTCAAATATTATGATGTTTTCTACATCAACCACAAGTAATAAAATAGTATAGCTACACAATTTAACAAATACTTTACTGATTTCATAATATCATACTCTAAGGACAACAGCATCGCTTCTCTAACCATACCTTTAGCACCCAATAAAGCCAATGATACCTTCTCCTTTAAGCCTGTTCAAAGCAATACCATAAAAAATTGTTCAGCAAACTTTAAACATTCATCCTTAGCAGCTGGCAACTTACAACAAACATAAAAAACTTATACCTGCAAGTTGCAGGACATTCACATTTTCCATATTTAGACAACTGCATTATTTACGCAGATTTGTTTGCAACATGTCAAGAATCTCTCTTTTGGGTATAAACAAACAAAAATATTTTTATCAGTCTAGAATTTCAAGTGAACATAGAGAAATCTTCTCTCATTCCTTCTCACAGGTAGAGTTTCTAAGATGTCTCCTAGATACATTCCTCATTAATGCACTTCTTCCTCAGGACAAAGTGGAATTTAACAAGGAACTTTGGCATCTGCCAGGGAAATATCTTAGGATTTCCTAGGTTTTATGGCTCTACAATTCTAAAAATTCCTTTGGCAAGGCTTTGCATCAGAAAACTTCAGTAGTTTCTGAAACCAGTTTGGATTCAGCACTAGCATACCCTATCATTTCAGATCCCAATGTTGGGGTTTGTAAAGAGGGAGTTACTCTGGTGGGTGACTCACATGTCTCTCAGCCTAGGTCTTCCTTCATCCCATCCAGACCCTACTCAGTCTGTAACCACATGTGCCTCAAGTTTTGCCTGTGAGCTGTAAAATTCACAGTCTGTGGAACAAGTAGGACACATTAAACACATCAGAGTCAAATAAATGGCACTAATAAATGCTCTTCAATTTCTAAACCATCTTTGGATTTCAGGCCTTTTACTAGCAATCACAGACAACAGCACAGTGATGTGGCACATAAACAAACAAGGAACCATATCTTGCCCCTTAACAAAACAGCTGTGGTAGACAGAGAACTAGCAACTCAGTACAATCTGATCCACCAGGCTACTTGCATTCTGTCACAACAAAATGTTATTGAGGGCAAGCTGAACAGAACTAGGACAGACCCACATGAATGGAAGTTCCACCCAGGGGTCTTCCAGGAACTGATACAACTGTGGGGAATGCCTCAAGTAAGCTATTTGCCTCCATTAACAACAGACCTTTAAAGAAATATCCTTGCATGTCTCCTGGCACAATGTCCTGGAAGACAAATGCCTCTTCATTCCCATGGATGAGGATGTACCTCTATGCATTTCTACCCTTTCCAATGATAACCAGGGTTCTTCTAAAGATTCAGAAGGACTTTCTAAAGATAATACTGGCAACTCCTTTTTTGGCATAGGCAACACGGTTCTCATTTCTGAAAATGGCCAATGGTAATAACCACATACTTCCAAACACAAAATCTTCCTCACAGGATGGGCTTACAAAAGACAAGGGTTGTTTCCAGAGCCAGATCCAGCACTAGGCAAACTAGGCAGTTGCAAAGAGCATGCTGGGAGCTCCACAATATTTAATTTTAAATTAAAACCATTTCTCTTTAAGGACACACAGTACATGTGTCTTTAATATGACACATGCACAACGTGCAAAATTTAAGCAGACAGAACTTCTACAAGTGCAAATTGAACCATAGAATGAACTTCTGCTTGGCTATATATTGTAACTTCTCCATTCTCAAATACACATTGGACTGCTTACTACCAGCGCACATGTTGGACAGGAAAACTGCTTTCCTTTACACATGAAGTAATGCCATCAAGGTGGTAGAAAAGTGGTCCTTTAGAAAGTACCAAGTACTACAAGGTGGGTATGTGAGTGTGCCTGTGTGAAATGCCCTAGTTAGGAATGACAGGTTAGTTAATTAGCTTTCTCAGGCTGAAATTCTGTACTTTGGCAACAACAGCCAAACAGCCTTAATACACCAACTACCAGACTTGGATAATTGTTATCTTTTATTGGTTCATACATTTTTTGTTTCACTGCTTAATGGAAAAAATCTTCAAAAAAAACTACAGGGATGCATTTTCAAGGAATGTGAGTTTCAGTGCATTTTCAAGGAATGTGAGCTTCAAATGAAGAGAGGTTTATTGTTGCTCATGCTGTCTGTTTTCAATATGCAACTCTTTTGTTTCGCAAATGTCTGACAGTGTTTGTACTACAGAATTTCAAAAACAGTATTAGTAGCACAACATGTAGCTACTTGCCTTTGGTGCAGACGGCTGAGGGTTCTACTGCCACAACATACAAATGGGTTGCTGATATTGCACTGCCCTTTAAGGGAGGACTGTTGCACTCCTAAGCATGGTGTCCTTTGGCTGAGATGTTAAACCAAGACCCTATCTGTCCTTATTAATGATAAGTGCTGGGAGATCTTTTACATCCACCTGAGCTATCAAAAAGAGTAGTGGGGGTTTCCCCAATGCCATGGCCAAGTGTTTCCCCTACTAGTATAAATACTACCAAGGGTATCCCCTGGAAAGATGTTACTATCCTACTGGGACTAACCTGGTCAACAGAGGATATTTAAATTAAAAGTTTTAAATTAAATGCAAATCTCTGCTTTCATTTCAAAAGTAAAGAAAATAATATGCATGTTATAAAAAAACACAAGTTCAGTCCCAGCAAGACAGCAAAAAATAAAACTTACAAATTGAAATAAAAATAAAGCTTCAGTCAGATGAAGTGGTTACCAACCACGAAAGCACTTACCTTGTGTGATTAAACTTTATTTTTATTTCCATTTGGAAGTTTTATTTTTTGCTGCCTTGCTGGGACTGAACTTGTGTTTTTATACTTGGTTATTTTTGTATTTGTCCCATATCTTGGTCATTGGTTGTTTGCTTATTTAAAATAATAAGCATGTTGACAGTTCTGAGTAGTGTTTATGGTAACAGAGGAAGACAGACAAATAATGGGATACTAGATTGGCTACAGTGTTGGGGGGGGGGATGCTCCACTCCCCTTCCTAGGGCCCCATTTGACCACAATCCGACTAAGAATACACTCCAACCTTGAATTCTTTTTTAACTCACTGCCTGAATGATATAATTTTAATATGTTTTAGACACCTGCATTCTGAGGACTTGCAGCAGGTATTAAATGAGGCTAAGAAACCTGCAACTAGAAAATCATATTTTACTACGTGGAAAAGATTTTCTTGCTGGTCCCAAAGCAAGAACCAGAACCCTTTTAAGGCCTAGATGCCTTTGATTCTGCAATATTTTGTAAGTTATCCTCTGGCCTTTCTTTTACTCTATCAAGATTCACCTCTTGGCAATCTCTGCTTGTCTGCCCCTGGATCCTCCGTTTCACCCTGAAACAGTTTTTTTACACATCCATCCAAATAGGAGGCATGTGGTTCAATCTTCTTGTCTTAATTTTGTACAGCAGAAATATAATTTTTCTTCCTTTTGAATCTGATCATGAGGTTTATCTGAAGTTCTTGTCTAGGAAACCAGTTTTACAATTTACTATGACTTCTGCAAGAAGAGTCTCTGAGTTACATGCTCTTATGCTGATTCAGTCCTTTCTCATCTTTCACAAATATGGGGTAGTGCTGCAGTTCAGTGCTGTAGAACAAATCCTTCCTATATGCATAAGATGATTTCAGAGTTTACTTTTAGCCAGGCTATTCATCTGCCTGTTTTCTATCCAGTACCAAAAAATAGGGGAAATGAATTCTACACATGTTGGATGCCCCACAGGCAACTCAGATGCTACATTGATGGGACAAAATCCTTTAGGAATGCTCAACTGTTTATTTTCTGTGAAGGTAAAGGAAAGGTACAATTAGTGTCAAAACAATTTCTAAGTGGTTGTCTCATGCTACCGCTTTTGTTGCTCACACCATAACAAGACACTTCCAGACAAGGTCACTCTGCTAAGGCTTTAGATACTTCTATGGCTTTCTAGGAAGGGTGGACTATAGTTAAACATACTAGAGGCAGCAGCTAAGTCATTTGTGCACACTTATACTAAGTGCTACACACCAGATTCTTTCTCTAGATTGAGAGCAGGTTTTACTAGGGGTTCATATTACATTATCAAAAAATAACATAATCAAATGCTCAAAACATCAAAACGGCCGCATATCGAAGCTTTTATTGTGGGGGGGCTGTTCCCCCCCACACCCACTGCTAAATATATTCCAACCTCGAGATCGCACTACGGTGAGGAAAGGACAAATATCCCAATCTTGACTGTACTGTGATCCCACAATGCGATCTTCGAAATGCAGCCATTTCGAAGTTTTGAGCATTCGATTACATTATCTTTCGATAACGTAATCGGAACCCTTTTACAAGTACTATCCAGGAGCTCCCTGACTCTGATCTTTTTCCTCCATGATTTCATTCTAAGATCTGGTGTTTGTCCTATCTAGTTTAGGCTGCTGCAACAGTGATCTAATGGTGGACGTAGTACAGTTGTGTAAGTAAACATACCATAACAGTAATTGTTCAAATAGATCAATATTGCAATAGGAAGGCCCTCCTTTCTTGTTGGTTTTATTCCTGGGTGAAGATATTTTCCTTTCCCTTTCTCCTCTCACAAACACAGTTGGCAGGGCTCTAGCATCCTTTGCTCTAAGGCAAGACAGCTCTGACAGTTTGGCAACCTAACTACTGACTTTTTATGTCAACAATGTTCAGTGACAATTGAGACTTCAGTACTGTAGTTAGAGATATGGCAGAGACCTTCAGTGTTAAAATAATGACAATAGCAGCATATAGTCTTTGGAGAAGTAGACTCCTAGAAAGCCACAATATTAGAAATAATATGAAAAAAATGACTGAGAAACAGTAATAGATTATATGCTAAAAGAAAAAAATTACTATGCATAATGTCTATGGCCACAATCCATATCCTCTTGTATTTGGTTAAAACCAAGTCTCCCTTCTGATTAATAAATTGCCCACTCCAGAAGTGACACTAAGCTTGACAGTGGGAGAGCAAATTCCAGCATTAAGTGTCAAGGAGAGTATTTGCTGAGGCTGTTTTCAGAAACAGTTCACAGGGCACTACAGAAACTGTGT
Organism: Protopterus annectens; assembly: GCF_019279795.1. Taxonomy (NCBI): domain Eukaryota; kingdom Metazoa; phylum Chordata; order Ceratodontiformes; family Protopteridae; genus Protopterus; species Protopterus annectens. The sequence continues at coordinate 1,538,765,395 of NC_056729.1, read as the reverse complement.
TGTACCACAAGTGAAAGGATAAAAATGGGAAACTACAAAGGTGCTGTTGTACGAAGTGGAAAAGTCACGAAGACATCACTGATCATGACATGATGCAGTTTTTGTATGTGTAAGAATGTATTAGGTTGCATAAAGTCTTCAATAAAATGGAGGAAGAATGTGACAATTCTAAGGAGAATGATGAGATGAGACTCTTAAGGAGAAAATACATCACAGAACTCAGAAAAGAGAAATGAAAATGAGATGGAGAATTCCAAAGCGAATAAGGAAGAATATGGTACTAATAAAGTGAACCAGCCCAGGAGCCTTAAATAAGTAAAACCACAAAATTTGTGTATAGAGAAAAAGAGGTGAAAGAGAAATCTTAGGGTGGGCTGGTAAAATATAGGAAGACACAAAACTGATATAACTTCATCGTTTTTTATCTGTCATATGTTGCAAGCATGAAAGGGTATATTGACATGTCATGTACAGAAGATAGTCACATTGAATTAAGAACTGTATCAGACACAACCCTCCAGAATCGCATATGGAATGTGTCCTTCTGACTGAGAAAATGTATCAGTTGAATCAGCAAAACAAGACACAACAGAAAGCTGTAAAGATGGTTTTGAAGAAGTTGATAAGGTTGCCCGAAAAAGCATCACTACTAGATGTGTGCACTCTTGAAGAAACTCTAAAAGGAATAAAACCTAAAGCATGCCTTGTGACAAGATTTTGAAGAACTTTACATAAAATAACTTCCAAAAGATTCAGCATCGTGTGCCTCAGTATCTTGTCGTAGCCTCTGGACCATATTTTGTCAAAAGCACTAGCATTCACTCCACTGCCTTTTTTTGTATGTCCCCCTCCTCAGGTAAGATATGTGCAGCGGTTGTGGGAACTCATACAAGTATGTTTTACGGACTGGCATTATTCTGAATTTAGTTAGAGAATCTCAGAGGCTGACTCTTCTGGTCAAAATGGAAAGATAACATCACTGGAATTCTGGCATATCATGTAGTTGACTATTTGCAAAGCTCTGCCACTTTTGCTACTCCAGACATAAAAGCTGATGTTGACTGTGAAGAACAAGACCACTTTTATATGGGACTGACTTGGCTACTGTTGATGGAATGGTGTTAGGACACACAGAGATTTGTTTTAAAAACATTCCTTCATTGTGTAATCATCAAGGACAGTTCACCTGGAAACCCCAATTGAAATGAACATACTAAAGATGAAAACAAGATAGTCTGTGGGTTGTCAAACAGTGTAGGCTAGACATTAATTTTGATGCTTGCTGTTAGACATACAATATAGAATATTCCAGTGTCGAGACCATTCATGAAATAGTAAAAAACAATAGGAAAATATGTTCTGTAAAACTACATACTTGTCATGTAGACAATCAGAAATAATTAGAGTAGTTATGCAGTACACTTAATATGAGAAACTCACTGTGAGATAGCTTTGAAGTTGTACTCTATGCTCTTCTGGACTTGTAGGTAGTAACGCAAGGTATGACACACTTCTGATAACCTGTATGGCAGATAATTATTCTTTGTTTGAAGCATAACTACAAATCTTGTCACAGAAAAAAATGCCTGAAAATCTTTGGAATAAAATAACTCATTCAAATTAGCAGAACTCACACTTATCTTGTTAGGTATAAAAAGGCATCTAGCATAATGCTTTAATAAGATGAGTGCTTCTTTCTACCCTTGACATGCTGACTACTGAATCTGTGTGCAAAATGTTTTTTTTTTTTCCCATTATGGGAGTTGTGGTTACTTCTCATCTGTGACTTTTGTGGGATACTTTTATTGCAGCATCAACATTGCACTTGCCTTATGACAATAGTGTCTGCATCTGTGGCAATGAGTATGTGCTTTTGCAGTAATTTAGACTATGAACTTGTGTAAGCATTTCTGTGTTGTCTTTGTAGTGTGGATGCTCAAAAATATAATATAATAATCCTTGAAAACTCAATTTATTTGTTCAACTATTTCAGAAGCCTCAACCTTACAAAAATCGAATATGTCTTGGGTCCTACATTGGGTGCTGTCTCCTCTTCCATGACATCAGGTCGTCAGGGGTATAAAACATGCAGCCAACGCCATTACATCAGTTTTTCTTGCCCCAGATGTCAGGTGCCCCCCTAATGGGAAGCAATTAAATCTGTAAATATACAAGGTTATGCCTCCAACAAAAAAGCAAATACACCAAAAAGCTTTTAAGCATTGTAAAGGAAAGAAGAGGTATAGCCAAAAGAAGTCAGGGGGCTGGAGGGAGGGTAACCAGGACTGCAACAGTGAATACACTCAAACATCTACATTTATGGTAAGTGTACACATCTCTACTATGTTCTTTGTGTTTCACTGTTGCAGTCATCGCATTTGGGTAGATTCCCAAAGCTAAGGATGGGAGGAGGAATTTAGATAGCATTAGGAGCAGCTATAAGGCCCTGCAAGACTGCAGTGGCAAAGCCAGCTCTGGATTTAGAGAAAATTGTCAAATGGTAATGCTTGGTGAAAGTATGTACAGAACTCCAGGTAGCAGCTTCTAGGATGTCCCTGGTAGGTACTCCTCTGAGAAAGGCTGTAGAGATAGATGCAGCCCTGGTTGAGTGGGGTCTGATCCCCTATGGGATAGATTTTCCATGGTGCTTATAGCAAAAATTAATGCAATGGCCTATCCGTTTAGAGATGGTTTGCTTAGAAATAGCCTTCCCCTCTGTCCCTGCAGCAAATGTCACCAGCAGTTGTTCAGATTTCCTCTCAGGTTTAGTCCTGTCCAAGTAGAATCTAAGTTGTCTGTGCACATCTAAGGAGTGCAGTACCCGTTCCCATTTGTTCTGTGGATTAGGAAAGAAGGTTGGCAAATGAATGGACTGATTAAGGGCCACATTGGATACCACCTTTGGCATGAAAGAGGGATTAGTCCTGAGGGACACCCTGTCCGCATGAAAGATGATGAAAGGCTCCACTGCCACAAGGACCTGTAATTCAGATACCCTTCTTGCTGAAGTGATTGCTAAAAGGAAAGCTGTTTTCCAAGAAAGGAATTTTAAATCTGCAGTAGCAGCTGGCTCGAAAGGAGGAAGGGTGAGTTTCTTCCAATACAAACTTAAGGTCCCAGGCTGGAGTTGGAGCTCTCCTGGGTGGTCTTAAATTTTTGGCCCCTCTGAGGAACTGCTTGAGCAGTGGATGAGAGAAGAGGGAAGGTTCTGTATTATAATGAGCTGAAATGGCTGAGGCGTGAATTTTTATTGAGGAAAAAGACAGGCCCTTGAGAAGCATCTCAGTTAAGTATTGTAAAATCTGAGGTAAATTGAGCACTGCTGTGCTCATCCCTTGAGATTGGTTCCAGGCACAGAATCTTTTCCATTTTTCAGCATAAGATTTTCTAGTACTAGGTTTCCTTGCCTCTAAAATGATATCCATCACTGGTTTACTGAGAGATGGTAAAGGAGAGATTAGGTAATTAGCCAGGCTGCTAGGTTCAGTGTTTGAAGCTGAAGGTGCAGAATCTGGTTCTCCTGCTGAGACAGCAGGGTAGGAGTCTGAGGCTGGTGCCATGGAGCCAACAGTGACACACTGCATAGGAGGGGGTGTACCAGTGTCGGCGTGGCCAGTCTGGTGCAATCAAAATCATCCTTGGTTTGTCTTGTTTGATCTATAGTAGTGCTTTGGAGAGCAGAAGCAAAGGAGGAAAGGCATAAACTGTTATGTTTTTCCAGCTGAAGGACAGAGCATCTACTTTCGAAGCTTGTCTGTGGGAAGTCCTTGTGCAAGATTTTTCCAATTGATAGTTCTGGGGGGAGGCAAACTGGTCTACATCTGGGCTCCCCCGTTTGCTTGTCAACATGTTGAAAATCCAAGGTTCCAGTTTCCACTTGTGTGGGTCCATGAGATTTCTGCTTAGTCCATCTGCCAGTGTATTTAGTTTCCCTGGCAGGAATTGAGCTTGTAGATGCACTTGATAGCTCAAGGCTGTGTTCCACAATGCCATGGCTAGTCTGCAGAGGGAGTAAGGATGTGTACCCCCCCCCCCCGCTTATGTACCACATAACAATGGTGTTGTCCGCCTTTACCATTCATTGTCCTGGAAGAATGTGGTCCCTGAAGGCTGTCAGAGCATTCTGTACAGCTAACATTTCTTTTAGATTGATGTGCAGGTGCATTTGACTTGGGTTCCATTTTCCCTGAATGCACTTCCCTGCCAGGTGCGCCCCCCCATGCATAGTCTGATGCATCTGTTGTTAGGGTTTGGGTGGCAGGGGGTAGTGTGAATGGTAGTCCCTTGTTTTGGTGGCAGGCCTCTGCCTACCAAAGGAACTCTAGGCGTAGGCAAGGTATGATGGAAATCATTGCTTCTAGATCCTGAGAGTGTTGACACCATAGGCTTTTTAGATACCATTGTAGTTTCCTCATATGTAGTCTTGCATATGGAATTAGAAGAATGCAGGAGGCCATGAACCCCAAGGCTTGTAGTATTTGCCTTGCAGATAGCAGGTTTTTGTGGCCACTTGTTTGAAGTAGGCTGTCAAGTGAATTTGTTTCTCTGGCGTTTGGAAAGCCATCTGGGAAGTTGTATTCAAGCTTGCTCCCAGGAATATAATTTGTTTACAGGGTACCAGGTGTGATTTCTTTTCGTTTATGGTGTACCCCAGACAAGTTAGCACCCTTTGTAAAAAGCCAGATGATTCAAAAGTATGTCCTGGTTTTCTGCCTGAATTAGACAATCATCCAGATATGGGTATATTTGAATATTTCTTCGCCTGCAAAATGCAATGACTGGAGCTAGGCGCTTTGTGAATATCCTGAGCACAGTAGTTAAGCCAAAGTGCAGTGCGAAGAACTGATAGTGAGTCTAGCCTGCTTTGAAGCATAGGTATCTTCTGCAAGATTCCCTGATTGGGATGTGCAGGTATACTTCCTTTTGAAGAATCAGCATCTTGAATTTTGGAATCACCAAAATGGTGTTTAGTGTAGACAGGTCCAGGATAAGACGCCATGAATTGTCTTTTCTGGGTACCAGGAAAAGTCTTGAGTAGAAACCTTGTCCCTTTTCCTCTTCTGGTACCAATTGAATAGCCCCTATGCTTAAGAGAGAGAGTACTTGCTTTTGGGCCTCTGCCCACTGATTTGGAGGTAGATCTGGCCAACCGCTTGTAGTTGGTAACGTGTGGAAGTGAAATTTGTATCCTTGGGACACTGTATTTAAAACCCATTTGTCCTGGGTAATGAGTCCCCAGTTCTTTGCATGAAGTGCAATCTTTCCCCCCAAAGGGGCAGTCAGTTGAGAAGTGCTTGGAAGTTTTAAAAAGAAGACAATGAGACAGTTCACCATAGGGGGGAGTTTTATTACTCCCACATTTGGAAGTGGAGGCCCTCCATTGCTTAGTCCTGTGTGTCCCCTGGGACTGAAGCCTGGATGCTCTGCTGGATCTGGGTTTGGACTGAAAAGGTCTGGAAAAGGCATGAAAGGACTAGTTCTTAGAAGGCCAATGCCTACTAAATCTCGGAGGTTGTACTAGTAAAAAAGTCTTTAATGGTTTACATAGATTTTGCTTTTTCTTCCATCTTTTTAAGAACTTCTTCTGCCTTGTTCCCAAACAGGCTGTTCAGAGTTAAGGGAGCATACAGTAATTTCTAACATAATCTGGCAAGGATTGCTCCTTAAACCAAGCATGCCTTCTAAGTACAGACCCAGTTACAGCAGCCCTGCAAGATGCCTCTAGTGAATCAAAACCATATTGCAACGTATGCTTACCACCTTGTTCAGCAGAATGCATTAAATCCTGTAAAGCCTTATTTTCAGCACAATCAGGAATCAACATAATTTTCTGTTTAAATAATCCAATAAAATGCTGCTGCTACTTTAACATATGAAAGTGGCAATTCAAGGCCCTAATGGCCAAAGTTGCAGAAGTGTATAACTTCTTACCCCATCTATCCAGTGCCCTGGAGTCTCTGTCAGAGGAGGTAGGATTTTTGGTAGTAGTAGCTTTAATGCCCTTGGGTCTCTGAAATGGTTTCAGAATCCACAGTAGGAGTTTTGAAAAGGAACTTGTGAGAGTCAGGAACCCTGTAATATCTATCAGGTTTACTGGGAGGAGGAGGTAAAGATTCAGGGGCCATGCTAGATTCCTAAAAAGGCATCATCAACAATGTCCAGTACAGGAGGTATAGCTAAAGGCCTGTGTTGGTGCAGGAGTAAGAAATCCCTAAGCCTTTTTTTTAGAATCAGAGAAATCCCAACTTTCCCAATGAAAATGCTCCCTGAGAGTATGCAAGGTTTCACCAAAAGAGAAATCCTCTGGGGGGTGGGGGGTGGGGGGATAGAGTCCTCAGCATCAGAATCCTCATAGGTAGATAAGGGTAAATCCTGGTCATCAGAGGAAACAGAAGTTTCAGAATCATGGTCAGAAGTATCATAAGCAAACTCAGTCCTACATCTCTTAGATGGGGAAGGTTGGCTTCCCCTGAATAAAGTAATAGTCCTCAGTCATTCTTATTTGTTTTTTAGGCTTAGAGGCCTGACCATGCAGCCTGGACGTCTGTTTTCTAGGCATGGTTCGAGTTTTAGGCCTTGAAGAAGAAGATGGCATCGGTTTAATATGCAAGTACATAGGCCTGAATACACCCTCAGAAGCCGGTGCCTGCCCAGCGGCTCCGGACCCATCCAAGGTAGAGGCATCCACAGGTTCCACAGATGAAGCATCTTGCTGCATAGCGGACTCTAAATGGGTCTCAGTAGAGACCAGCGAATCTGAAGTAGTGGGTATCAGGGGCTGCGAATGCCCCTCACTGAGCACCGGTGCTTCGGCGGCCTATCTCTGCCTTTATCTTTGTGTTTTTTTGGAATGTCGGTAGCCGGATGGCTTACTGAAGACATATTGGGATAATTAAACCGAGCACCAAAATATTTAGAAGCGAAAATATACCGGCGATGGATAGTTCATGGTTTAAATAAGGCAAAAAACCAACAGTGAGGTACATCGTGGTCAGGGCCTAGGCAAGGAATACAGTACGAAAGAAAATCTTTATGAGGCATATGCTTTCCACATAAAATGCAATAATTTACTTTTATTGACATCGGTTTAGAGCAAGAAAAAGTTTCCCCAATGGGGTACTTAGCTTTTAGTTGAAGACTTCGGTTCTGAAACTCAAACACAAAAATTTCAAGAGTCGACCGACCAGCACTTCTGAACTGCTTCTACTTCGGGCACCGCACGGCAAGAAAGACTGATGCAATGACATCAGCTGCATGTTTTATAACCCTGATGACCTGATGTCATGGAAGAGGAGACAGCAACTGATGTAGGACCCAAGACTTTGTTAATCAGGCTGACTGAGGGCTACTGTAAGTAGATAACAAAAATGTGATGACTGCAACAGTGAAACACGAAGAACATCCTTTTGTAATGAGGTGTGCCACATAGAAGGATTTCCTGACTACTGTGTTGATGTGATTATCAAAGGAGAGACTACTGTCCACCTGTGTCCCAAGGTCTCTTACCGCACTTTCGGTGTTAAGTAGACTACCACCTATGTGGTAGCTCATGGTTACACAGTTTTTACCAAAGGAGATGACAATGCACTTTTTGGCATTGAGCCTGAAGCCTTGGCTTTGACACCAGGCATCTATCTCAGTGAGACCCTTTTGTAGGATGTCCGCATCATTAGGAGTTTCGATTATGGCTCCTAGTTTGCAGTCATCTGCGAACTTCATTAGCCAAAGACATTCTGAGTTAGCCTGTACTTCAGAAAAGTAGATACCAAACAGGAGAGGACCCAGGACTGAACCCTGTGGTACTCCACTTGTCACTGGTCTGAAGTCAGACTTGGAGTCTGCTTCTTTCACAGTGTGGGTTCTGTCAGTGAGCCAGTTGGCAACCCATCTTGTGACATAGGGATGTATACCTAGTTTACTGAGTTTATCTATAACTCCAGAGTGGGGGATGGTGTCAAAAGCCTTGCCGAGATCTAGATAGGCTGTGTGAACCACCTTACCCTCGTATACAGCTTTGGTGACTGCTTCAAAGAAGCCTATCAGGTTTAGGAGACATGTTCTGCCTTTTACAAACCCGAACTGGGTGGGGTCCAGAATTTGGAGATTACCAATGTCTTTGTTTATAAGTTCCATAGCTTGCAGACCAGGCTCGTTAGGCTAATGAGGCGGTAGTTCCCGGCATCTGTGGTGACACCCCCTTTGTGGAGTGGGATAACCGTCGCTGTGTGCCATTCAGAGGGCACAAAGCCTGAGGTGAGGCTAAGATTGAACATGGTGCTTAGGTGGGGTGCTAGTTCATTCTGTAGTTTGTGTAGAACACAGTCTGGGATGTTGTCAGGTCCTATGGATGCTGTGTTTTTGGCTTTGGAGTGTGTGGTTTGTACCTGTGCAGCCATGATTACAGAAACTTTGCATTCGTCCGGTATAGAGATGGGCTTTTTAGGGGGTGAGAGAGTGGTAAAGTTAGCACTGAACCTATCTGCCAGGATGTTGGCAATATCAGTTGGTTCTGTATATTTAGTGCCATGTGCTGTAACTCAGGGCAGATCTGAGTGTTGCCATTGAGATTCTTGACATAGCTATAGAATGCTTTGTGGTTGTTTTTAGAATCAGTGGTGATTTTGTTTTCGTAACTAGCTTTTGAAGATTTTATGAGGGATCGCAGCTTCTTACTGAGGCTGACCAGGGAGTTCCTCCAATCATGGGATTTTACTCTTTTTTTGCAACAGTTTCTTGGGTTATCCTGCCAGGGGTAGCCCTCAGTTGGCCCAAATACCAGAGGCTTAGTATTTCTGCGTCGGTTGCTGTCGCTTCAGGACTGACGTCAAGTCGTCAGTAGTATAAAAACAGGCAGCCAATGCCATTACATCAGTTTTTCTTGCCCCAAGCCCCCAAATAGGGAGCTAAGTTATGGTGGAAAAACACCACCAGTAAAAAGTAAATACCAATAGTCCTGTAAAGAGTGAGGAAGAGAGACAGAGACAAGGGCCCTGAAGGGTGGGAAACCAGGACTGCAACAGTGAATACTCTCAAACATCTAAATTTATAGTAAGTGTACACAACTGTACTATGTTCTTTGTGTTTCACTGTTGCAGTCATCACAACTGGGATGATTCCCAAAGCTGAAGAAATGGGTGGAGGCAGTCAAGAAGAGTTGGGGCTGGCTAGTATGCCCTGCAGGACTGTGGTTGCAAAGCCCGCCCTGGATTTGGAAAAGATAGGCAGGTGGTAAGGCTTAGTGAAGGTGTAAACAGAACTCCAGGTTGGAGCTTCCAGAATATCCCTGGTAGGGACTCCTCTGAGAAAGGCTGTAGAGGTTGAAGTTGCCCTAGTGGAATGTGTTCTGGCCCCCAGAGGGGGTGGTTTCCCATGGTGTTTGTAACAGAAATGGATACAGTCTGCTATCCATATCGAGATGGTTTGCTTTGATATGGCCTTGCCCTCTGCCCCTGGGGCAAAGCTGACTAGTAACTGGTCAGATTTCCAAAAGGGCTTAGTCCTATCAATGTAGAATCTGAGCTGTCTGTGCACTTCTATAGAGTGCAGGATCCTTTCCCCCTTATTTTGAGGATTAGGGAAAAAGGTGGGCAAATGGATAGATTGGTTGAGAGCCACATTGGACACCACTTTATGCATGAAAATTGGGTTAGTCCTGAGGGAGACCCTGTCAGCATGAAAAATAATGAAGGGTTCCACAGCCATAAGTGCTTGTAGCTCAGACACTCTTCTAGCTGAAGTGATGGCCAGAAGCAAGGCTGTTTTCCAAGAGAGGAATTTTAACTCTGCTGATGCTGCAGGCTCAAACAGGAGTAGTGTGATCTTTTCCAACACAAAGTTAAAGTCCCAAGCAGGGGCAGGGGCTCTTCTTGGTGGCCTTGTTAGCCCCTCTCAGGAACTGCTTAATGAGAGGGTGTGAGAAGAGAGTTGGCTCAATGCTGTAATGAGCAGAGATGGCAGTGGCATGGATCTTAATGGAAGAGAAGGATAGGCCCCTGTGGAGTAGGTCTGCTAGGTAATCCACGATGAGAGGTAAGGAGGGCTGTGCTGGATCCGCTCCTTTAGTGTGGATCCAGGAACAATACCTTTTCCACTTGTCAGCATAGGATTTTCTTGTACTGGGTCATCTGGCTTCATGTATAACATCCAGTACCTACTTGCTTAGACTGTCCACTGGCGGAAAAGTCATAGTATAAGCCAGGCTGCAAGGTTCAGGGTCTGCAATTGTGGATGCAAGAACTGTACCTCCTGCTGAGTCAGGAGATTTGGTGTCTGTGGGGATTTTCCATGGAGGCAATGGTGACAGACTGTGCAGTAGTGGGTATCAGTGTTGGCATGGCCAGTCTGGGGCAATCAGGATTGCCCTTAGTCTTTCCTCCCTTATCTTGAATAATACTCTTGTAAGAAGAGGTAGAGGGGAAAATGCATAGACTGAGAGGTTTGCCCACTGCAAGGATAGGGCATCCACTTTCCAGGCCTTGCTATGAGGTTCCCTGGTGCAGAATTTGCTGAGCTGGTGGTTGTAGGGGAAGGCAAATAGGTCCACCTTTGAGGTACCCCATGTCTGGGTCACAAGGCTGAAGGTGTTGTGGTTTAATTGCCACTTGTGTGGGTCTAGGAGATTTCTGCTTAAGCTGTCTGCCAGAAAGTTTTGGTTGCCTGTCAGGAATTGAGTTTGCAGGTGAATATGCATGGCTGAGGCCTTGTTCAACGGGGTCATGGCTAGCCTGCAGAGTGTGTTACCCCCTGCTTGTTGATATACCATATCACTGTGGTGTTGTCGGTTTTGATTAGTAGAGACCCCGGAGAGAACAGGGATCTGAAAGCGGTCAGACCATGCTGAACAGCTAGCATCTCTTTTTGATTGATGTGCAGATGAATTTGGTTTGTGCTCCAGTGGCCCTGAATGCACCTGCTGTCCAGACGTGCCCCCAGGCATAGTCTGATGCGTTTGTGGTTAGGGTCTGGTCGGCATGGGGTTGTGTAAAGGGAAGCCCCTTGTTGTGGTTGCATGCTGCTGCCCACCAAAGGAACTCTTTCCTTAGACAAGGTATGATAGGAATGATAGTTTCCAGGTTCTGAGAATGTTGGCACCAAAGACTTTTTAAGTACCATTGAAGTTTTCTCATATGCAGTCTAGCATATGGAATTAGAATGCAGGAGGCCAGGAACCCTAGAGCTTACAGGATTTTCCTTGTGGATAACTGGGTTCTGGTGGCCATTTGAGAGAAGTAGCCTGTCAGATAGGCTTGTTTTTCTGGAGTAAGGAATGCCATCTGGGATGCTGTGTCCAAGCTTGCTCCCAGGAATAAATTTTTTTGATTGGGGACTAGTTTGGATTTCGTTTTGTTGATAATGTACCCCAGGGAGGTTAGAAGGTCCTTTACAAATGTCAGGTGCTGCAACAGCTTTTCCTGACTGTCTGCCTGAATCAGGCAATCATCTAAGTAGGGGTACATTTGAATATTTCTCTGTCTGCAGTAGGCAATGGCTGAAGCCAGACATTTTGTGAAAACTCTGGGAGCAGTGGATAAGCCAAAGGGAAGTGCAGAGAACTGATAATGCATAGATCCTGTCCTGAAACGTAGATATTTCCTGCAGGAGTCCCTGATTGGGATGTGCAGATAGGTCTCCTTTAGGTCTAGGATAGCTAACCAGGCATCTTTGGACAGCACAGGGAGAAGCTGCTGTAGGGTGAGCATTTTGAATTTTGGTACCACCAGGAAGGCGTTTAGAATGGATAGATCTAAGATTGGGCACCAGGTGCCCTCTTTTCTGGATACCAGGAAAAGTCTGGAATAAAAACCATGGCCTATCTGTTCTGCTAGAACAGGCTGAATTGCCCTTATGGAGAGCAGGGACTGAACTTGGTTTTGTGACTCTGCCCACTTGTTTGGAAGGTCTGGGAACCCTTTTGTGGTTGGCAGCATGTGGAAATAAAATCTGTATCCCTGGGATACTATGTTGAGGACCCATTGATTGTTGGTGAAGGAGGTCCAGTTTTTTGCATGGTGGGCAAGTTTTCCTCCTAGGGGCACGAGCAGTTGCGGGGAGGTGAGGGGAGGAATTGAGAAGTCATTGTGAATTCTTTCCATAAGGGGGTGGCTTAGCGCTCCCTGTTTTAGAAGTGGGGGCATTCCATTGCTTAGCTCTCTGCATACACTGAGACTGTAGTCTGGGGGGGGTCTGTTTCCCCTATGTCTAGTTTGAGGTGGCCTTGAGGGGCCTGGAAAGAACCAATGTTTTGAAGGGCAATGCCTACTGAATCTTGGGGGCTGCAGTTGCAAAAAATCTTTGACTGTCTGCATAGACTTAGCCTTTTCTTCCATCTTTTTTAAAAGCTCTTCTGCTTTGGTGCCAAACAGATTGTCTTTGTTCAGAGGTGCGTCCAATAATTTTGATTTGACATGGTCTGGCAAGATCTGTTCCTTAAGCCAGGCATACATTCTAAGTACAGAACCTGTCACTGCTGCCTGCAAGATGCTTCTAGGGTGTCAAACCTACATTGCAGGGTATGCTTGCTAACTTGTCTTGCAGAATGCATAAGCTCCTGTAATTTTCTGCACAGTCAGGGAAGGTAGATCATTTTTGCTTAATAAGTTCCATAGTATATTGCTGGAATTTCAGCATGTGGAACTGACAATTTAATGCTCTAATGGCAAGAGATGCAGAGGTGTATACTTTTTTACCCCATCTGTCTAAAGCTCGGGAATCCCTGTCTGAGGGGGTGGGATTCTTAGCTGTAGTTGCTTTTATTCCTTTAGGTCCCTGGGAGATGACCTCTGGGTCAGCAGTAGGATTTTTGAAGAGAAATTTGTGCGAGTCAGGGACTCTGTAGTACCTGTCAGGCTTCCTGGGAGTAGGGGGTAAAGTATCAGGAGTTAGACTGGATTCCATAAGAACATCATCCACAACATCCAGAACAGGAGGGATAGCTAAGGGTCTGTTCTGTGGTAATTCTAAAATTTCCAGAGTCTCTTTTTGGACTGAGGATAATCCTGGCATTCCCAATGGAAATGCTCTCTCAAAGTATGTAGGGTTTCACCAAAAGAAAAATCCTCTGGAGGGGAGGCAGAAGGAATGGATTCCTCTGCATCTAAATCCTCATAGGCAAACAAGGGCATGTTTTCATAAACATAAACCTCAGAGTCGTCAGACTCTTGGCTTCCCCTAATCAGCATGATAAGGTTTTCCACCATTTTAAGCATCTGAGATTGTGACAAGGAAGCAGGCGTTTGAGTTTGGGTCATTGGTTTTTTAGGCATAGCTTGTACTCTTGGCCTTAGAAACTCAGTAGTTTTAGAAAGAACTGAAGATGCAAAAGAAGTTGCTGGTTTGTGTCGAATATCGGTAGAACAAAGAACTTCCTCAGAAGCTGGTGCCTGCACAGCGGCTCTGGACCCATCCAAGGTAGAGACATCCGCAGGTTCCGTAGTCAAAGAAGAGTCTTGTTGCATACCGGACTCCAAACGGGTCTTGGTAGCGGCCTGTGAATCCATCGAAGTGGCATCAGGGGCTGCGAAAGTGCCTCACTGAGTACCGGCGAGCTGGCGACTAGCTTAATGGAAGCATCAACGGCAGTTTTGAACCTGTGTGGTCCATCTCTTGTCTTTATCCTTATGTTTTTTCATAAGATCGGTAGTCAGATGGCTTACCAAAGCCATTTCGGAATAAGATCAAGATCGAAAGTATTTAGCTACAATAAGGGTCCAACGACGAATAGTTTGGGCATTGAACAAAGCAAAAAAATGGCAGCGAGGTACGTCGTGGTCTTGGCCTTAACAGGTGACGCAGTAAGAATGGAAATCTCAGTGTGGCATTTGCTTTCCACAGGCGAGACAATTGTTAACTTTTTCTTACATTGGTTAGAGCAAGAAAAAAGGATCCCCAACGGGGTACTTAGCTTTAGAAGACTTCAACTTCAATTTCGGAAATGAAAAACTCAGGTAGCAGCCGACTGGCACTTGTGCGAACTGCTTCTGCTTCGGGCTCCTTGGCAAGAAAGACTGATGTAATGGTGTCTGCTGCCTGTTTTTATACCACTGACAACCTGAAGTGACAGCAACTGACGCAGAAATACTAAGTCTCTGGTATTCGGGCCGGCTGAGGGCTACCCCTGGCAGGATAACCCAATTGTGATGACTGCAACAGTGAAACACAAAGAACATGGCATGTTTCCTTCAAGAACTATTTAAAAAAATGAGGTCCATGTACTTGTACCATATGTCTGCCATGTCTTCTAGTGTTCCGTCAATCTCTTGTGCATGTCCCCCTTAGAGGAAGGAGAAGCACTTCAGACAGAATGATGTTAGAGAATCACGAGAGAGGTCTTCATGCCCTGAGGTCCCTATTCAGCTTAAGGATGTCAACCACATTGAGGTGATCTTGTTGCCCCCTGCTCTGATATCTGTATCACTAAAGGCCCTGTAAAGGCTTGCATAACTTAAAATCCATGCATGTTCTCCTGTTTCAAGAGCGTTCTGCAAGAAGCCAGTCCAAATGCCCCTCTCCAGGTGTCTGTCTTGAGTGCCCATTTTATTATTTTTAGGGAAGGGATACCCCCAATTGGAAGAGTGTCAGGGACAACCCTCCACAGATCCAGGCCTCTGAGTTCACCCCAAGTTCAAAAGGACTTCCTCAAATATAGGATTTCCGCTACTCTGAGCTCCCTGCAGTTGTCTGGATCTCTCATTTCCAACCCCTTATTAGTAGTAGTTCAGCCTACTCCAGGTCTTCTTATAATTCATGCTATTTTGATCTTCTGGATCTGGTGAACCCCAGCCTGCTGGCTATGCTTCCAATCCTTAAGGAATGCTTTACTTTCTGCCTTTCTAGAACCATATTCCCAGCAAGCATGACCACTTCTTTGGGATTCAGGAGCCCTAAAAATTGTTAATCAAGAACAGCACAGCTTATCCAGCAGTGGTGTCTCTGGATACAGGGAAGGATCCAAACTGTGGTTCCAGCCCTTGCTAATCTTCCCAATGACTAGCAAAGTACGGTTACTGACTACTTCAAGAAGGGATTATTTATGGCTGCCACCCTAACCTTCAGCTGTCAATCCCACATTAAATACCAAGGGTGAGCTCCTCAGCCACCTGTGGACAAAAGTAAAGGAGATGACCATCACCCAGAAGGCAAAAGTACTTGAACTCTGAGATTGTGCACATAAGTTGATGCATTTATCTGCTATTGCTGCTCAGTTCTAGGCATTCTTATGTTTAATTTTATGTTCCCCAGGTTCCTGGATCCCAAATATATGATACACTGGTTGCATTTGGAGTGGAACTGCACTTTTCATACATTTTCTATAGATATCTGGATCACTGAAAAACTCTTAATTTATGCCTGTTTGTTTTGAGCCTGACATGGGAAGCACATGGCACAGGTGGATGCTAGTATGGTAACTAAATCCAAACAAAAAAGGTGCTTTTTGGACGCATTAAGAGTGGTGTGGAATTATTAACACTGCAAGAAATTACAAAAAAAGTCCATAAAAAGTATTAGCAAGGACAAGACTAAACTACTGGTTAACAGTGAAAGGATGGAACATATGCAATCTGTTTCTCAAGGGCAGAAGGATATGCTTAAATGTCACTACAGCCAAAAAGAACTGTTTCATACAAGCTGAAAACTGATACTGAAAACAGTGACTGACTTAATTTACACTTAGCTGGCCTAACAGGAGTCAAAGGCCACATTGCGGGTGCTGCGAAGAGCACTTCTGGCTAACATCACAAATTAAACAATATTAATTTCATGAACTTTAATCATACTTTGACTTAGGAATGGGGTCCTTTCCCTGTCATGGTATTAGAAAAGTGCAGTTTTGTACCTACCATAAATGTAGATGTTCGAGTGTATACCCTGCTGCAGTCATCACACTTGGGTTATCCTGCCGTCAGGCGGTCCCGCAGTCAGCCCGAATTCCAAAGTCTTGGTCCGGGGTCGGTTGCTGTCGCTTCTTCCCTGACGTCAGTGCGCCAGGGGTATATAAGAGGCATCCAACGCCATTTTCTTCAGTTTTTCTTGCCCCAGATGTCAGGTGCCCCCAGTAGGAAGGCAAAATATATATATATAATAAAACAATACCCTTAGGCACAAGCAAATACACCACAGAGGTAGCATAGGATACAGTGGTAGAGATATGTTCAGCTAGTTCAGAGGGGATGGAGGGAGGGTAACCTGGACTGCAGCAGGGTACATTATGTCCGGCAGAAGGGTATTTTGGCCTTTAGCTTGGTTCCAGGTGCAAAAGCTTTTCCATTTGTCTGAGTAGGCTTTCCTGGTACTGGGCCTCCTGGCCTCCAGAATAACATCCATAACAGCTTGTGAAAGAGGAGCTGGCTGGTTGCTTAGGAGATTTGCCATGCAGCCAAATTTAAGGTTTTGAGCTGGCTGTGCAGAATCTGACTGTCTTGCTGTGTGAGCAGATGAGAAATTTGTAGTAAAATCCATGGCCTTGCTCCTGTGTAAGTACCAGTTGAATGGCTCTCATGTCCATGAGCTGTAATTTGTTTTTGTGCCTCTGCCCATTGATTTTGTGGCAGGTTTGGCATGCCTTTTATCCTTGGCAAGGTGTGGAAATGGAATCTGTATCCTTGTGAGATAATGTCTAGGACCCATTTGTCCTTTGTGACGATGAGCCAGTTGTCTGCAAAAAGTGCTAATTTTCCTCCCAAGGGAGCTGCCAAGAGAGTTTTGCTAGGCAGTTTGAGGTTTAAGTCATTGTGTTTGCCTTCTAGTAGTTTGGGACCTGTCTTCTCCTCCCTTCTGTGTTGCAGTGCCCCATTGGCGAGGTTTGTAAGGGATTTGTGCTTGTCCTCTGCCCCTTGGGTGCCTGTATTTACCCCTCTGTGGTCTGTCAGAAGCTGGAAAGGACCAATTTTTTGTTGGCCAATTTCTGCTGAAGCGTGGGGGCTGTACCTGTAAGAAATCTTTGACCGTCTGCATAGATTCTGCCTTATCCTCCATTTTCTTTAAAACCTCTTCTGCTTTAACTCCAAATAAGACATCCTGCTGTAAGGGTGCATCTAGTAACTTTGCTTTAACATGATCAGGCAGAGTTTGTTCCTTTAACCAAGCATGCCTACGTATAACAGACCCAGTAACAGCTGCTCTACAGGAAGCTTCCAAGGAATCAAATCCACATTGTAAAGTATGTTTGCCCACCTGCTCAGCTGCATGCAACAGATCCTGCATTTCCTTGAATTCAGACTGAGGGTGCGTGCTCATCTTTTGTTTTATTTGAGACATTAGGAATTGCTGGTATTTAAGCATGTGAAATTGACAATTTAGTGCTCTCATAACCAGAGTAGCTGAGGTGTAAACCTTCTTCCCTCATATCATGCGTTCCGGCCCCAAAACCTGGACAATACCAAGAAAGGAGGAGGGGTATCCATATTCATCAAGGACACCCACACCTCAAGATTGGTGGCATTGCACGATGCATCGGAAACCATCCAGGTGCAATTAACCATAGGCAAGACTGCTCTGCAATTTGTAGCATGTTACAGGCCACCCTCGCAAACTCAGGAACCTATTATGGCCTTCCTGAAAACACTGGAGGGGATAAATGTATCTCCGAACACCATCATACTAGGTGACTTCAACTACCCTAATATAGACTGGGAACACTACTCAAGCCCAAACACTCTAGCCCAAAAGTTCCTGGAATTCATAAACTCAAATGCCATGGAACAACTAGTCACCATCCCCACAAGAGGAGAAAACATACTTGATCTCATCATCACGAACATGGGAGCACAATGTTCAACGCCGGAAGTATACCCCTCACTGGTGAGATCTGATCACAAACTAATCTCGCTGGAGGTCCTCATCCCGCCCCACCTGAAATGAAAAAGACCACAGTAAAGAACTTCTCGAAGCCGACTTCACACTTCTAAAGACTAGTGTGGTCTCCTTTAAGGCCCCTGAGCGGCGGTTAACATTACTCAAACCGCTGAATCACTTACAAATGCCTTCTACCAGCACCTGCAGGCTGCATGGATCAGGCAATCCCAAGCAAAACAAAGACTCTTTGTACCAAAGGCAAGCGTCCAGTCTGGTGGACCCCAGCCATAAACAAACTCTACAACAAAAGGAGAAAGCTACTACAAGATAGAGCAAAATCCTTAAAAGGTAAGACACCGCTGATCACTATAAGTAAAAGCTAAGAGCTCTCATAAAATCATCCAAAGCTAATTTTGAGAAAAATAGCTAAGGACTCTAAAGACAACCATAAGGCATTCTTTAGCTATGTCAGAAACCTAGGAGGAAACTCCCAGATATGCTCAGAATTAGTTCAAAATGATGTGAAGATTACTGATCCTACAGACATTGCCAACATACTGGCTGAAAGGTTCAGTGCAAACTTCTCCCCTCCCCTAAAGGAGAGATATCTATACCAAATGATTGTAGCCCCCAAACATCTCTAACGCCCAGGTGAGAATTGCTCTCTCCAAGGCAAAGAACACAGCATCCATGGGACCTGATGGTGTCCCCGGCTGTGTGCTCCATGAACTCAACGAGGAATTAAACCCACAGTTAGGACAGCTGTTTAATCTTAGTCTCACCTCCGGATACGCACCCAGGAGTGGCGCAGTGACTGTGGTCCCACTCCACAAAGGCGGTGCCTCCACCGACCCTGGAAATTACCGTCCCATTAGCTTGACAAGCCTTATCTGCAAAGCCATGGAGAGGATCATAATGGATCTCATAAATAAAGACATAGGAACCTGCAGACTTTGGATCCAACCCAGTTTGGCTTTGTCAAAGGCAGATCATGCCTTCTAAACTTGGTTGACTTTTTCAAACAGTCACCAAGGCCATTGACGAGGAAAGGCAGTCCATACAGCCTACCTAGACCTGGCGAAGGCTTTTGATACAATACCTCACTCGGGTATCATTGAAAACTCATCAACTTAAATGTAAACCCATACATTACAAGATGGGTTGCAAACTGGCTGAGTGACAGAACCCACAGGGTCAGAGTTGCTGGCGCCATGTCAGACTCAAAGCCTGTCACAAGTGGTGTCCCACAGGGCTCAGTCCTGGGCCCACACTTGTTTGGCATCTACTTCTCTGAAGTACAAGCAAACACAGGAGGGTTATGGCTGACAAAGTTTGCAGATGACTGCAAACTGGGCGCCGTAGTTGAAAACACATCCGACACAGATATCCTTCAGAAGGGTCTCACAGAAACGGATAACTGGTGCCAGAGCCATGGCCTAAAGTTAAATGCCAAGAAATGAATAGTCATACCCTTCGGGAAAAATAAGGTTACCCATAGCTACCATATAGGTGGCAATCCCCTGAACACAGAAGTTATTAGGGACCTGGGAACCCAGGTTGACAGTAGCCTTTCATTCGACACTCATATTGCTAAAGTAGTTAGGAAGACCTTCTACATTGCCCACCTTATCATGAAGGGATTCACATCTAGATCAAGGGAAGTCATAGTCTCCCTATACTCATCACTCATCAGACCAATGATCGAGTACAATGCCCCATTCGGAATGTATCTGACCCGACACTTGCAGCAGTTGGAGAGGCCACAAAAGTTCCTCACCAAAAGGATAAAGGGTCTCAAAAATCTGTCTTATGCTGCCCGATTGAAAGAACTCCAGTTATATTCAGTTGCTTACCGCTTGCTCAGAGGTGACCTATGCCTGACATACAAGGCCATGTCAAACCCAGATTTGATGAACATGCTTCATTTCAAACAATCTAGATCCCTCAGAGCCACAAGGGCGGGAGACTTAAACCTCGACACGGTTATTAATAGGACATGCTGGAGGGATAGATTCATCACCCAAAGACTCCCTATGCTGTGGAACAAAACCCCGGTTTATGTGAGGCAGAGCACCTCGCTGGCCTTGTTCAAGAGGAATCTTGACCAATGGATGGGAGATCGCAGATACACCCCAGGGGTTACCTCAGTGTCACTGCTCGACAGAGGCACAGCAAAATAATGGGCATAGTTTCTCCAAACTAAAGGGGTGGCGTAAGCCACAAAACTATGGGCTAGGCTTATAAATGCCCTCGGGCAGATAGCCTAGTATGAACCTATGAACCACCTATCTAGTGCTCTGGAGTCCCTTTCAGAGGGTACAGGATTTTTGGCCATAGAAGCCTTAGCCCCTCTAGGACCCTGGGAGATTGTCTCTGGATCAGCAACAGGGCTCTTGAAAAGGAATTTGTGTGAGACAGGCACTCTATAGTATCTATCTGGTTTGGCTGGAGCAGGAGGCAGAGAATCTGGATTTAGACTAGATTCTAAATAAACATCATCTGCAATGTCTAAAACTGGGGGGATAGCAAGTGGTCTGTGCTGGGGGAGTAAAAGAAACTCTCGGAGCCTTTTCTTTGAGTCAGAGTAGTCCTGACCTTCCCAGTGGAAATGTTCCCTCATGGTATGTAAGGTTTCACCAACGGAATAGTCTTCAGGGGGAGAAGCTGAGGGAATGGAATCTTCAGCATCAGAATCTTCATAAGGGGGAAAGGAGTAATCCTGTTCCTCAGAGGAGCCTGAGGAAATAGACACTTGATCAGAGGAGGCATAATCCTTCTCTTGTCTAGGCCTTTTGTCGGGGGCGGGGTTGGGAACCCCTGATTAAAGAAATCAAATCTTCAGCCATTTTAAGCATCTGTTTCTTAGGCATGGGGCCTTGAACTGGAGACTGAAGTGCAGTCTTTTTTGGTTTTATAGGGGTCTTAAGCTTAGCATAAGATTTTATGGTGAGAGTAGTCGGTCTGAAGACACCTTCTGAAACCGAAGGTGTTTCTACAGCACCGGCTTCTCTTTCTGCAATGTCGTCAGTAGGGCCTAAAGAAAATGGCTACGTCGGCCTATAACTCTCTGCTAGAGAATCCGAAGCAGAGGCCTCGGAGTCTGGCTTGGATCTAGGCTGCCTGTCTTTATCTTTGTGTTTTTTATGCACGCCGGTAGTCGGTTGCTCCGACGGCATAGTGTAATTAAATTTCCTACCGAAGCAGTGTCGTGCGAAATCAAAGCCTCACTTTATAGTTCGCTTATTGAACCTAGCACAAAACCGACAACCAGTGATGTCATGGTCTGGGCCTAGGCAAGGTATACAATAAGAATGAAAGTCCTTATGAGGTATTTGCTTCCCACAAGAAATGCAATTGTTAACTTTTTCTGACATCGGACTAAGGCAAGAAAAGGTTCCCCAATGGGGTACTTAGCTTTGAAGACTTCGGACTGAAACTCGATTCGAAAATCTCAGGTGTCAGCCGACCGGCACTTGCGAACTGCTTCTGCTTCGGGCATCGCGCGGCAAGAAAGACTGAAGAAAATGGCGTTGGATGCCTCTTATATACCCCTGGCGCACTGACGTCAGGGAAGAAGGGTCAGCAACTGACGCCGGGCCAAGACTTTGGAATTCGGGCTGACGGCAGGATAACCCAAGTGTGATGACTGCAGCAGAGTAACACGATGAACATCCCAAAAGACTTGGGAGAAATTAAACAGAAAGATAAAAGCATGGATCCCACTGCATCTATCAGGAAAGAGCTAGGACTACTTGTGAAACCTGTTCCACCAGAGGTCAAAGTAACTGACCAGATTAATATCAAGGTTCCCATTAACCTTTTTAGACACTTCATGATATTATGAATTATGTTCTCTTTAAGCATCTCTTTTACATCACAAGGTTTACTATTGGAATTTTGAATCAGCTTCGGTCAACAGTTTAAAATGACCCGAAATGCTGAATTCGAAATTCCACAATGCAAACCAAAGCGAAAATGAATACATCGACCACCGTGGCTCAATGTATTTGACATAGCAGGAGGTGTCATCACTCACTCACCTCCTGCTATGCACATTAACGTACCATTGAACTTTGCAGTCAACAGTATGTTAATTCTACTAGCAAAAATCTGGGTGAGCAAATTTGCATATGTCTGAAGAAAATAGGTTCTGTAATTACAAATGTTTCTGACCAGTGCAATATGCATGGAGTCACCCCCCACATCCCCTGTACATTAAATATACCAACTCAGAGATCGCTCTACAGTGAGGAAATTAACCAATTCCCTTTTCTTCACTGAACCGTGACCTCCCAACCTCCC
The DNA here is from genome assembly GCF_019279795.1 of Protopterus annectens. Classification (NCBI taxonomy): domain Eukaryota; kingdom Metazoa; phylum Chordata; order Ceratodontiformes; family Protopteridae; genus Protopterus; species Protopterus annectens. The sequence continues at coordinate 1,538,743,303 of NC_056729.1, read as the reverse complement.
TGCACAATGTCAAACCCAAATTATTGACCTACACTACCCGTTCACTGTAGTGTAGTTGATGGATTTTGGATTGACATTCTGCCAACCTGGAAACTGCAAGTCGACCACATGCCAGTCGACTGATGCATTTTTTAAGTTCTGATAGTAAACCGCATCACAATTTACATAATAACATAGGTATATATATATTAATAGAAAAGAAAAACAAACATAATGACATCTTCATTATTTTCATGCAGTATATGTTATTTTTAAAGAACTGCCATTCACTCCATGACATAAATTGACACATTTCTGCCTTCCCTTAAAACTCATTAACCACTATTTCCATGCATTGTTTCCACAAATTCCATTTACTTGTATGGAATTTGCTCTTTCCCTTTTCGAAGGATTCCTCCTATAGTTCTATCCACTTTAAAATACTCAGTACAGTGGGTATAAAAATGTACACAACCCTGTTAAAATGCCATTTTTTTATATAAAAAATGAGACCACAATAAATAATTTCAAAACTTATCCCACCTTTAATATGACCTATAACCTGTACAATTCAATTAAAAAACAAATCTGCTAGGGGAAAAATATAAAAAATAAAAAACGTACAATAAACTGGTTGCGTAAGTGTGCATACCCTTAAACTAATACTTTGTTGAAGCACATTTTGATTTAATTACAACATTCAGTCTTCTTGGGTACACAGCTGCCATCAGTTAGAGAGACTCTGATTAACCCCAAATAAAGTTTAGCTGTCCTAGTAGGATTTTCCTGACATTTACGTTTTTTATTTTTTTAATTTTTCCCCTAACAGATTTGTTTTTCAATTGAGTTGTACAGGTTATAGGTCACATTAATAGTGGGAAAAGTTTTGAAATGATTTATTGTGGTCTCATTTTTTTATATTACAAAGACCTAGCATTTTAACAGGAGTGTGTACACTTTTTATATCCACTGTATGTCAGTTACAGTTGGTTTAGATTTTGATTTCCATTTTCTATTAATTGATTTTTTTGCCAGCTAATAGCATTGAAGTTAGTAAGGCCTTACTATGACTAGGCAATTTGGATCCTCTGTACCAGCTCAAAAGAATAATTTCATTACTTAAAACCATATGCTCTCCCAACATTTCTGAGAAGTACTCTGTAAGGAATTTTTAATATCTGCCAACTCAATGCACTCCCCCAAAAACATGTTAGCAGTCACTTTGCTATGTCTCATCTCACCTCCAGCATTTGCTGTCTACTTGAAAAATATATGAAATCTGTTGACGGTAGAAAAATACAAACACTTCAAAGAAAAAAAATCCTAAACCTTCTGGACTTTGTTACATACTTAGTAGCCATACGTACATACATCATCCAATTGTTCCTTTATAAACTGCCTTTCCAGTATCTTTTCCCAATCTTTTCTAACATCCTCTTGATTTCCATAGTTATCACGAAAAATATTTTATGAGTATGCCACATTATCCATTATTTTAGCAGCTGCTTCTGTGCTAGACTCAAGCAGAGCTGGCACTTCTTTTTGCTTGTTCTCAGATATCAGTCCCTGGTAGGCAAGACCGTCTGTAAACCTTCAGTCCAAACTTCTGCTTGGTCTCATCCCTCTCTATTACCTTTCCCTATCTTGGCATTTGCTCCCAATAATTTGGTTACTTTGTGAGTTTTCACCAGTAACTTTCAACCCCCTCTTGCTTATTTTCTATACCATCTACTTGCAGTCATCCCTACTGGCAAAATCTCCTTTCTCCTTCACCGTGTTGGTTTAGTTCTTAGAATGCTTTCTGTTATTTTATGAATATAATGTTCTGTAAAGTTATTATTGTCCTTAACTTGTATCCAAAATCATAATTTCTCATATTTTCTTGAACTTCCACTATTTCATTACACTTTGATTCATAACCTTCTGCTTGTGTTACTTATGTGAGCCTTAACTGTCTAACTCTAAAGTATCACTTCAGATCAGGTAATTCGTATCCACTATTTTAAGGGGAGGATCAATTTATTCAACTTAACATCTGCCCTCCTCAATAAATTATGTGAACTCTATTAATTACAATCCACAACACCTCCTCTGGTTGATAAAAATATATCTGTATATAAAACTAAAGGAAATATAAGCTTTTCACTGCTTGTATCTTACTATCCATATTCATAATTAAGAGATTCCAGTTTCTCAGTTTTTATATTATCTTTTCAAATAACCTTAGCTGCCATAACAGTACATTTTCAATGCATATACCTAAATATTTCATCTCATCATGTCCTCATAAATATGCGTATTGCTGAACAAATTTATGTATGGGTACACAGTTTACTGCTATAGCCTTTGTTTTATCTTCATTAGTTGTACATCCTGAAAAGACATGAAACTCTCGCGAAATGTCCCACAATACCAAACTGTCCTTTTCTGGATCTTTCAAATACAAAATAATAATCTGCAAATAAAGCTAACATTTGTGGTTACCATACAATTTTTATCCTTGAATTTGTGAATCCCTTATTTTCTCTGCCAATGTTTCTAAATCCAAAGGAAATAACAAAGGGAAAATGTGACACCTCTGCCTTGCTCCTATGTTTAAACATAGCTTGTTAAAGAGAAATCCATTCACTTAAATTCTTGCCTCTGCCCCTTCATATATCCTCCTAAATAACCCTATTATTCTGTCAGGAAATGCAAATAATACCATTGCCCTGCTCTTGAAAGCCCATCTGACACTACTGAATGTTTTCTCTGCATCAACAGTGATGTTTTATTACACTCAGGATCATTGTTGTTTGATTAATGTTGTAAAATATTTGCCTCTACCCTCCACAAAATCAAATTGATCTATTTATCTATCAATAAATCAGTTTTGGAAACACATTTGTCATGCTCTTAGCTGGTATAGACAAACTTTATAAATAAGGTTTAAAATTGAAATGGGTCTCTCTGAAGCTGTGATTGAAGGGCTTTGCTGGCACTCCCCTCCTCCCTTTAAAATACCACAAAAAAAGCTTCCAGATCTTTATTCCTTTACTTCCAACTTCCAGACTTCCACAGGAATATGGTGTGTTCCTGGAGAACATCCTGCTAAATTATACATTACCATTTTTAATTCATATTTTTCTAGCACAGCTAATAATTGTTGAACCTCTTCTTCGTCTAACATTGGCATAATTAAGTCTTCCATAAATATTTTCATTTGTGCATTTTTTGGTTTGCACATTACTTTGCTTTATACAGATTTTTCACAAATTTTCTAATATCTATTTATAGGATCTCTGGGGGTCCCCTTCAAACCATCTAAAACCCATAACATCGAATTTCATAACATCAAGACCAGAACATCTAAAACCCATAACACTGAATTTCATAACATCTAACAACACATCACATGAAAATAACATCCCCTCCACATATAATGACATATAATAACACCAAACTACCAAAAACACTTTTTACTACGTTTCTGCGAAGGGGGGGGGGGGCTTGATACAGTGGGGTTAGGAAATTAACTTTTTCCCACTGTAGTGCGATCTTGGAGTTGGTATATTTAATTTACGGGGGTGGGGGGCAGAGCCCCCCACATGGGGTAGGGGGGGGCTTGCCCCCCTGCAGAAATGTAGTAAAAAGTGTGTTTGGTAGTTTGGTGTTGTTATATGTGGAGGGGGTATTATTTTCTTGTGATTTGCAGTGTTAGATGTTATGAAATTCGATGTTATGGGTTTTAGATGTTCTGGTCTCAATGTTATAGGTTTTAGATGTTCGGGTCTCAATGTTATGAAATTAGATGTTATGGGTTTTAGATATTTCAAAGTAGACCTGATCTCTGGTTATTTTTCTTGTCATAGGCAACCTTAGTTTGGCAACAACCCTTTCTACTATCTGTTGCCTAAATTGGTGCGCTCTGGAGTTACCCAAAAATTAGTTTTATAGCAACCTTTCCAAACTCATGGGTATTTACCTCGGATGCCTGTCTTTTTCTTTGTCTTTGCATTTTTTATGAATTCCAGTTGCTGGTTGTTCCGATGTCATTATGTAGTTAAACCTTGGGCCAAAGTAATGTAAAGCAAAATCAAACCGATGCTTAATAGTGCGTTGGTTGAATCTAGCACAAAACCGACAACTAGCAATGTCGTGGTCAGGGACTAGGGCAAGGGATACAGTAAGAGTGAAAATCCTTATGAGGTATTTGCTTCCCACAAGAAATACAATTGTTAACTTTTACTGACATTGGTCTGGAGCAAGAAAAAGTTTCCCCAACGGGGTACTTAGCTTTATCGGTTCTGAAATTCAATTTCGAAAATCTCAGGAGTCGGCCGACCGGCACTTGCAAACTGCTTTTGCTTCGGGCACCGTGCGGCAAGAAAGACTTTAGAAAATGGCGTCGGCTGCATCTTATATACCCCTGGTGCACTGACATCAGGGAAGAGGCGACAGCAACAGACGCCAGGCCAGGACTTTGGAATTCAGGCCGATTGTGGGTAGCCTGCCAGGAGGATAACCCAAGTGTAATGACTGCAACAGTGAAACACGATGAACATCCTTAGTTTGGCAACAACCCTTTCTACTATCTGTTGCCTAAATTGGTGTGCTCTGGAGTTACCCAAAAATTAGTTTTATAGCAACCTTTCTAAACTCATGGGTATTATCAAAATACTGCCTTGTTTCCCTTTAAACACTGAGTTGCTCCTCTTATTGCTCTGTGAGATTTCCCCTTATTCTTTAACATTTTAATGTTTGTCAATTCCTCTAAATAATTAATTTCACTTCTTTATCTCTTTCTCTCTTACTTCTACAATTTTTAAACTTTATACTCATTTTATCACAGTAACTATCTATTCCTTTTGAAGGAATGTGCATCTGTTCTAATAATTCTCAAATCACATGCCATTCCTTATATTGCTCTCTTTTTAACAGTTAAGTAGGAAAGCAACAGTGTCAGATTTTTACTTCACTATCCTGCATCTTTATCTCAGTTTTCTATGATGCATGATCTGAAGCACTTAATGGAGGTGTGTCAGATTTCTCAATTAAATACAGTTTTCTGTGAAATATAATTTCTAGCCAGTCTACCCCAGTTATTGTACTTTGGGGAATAAGATGTAAATTCCACCATGAGCTCCTACTACTACTGAATTCACATCTTCCAAGCCAAATATGCTCATATTTTTCTTTAGAAATCTACCCTCTGTTGTTATATTTCCATTTTAGGTTATATTGATGCATCCTCACTATTGCAAGTCAAGTTTCTGTCTCCACATATAAATAATATTCCCTGCTGAAAACTGATTACCTTGCCCAATATTCTCTTAAGCTCCATAATAGTAGTTTTAGGTGCAATATCAGTACATGTTAGAGTAATCTGTCACCCCCGCTAATAACCCCTTACTACCTGAAACATATTATTATTGTTTTTTCCCTTCTCTGTCACTACTGGAGCCTGTCTAGCAATCAGTATTATTGCTTTTCTTTGTCCCTAATATTTTGCTGAACTGCCTGTGCTAAAATCCTTTGTCAAAATTCATATGCTCCTCTCTATCCAAATGTGTCTCCTGCAACACTATTTTTATCCTATACTTCTATTCTTTGCTCTTTGTTCATATATATAAGCCCATTTATCTTCCATGACAATATGGATAAAGTACCTTTTATGACCAAAAGCTATTACTTCCACATACTATACACGACAGTTCTTTTGAATGTGTACTTCCAACCTTTAGCTTACGTGCACTCACTAATGTTTGGAGTCTGAACTCTTATGAAGTTGCTTATCACTTCCTTTTGAACCTATATCACATTTCACTTCAATGAAAACACTCAAAGACTAAATATATTTTCAGAAGGCCTGTCCTCTTTTAACTTTCAACAAACACACACCACACACAACTATACACATTTAAAAAAAATAAGTTTCTCTCTCCAGATACGAGCAGTCACCCTAAATCAATGGCTGCACCCACAGGCATTACCAATTCTAAGATTAAGGTTTACCACACTAAGTGCATATTACAGCCTAAGTTTACTCTTACACCAATTGCTGTTTTATTATCTCTATTCCTCTCTCAGTTTTCATGCTTTTAGGAAACATTAACTTTTAGCCCTAAAAAAAGTGCACTGGTTACCTTTAAATAAACTGAGCACTGTTATAATAATTGTTATAATTATAATATCTGTTATATAATTAATGCATTAAATAAGTATTAAGGCTGTTGGGGAGGCAGCTACTTATACAACTTATTCACTGCACACATTTTCAAACTTTTTTTAATGAACTGCTTATCAATGTACATTCAAATGTTAATTACACTTTGCCTCATACAATTCTCTCAGCACAATGTTCAGAAGTCTTGTGACTAATTGCTTTCAGTTGCAGACAGGTCATCTCTGTGAGGAAAACTAGTAACTTTGGCAGATGCATGAAAGGATCTTTGTAAATTTTACTCAGAACAGACTTCTGATTAATTGTTTGCATCTATTGGCTTATCTCCCACTGAGAACATTTTAATGGAAAAATAACTAATGACTTTGTAAATACAAGAATACTGTTATTCCATGCCTTTCATTGTTTTGTCTTCTTTTTCAAACCTGTTTAACAAACCTTATCTGTTGCTAAAACCAATGATATTAATGTAAATATATATCCTTGTAAACAGAAGGGATCTTATTTTCTTAATTATACACATGTTCTTCAATGTCCAGCACTTTTCTTATCAAGCTCAAAGTCTGGTTAGGGCTTCAAAGAGTTTTCCACCTGTCTGAGTAGGAACACTGACTATATTACCCAACTAATTTTTATATCTTTCTTAAAGGCAGATAATATTTCTATTTTTTTTCTAATATGTAGTGGTAAAGCATTCCATCATAAACCTGCCCATCCACATACATGTTGTTATTCCTGGTTTCTAATGAGTTCCTTTTATGATGGATCCCAGTAGTAGCCCCATATCATCATATCATTGTGCATATATTTAAAGATCACAACAGGTATCTCCTTACAAATCTGCAATTAAAGGTGAACAGTGCCAGTTTCCCCACAAGTGCTTGACACAATTGGCCTGGTAAAACATCTGTGCATCCTTTCTAATCTAAGTATGAATGATTACTGCCACAGACTGAAAACAATATATTTAATTGTTGGTCTATTTACTGATTTACCCTGCTATTATATGGAAGATATTTTTGAAGTTACAGTAACACCTCCTAATAACTCATTACATTTTGACCAAAACACAAGTCAGAGTTAATGCCAAAGTCCCGGGTTGACTTCCTCCGTGTATTTTTTTTTTTTTTTTTTTTTGAGTATATGGGTAACCCAGATTTGAACTACCAAAATGATTTCCTTTTACATTAAATTTCATATGACATGATCTTGTCCAAGCTGTCCAAACAAACAGCAATGCATATTGTACTGGTCAGAAACATCTGTAACTACAGAACCTATTTTTGAGACATCTGCAAATTTGCTCACCTAGATCTTGCTAGATAAAGGGAAACTAAACGTAAATCTGGAAAATAACAGGGCTCAGGACAACCCTTGTAGAACATACATTGTCCTCACTTAATAGCAGAAGTAGATGTGCCAAATTTAACTCAACACTTTGTCACTCATCCAATTACTAACCCATCTCACTATATGGTAACTTATTTTCTTTTAAGCCACTTATCTCAAGCTCTTATTATGCTGGGTGTTATCAAGGACCCTTACTAAATCTAGATAAACCATATATACTTGAAGCCTTGTGTCCAATGCTTCCCATATTGACTGACAAAAACTGAATACATTTTTGTGACAGGGTCGACTAGCTGGTGTAAATCATACTCAGCTGCAGAAGGGCCAAAAACAGTGTATTTGCCTAATGGAGAACTTAAAATCTCAGATTTGACATCACCAGGAATATTTTGAAAATGAAGTCAAGCAAGTCTCTTCAAAACTGATCTATTAGCAGCAGCTCTGGAGGAAGAATTAGCATCATCATAATCAAATTTTAAAATGTGTTTAGAAACTTGAGAAACAGTTATCACAGAAGCAATTAATAAGTAATTTACCTTAAAAGAAGGAAGGTTAATTATCAACTTCTACATGCGTTCAAAAGTCAATAGTAAAAAGTTTAAGATATGAGCTTGTGAATTTAACATCCTAAATGTTAAGAGTACTAGAAGAATAAATTTTCCTCCCAAACATATCCATTGCTTCCTAGTCTTTGTCAGAAGGAATGGGTTTAGTAGTAGTAACCTGTTTAATGGCTGAAGATTTAGAAATAGAAATTACTGCTGCGTCTGCTTTAACATTACAAAACAAGTACAGGTACTTGTGTGTCTGGGATACTTTGTATAACCTGTCAGATCTAATGGGAGCAGGAGTTTGACCATCAAGAAGACAGAATGCTTTCAGAAAAACATTCTCTAAAGCAGGCAATACAGGTGAGATAGGTGCATACAGCTGTTACAATCATAATATATTTTCTGTGCCATATGAATCTCATTCTGGTGTCATTGAAACACCTCTTTCAAGAAAGTTGGATAAAATGTCAGTGAAAGAAATTTCTTCAGCAGGGATGTTTGAAGTTATGCTTTCCTCAGAACAAGACTGGTCAGTCTTATTAGAATCTCAGGAAGTATACCCTTCCCTGCAATGAATGCTCTTCTGACTAAAAAAAAAATCTGTAAGAAGACAACATAACTCTTCTTTTTTAATACTTGAAGAATCTGGGGGAGAGAAAAAGATGTAATCAGTTCCTTGCCAAATACAGTAAATATGCCCTGTCCATGGAAAAAGAAACAGGAGATTGTTTTTTTTTTTCTCACTAAGCATACTCTCCCTGTATAAAGCCACCCCTTAGGTACACTGACCTCCGCATCTACAACTCTAACTTGGCCAAATGAAGACCTTTCACTTGCCCTTCCCCAGATACCAACAACAGTGGTTCTTCCTTGCCCACCAAGGGCATCCCAACAGCAGAAGATGTGGCTACCCTCTGTTTTTTGGTGGCTTGAAAGTACATCAACAGGACCAGAGGAGAAAGATGGGTGGCCTGATAAATAACAGCTTTAGCAGTCTCAAACACCAGTGGGTGAGGAAAGCTAGGAGCTGGACCTACCCTTGAAGCTGCCTTACTAAGTTTTGTCTTTTTGTATGCTGTACAACTGAAGTGATAGACTGCTGCTTAACCAGTAAGCTGGAAAGATCGTCTGAAATGCAGTTCATAGATTAGTACTAGGCTAACTGCTCTTGTTGGCCATTTTAAGCCTAGCCAATTATTCCATGTGAGAATAAAACCCTGCACCTTGTGGCTGTAAGGTAAACACCTTAACCATTACACCAACCTCCAGTTCCTGAAGCCTTGAAGAGTTGTTAGTGTGAATGGCACAGAACAAGTAGTTCTGAGGTATGTAAACTACTGAAAGTCTCCCAGAAGCACAGCATTCTGTCACTTTCAGTAACAAGTAAGTTTTTAGTTAAAAATTAAACTTTTTCTAGCAAAGTGTTTATACAAGCACCAGCATGACAGGTCTATCAAAGTAAAATGACCGTTCCAATCACTCTATTTTCAATCAAAATGGGAAGGTTTTCAACAATGGGGACTTGTCCAACAGACAATATTATGAGGCCTGCAGAAGAGCTCACTTCAGCAGCAAAACGGCTCTAAAGTATTTTGACTGTAAAATTTCTTTTACATGGAGCTCATGTTTTCTGGAGTTGAAACACTTTGGAGGGCACCAAAAGCTTTAGGAAGCTGGCCAGTGCAGAATGTAGCAGTCAAATAGCTTACACTACTGCAACAGTGATCCTTATATTTACCATCTGGATATGATTTTTACTTGCATTATAGGAGACTGTATCTGTCTATCCTACCTGACAGTCACCATTTCTGAAATAAGCAATCTAGGAGAGTAGTAAAACTTTACTACTGTGTTATCTAGGTAAGCATATGAACAAGCACTTCTTTCCAAGGTAGACACAACAGCACTGTATATATGACTTGCTAATAGTGAGACAGTATGCAACCTGAAACAACTGAGGCCTTAACCATACTGCTAGACTCAGTCAACAGAAAAGCACTCTTGTCAAAATATTTGTTCTGGGTTACACAGTATGTGAGTGAAAAAAGATGGAATCAAACTGAAAAGTACAGGATGAAGACAGCAGCTCTCTTAGCTATTTTTGTCAGACTACCAATACAAATAAAAATTACATCCATTCCCAGGGCCCCACATTATTTTACATCTACCTGTACTCTGACTCAGATATACAGCTATAGACCTCTACTTTACATACCTGGGTTACCAGACAGTTTAGAGTAACAGACAGAAAAAAACATATTTATTCTTTTTTAGATAGGCACAAATCAGACTCCAAATTCTAAAAAATTATTACGATGGGGAGCACCAAGATGTGACAAGGACAACCTTTAAATATGATAAATCAAAGCAAGGATTGAAGACTGTATGCCTTTTTGTTGCAGTCTGACACTGCTGAAAGTGCCCAAACAATTCATAATACAGCCAACTGAAATGTAGGCTTCAAATTATCTGTAGTGCCTTAAGTAAACCAGTCTGTGAAGCTGAAATTTTTCTCTGCAGAGAGGGCATTCTGCCTGAAAAAGGAAGAAGAAAAAAATTGTTTAAAACGCAAAAATGGACTTTAGTGTGAAGAGAAAATGAAAATACATTTTAGTATATTTAAATAACTTAACCATGAGGCTATTCTTCTAAAATAGACAAAAAATATGCAAATTCATATTGTGCTTACATAAACAGGTTGAAAATGCATTTAAATATAAGAATACAATTTAAAATTGAACAACATCGTGATGAGTCAAGAAGTCTAAGTAGAAGAAATGTATGAAATTCACTTGTATTCTGTTATAATTTGTAACAGGATTATGAGCGGGTCTCCGATCACAGCCGGCTTATTTTTTAACATTTGTTAGCCATGAAAGTCAGACTTGGAACAAAGCCAATTTTCAGCAGAGGCCCAGGAAGAAATGCTCCAGATGCATGTCTTTGAAATGTGGGAGGAAACCGGAGCACCTGGAAGAAACAAACACGAATGCAGGGAGGACATGAAGACTCCACACAGAAGGCACTCCAGCTGAGAATCGAACTGGAGAACCTCTTGTTGTGAGGTGACCAAGCTACCACTGCATCATTATTAAAATGATACAGTCTACACTGGACTGACCTGCTCAACCTACTATTAATAGGAATTCCATGATTAAACTGACAGTGTCTTGAGCATGGGGGAAGGTCTATGGGTGGGGGCAAAAAAAAAATCCCTCTTCGACAGCAGTATGATGCTATATTCTGACACCTTGATCTCCCCATCAGCCATGATTATCAGCTACGTTTCAATGGAACATAACTGAGGTCAAGGAGATCAAGGAAGCATGCCATAAACCATGAACAGCTGATGGTCAGCTGTGGAGGAGGAGTATTAAAATGGCAACAAAAATCATCTCAGATGAGATGTGCATCAGACAGAAAATACATCAATATAACAAAATCGTTCAGTTCTTTGATAGTAATAAAACTGAGAGATTAACATGTCTCCCAGATATATGACCAAAATGTTACTCTCCATTCTATGTAGTTTCCAACCTCCCAAGTACTTCCCTCCTGGTCCCTCAGTACTGACCAGTCAAGCTCTTCATTCTCTTATTATAACAACACTGACAACTGTTAAAACTCCTAATACCAACCATCAAGTCAAAAATACATCATTACTTGTAAACATTCCTACACAATCTACGTGTTCTGCCTCTCACCTAAACTACTCTTCCTGTTGACTCAGGAAATAATCAATTCCCAGTTCCCTGATGCCAATTACCTCTGACTTAGAAACTGTCATTCTCCCAGCTTTTTGAAACAGAGGGAAAAAGCCCAGACTGAACCAGATGACACAAGTTCAGTTAGCTGTTTGGATGCAGGAAGGACCTAGTAGGGGAAGTTTCCCAGGGTGGGACTGAGTGGCAGAAAGCGGGAACACCTACTATGGAGAAAGGGATTAGTGCTCCAGTGGCTGTTCTAACAAAATGCAGTAGAGGCTTGCAGGTGATAACAGAAACAGCTGGAGATGTGTGCTAGGATTAACAAGCCAGTGATGGCAAGTCTCATTAACATGTGGATGGGAGCAGTCACATTTAGGAAAGTCATAGTAGGCTCTTACAGTGATGTGGTTGCCCATGTCAGCCATTGACAGTGGCACTAGGGCTTATACAGGAAAAAGTATCTGATGGATACCTGAATGACAGATGATGTTTGGACCCAGGTGCAACTTGCTCTGTTTGCCCACTATACTTGGGATCATTATGCTCTCCTACCCTACCCCCCCCCAATTTCCACCCATCCCCTCTTACTCTAAATTTAAATACTAAAGCCACTCCTCACAACACCCACAACTCACACCCACAACTAAAGTAATTCAATCACTTACTCATAACTTAATTTCCATCCAACTCACATCAACACACTAGTTAACCTCTAAATCCCAAGCCTTCACTTGTGTCATAAATATTGACCTTCACCCATGCCTCTAACTCACTTCTCTCACTCAACACACAAACTGTTCCTACAATATATGCTCATGGTAATATATCCCTTTATGCACTCTTACAATTAACTCAGTATCATTCCATTACCCCCATACACCAAGCATTACACACAATCCACTCACCGTCACAGAACCTAACCTATTACTTATACTACACAACCCCCACTATCTTCAACGTAAGGATCCCCCAATTCTACAAACACAGATATAAGCTCTGCAACTCCATATTTCAAACACTTAGCATCAAACTAAAATACAGACTCAAAACCCTGCCACATCAACATCATCTCTCAAATCTACTTATACTCAGTGAAGACATCCAAACCAATCCCAGTCTAAGTCACCGACATGAACTACCCTGTACAAAGCCAACCATCACAAAAATAAAAAGCTCACTCCTCTTTCACAACATAAATCTAAGAAGCATTAACAATAAACTCACTCACCTACATGCTCTCCTAGCCTTAAACTTCCTAGGCATACTAGAAGCCACAGAAACCTGTTTAAAGCCCATACCTAAAGACAGTGAAATACTAACCCAAGGATTTAACACTCTCAGACAAGATCTGTACCAGTCCAATAGAAGCACTTCTATTGGACTGATGCAGTTCCTTTCTGGAGATGGTCTTCACTTTACTGGATTTATTGTGGTTCTGAAGTGGATTTTATTTCCAGGTGATTCTCCCATTTATTTGGTGTTTGTTGGTTATCCTCAGACAAGACCAAGAAAATAAAAAGGAGGAGGAATAGTAGTAATAATATATCCTGATACTCTATACCTATCTCCCTGCCCCATACCCATTCCAAAATTTAATAATGCTGAATTAACAGTCACCTAACTAAAACTCGACAACCATAAATCCCTATGTATCATAGCCATCTACATACCTCTTGCTAATAACATCAGCACCACTGAAGACATTCTCACCTGCCCCACTGCTATACTACTTCCATTATCAAAAATTCTCGAAAAATGCATCATGCTCACTGAAACACATCCTAGATGATAATCTCCTCACTCTCATACAACACTGTTTCTGCCCCAGCGATAGTACCACCACAGCCCTCCTCACTTTCGCCAACACTACTAATGTCTATAGAAACAATGAGAACATACTATCCTCCATATTTCTACAGCTATCAAAGGCTTTTGACACTGTTTCTCATCAGAAACTACTAACAGAACTTACATCTTTTGGTCTATCCACCTGTACTTCTCAACTTCTTTGCGCAAGAAATCTGTTCAAAGCCTGATATAATGGGTGGGGGAGGCCCAAAAATAGGGGCACATTTTAAATATTTTTCTTATAAACTTAGAATGTTGACAGAACAACAAGATTTATGTTAGCATTCATTTTTCTGAAGGATAAGAAGTCTGAATCTCAAATGCATGTCATTAATTAGTGACTTTAATCATTAGCTCATCCCAGTGATCTGTCAAAAAAACAACTTTTATGAAGAGCAGACCAAAATATGAGGCAAAAATCTGGACATTCTGCAAAAACCTGTACAGTTGAGAGGTATAATCTGCCTCTTTCATATCCTGGTTTCACAGCTTCCTTACTGACAACAAACAGTAAAATGGCAAACAGAATTCTCATCATTTCCACCTGTCACTCAGGCATCCACAGATGGACCAATACTAACATTTTCAACAAACTACATACTTCAACCAAACATGCGTCCTTACTTCTGTATGCAGACGAGTCTACCCTCATCTGCTATGCCCCAACCTTAAACAAACAACTCACCCAAGAATCCTTCTCTATTTTAGAATCCTGGCTATTGAACTCTAACCTAATTCTAAGAAAGCAATGATCTTCTCCTGTGGCAAACAAACTAAATGACTTTTCAATCATGTCAGCCAACAATACACAAACAGAAATTGTCCCACATACAAAATTACTTGGCATCGCCATCGATAGCAACCTAAAATATCACCAACATGATGGGAATGGACCCAATTCCTACATCAAAGTATGATTCAAAGTTCATGAAATTAATACTGAGTCAGTCTTTGATGTTAGCCAGAAGTGCTCTTCGCAGCACCTGCAATGTGCCCAGTAATGACTCCTACTGCAATTCATACAGAGTTACATGTATTGATAACATATTGAAGCACGACTGTAAATTCTTTTTTATAAGACCCACTGCTCCAACTACTATTGGAATAGTGTGGGTATCTTTCTTCCACATTACCCTAGTTTCTACCTGAAAATCCTGGTATTTTATGACTTTGTGTTTCTCTGTATGAAAGACACTGTAGTCACTGGGTATAGCAATTTCAATGGTTGATGCTACTTTTGTCTTCTTTTCATGGACTACTATATCAGCTTTTCTCACATCTACTTTCTGAACTGCTGTTAATGCGAGTTCCCACGTGATATAAGCTTCATCATTTTCTATAATGCTTTGTGGCTTGTTTCCGGTGCTTTTCAGCTACTTTAATATTATAATGTTTACACAATCCCCAATGCAACAGTCTTAGCCACATTCTTTTGCCTTTCAGTATACAGTCCTTCTCCCATTAGTATATTACAACCAGCAACAAGATTTCCAAATGTTTCCAATTCTGTTTTACAAAACCTACATTTTTCTGTTTCTCCCACATATTCAATGGACTTTGTAAACCAACATGTACGTAGTCCACTATCTTGGGCAACCAATATTAACCTTTTGTATTTTGGATTAAATTCACCTCTCCTTAACCATTCATGTGTTCGATCCTGATCAACATAAGGTTGTTCCAAGAGTTTTCTATACTATCAACTGTACTTACGCATTTTCCACATTTCTTGCCTTCTCATTTGATACTTCACCTTATATTTTCTCTTTTGTTTTGTTACATTAAGTTGATGCCTGATTTTTTTATCTACTTATGGTTTGATCCCCATTCCCTCTTGACACCGATATGTTTCTGCTAAACTAATCTGGGAAGTCATCTTAGACTAACTCTCTATGTTTCAAAATGTTCACTATATTTAGGTCTTGTGAAGTCAGCAGATATGCATGTAGTCCCATGACAGCAGATCTATACATGTATCAAGGAGGCCCATACCTCCTTCAGAATGGGGAATATATATTCTTGGTATACACTGATTTTTATAAATCATTTGATGAGCATGAAGCATCCTTGTTTTCCTGTCCAACCGATCCAACACTTTTAGGGGCCAGTCCATCACTCCAAAACTGTAAGTTAGGACAGGAAGATCAAATTAGTTTATAGCTTGGACTTTACTAATAGATGTCAAAGCGGTTTTCAGTATTAATTTTAGACTTCTAAAATATTCCTAAGTTTTATTTGCATTTGTTTATGTTTTATTGTTCTTTTATATCACATTCCTGTCCCAAACTGATGTTTTCTTGGTGTTGCAGCTTTCCTGCATTAAAGACTGTAATCAAGACAAAAAGACAGTCATATCATCTGAAAAAGTTTTGACCACTTGCAGTTATGCTTTCAATTCCTCATCTGATGACAATAGAGTTTTAAATCATACACAAAAAGAAGATAAGTCTTTACAGTTCATTATTTTCTGGGAGCCAAATTGTAGCCATGACCTAATCTGTTAAGTAGACAGCTTAACGAATTAAAGGCAAGACAAAAGAGCAGCACTGACACACAGTTACTCCTGGAATATCTTCCGTCAAATTTTTATCCCAGGAATAACAATTTGTTCTTTATCATGGCTTAACTGCAAAGTGGTTTGCCACTGTTTCATGGTTGCTGTAATGCAATTGATCAGTGTAGGGTGTATATCATACATTTTTCAGCATTCTTATCTATGAATGCGGGATACTGTCAAATGCTTTTCTGTAGTCTAGCCATGCCATACTTAGATTCTTCCCATTTTTACAGTTCTCCATTATGACTTTATTTAACAACAAATGATCATTTGTTCCATATGACTTTCTTTTGTTACCCTTTTGTTCTATTACCATGACTGAGTTTTCTTCTAAATGACTATAAACTGTTAGCATCAATTCTAGTGCATAATTTACACATTGTTATTGGTCTATAGTTTTTAGGATATCTTGCATAGGTTCATAGATTATAGGTTCATAGATTAGTACTAAGCTAACTGCCCTTGCGAGCCATTTTTTTAAGCCTAGCCAATTATCCCTTGTGAGACTCAAACCCTGCACCTTGTGTTTGTAAGGCAAACACCTTAACCATTAGGCCACCCTGCAGATTCGCTCTTAAGTATGAGGATTGTTTTTCCTGTTGTTAACCAGACTGGTGTCTGTTCGGAGTGTGCATATACAGAGTGCCTACTCACGGCTAAATCTTCATATAAAGATGTTAATACTGTTAGCTAGATGTTGCATACTGCATCTAGGCCTGGGGTTTCCCAATTAGGAGCTTTTCTTAACTTTGTTTCAATCTCTCTGGCCATTACTTCATTCCGTTAAAATATTTTGTACATTTGAACTTCTTATTCTTTCTTTTATTTTCTAATATCCATTTAGCACCTTTGTCATGTTCCACAGGATCTTAGCCTAGTCGGCCCTGGGGCCTATACAAGCCCAGCCAACAAGGTACCCTGGCTTTTGCCACCCAAGAAAATTATTTTCCTGTGCCACTGTCGAGCAGAGCCATAGAGGTGATCCCCGGGGTGAATTTCCTATTTCCCATCCAATCATCAAGATTTTTCTTGAAGAGTGCTAATGAGGAGCTTTGTTTGATATAGACAGGTAGTTTATTCCAGAGTATGGGAAGTCTCTGGGACAGGAATCTATCCCACCGGCATGTTCTGTTAATTGTGGTGACAAGGTTTAGGTCCCTAGCGCGTGTAGCTCGGAGGGATTGGGATTTTTTTAAGTGGAGCATGTCCAACAGCTCTGGGTTTGACATAGCTTTGTATGTTAGGCAGAGATCACCTCTGAGTAGGCAATATGCTACAGAGTAAAGCTGGAGTTTTTTTTAGACGGTCTGCGTAGGGCATCTGTTTGGGGCTGGTAATCCTCTTTGTGAGGTATTTCTGCGGCCTTTCCAGTTGTTGTAGATGTCTTGTGAGGTACATACCAAAAGGGGCATTGTACTCTATTAAAGGGTCTAATGAGTGACGAGTAGAGGGGAACAATGACCTCTTTTTTTTCTGGATGAGAAACCTTTTGTGATGAGGTGTGCCACATAGAAGGATTTCCTGACTACTGTGGCGATGTGATTATCAAAGGAGAGACTACTGTCCACCTGTGTCCCAAGGTCTCATCACACTTTCGGTGTTAAGTATACTACCGCCTATGTTGTAGTTCATGGGTAGAGACTTTTTACCAAAGGGGAGGACAATGCACTTTTTGGCACTGAGCTTGAGGCCATGGCTTTGACACCAGGCATCTGTCCACATCGTTAGGAGTTTCGCTTATGGCTCCTAGTTTGCAGTCATCTGCGAACTTCGTTAGCCAAAGAACTTCTGTGTTAGCCTGTACTTCAGAGAAGTAGATACAAAACAGGAAAGGACCCAGGACTAAACCCTGTGGCACTCCACTTGTCACTGGTCTGAAGTCGGATTTGGAGTCTGCTACTTTCACAGTGTGGGTTCTGTCAGTGAGCCAGTTGGCAATCCATCTTGTGACATAGGGATTTATACCTAGTTTAGTGAGTTTATCTATAATTCCAGAGTGGGGGATGGTGTCGAAAGCCTTGGCAAGATCTAGATAGGCTGTGTGAACCACCTTACCCTTGTCTACGGCTTTGGTGACTGCTTCAAAGACGTCCATCAGGTTTAGGAGACATGATCTGCCTTTTACAAACCCGAACTGGGTGGGGTCCAGAGTTTGGAGATTACCAATGTCTTTGTTTATAAGTTCCATGATGATACGTTCCATGGCCTTGCAGACCAGGCTCGTCAGGCTAATGGGGTGGTAGTTCCTGGGGTCCGTGGTGGCTCCCTCCTTGTGGAGTGGGATAATCTTTGCGATGCACCATTCAGCAGGCACAAAGCCTGTGGTGAGGCTATGATTGAATATGGTACTTAGGTGGGGTGCCATTTCGTTCTGTAGTTCGTGTAGAATGCAGCCTGGGATTTTGCCTGGTCCCATGGATGCTGTGTTCTTGACTTTGGAGAGTGTGGTTTTTACCTGTACAGCCGTGATTACAGGAACTTTGCATTCTTTCGGTATAGAGATGGGCTCTTTAGGGGGTGAGAGGGGGTAAAGTTAGCACTAAACCTATCTGCCAGGATGATGGCAATATCAGTTGGGTCTGTATATTTAGTGCCACTGTGCTGTAACTCAGAACAGATCTGAGTGTTGCCATTGAGATTCTTGACGTAGCTATAGAATGCTTTTATGGTTGTCTTTAGAATCAGTGGCGATTTTGTTTTCGTAACTAGCTTTGGAGGATTTTATCAGGGATCACAGCTTCTTACGGAGGCTGACCAGGGAGTTCCTCCACTCATGGGATTTTACTTTCTTTTACAACAGTTTCTTCCTTCTGTTGTACAGTTTGTTTATGGCAGGGGACCACCAGATTGGCTTCCTTTTTTTGGAGGATAGCGTCTTGGTTCTGTTTGGGATAGCACAATCCATGCACTCATGCAAGTACTTATAAAGTGCAATTGTGTAGGATTCAGTAGTTGTAACTGTATTGTCCATCTGCATGGGTGTCATGAAGTTCACCACTTCTGTCTTAGAAGCATGAAGTTGGCTTTGGAGAAAATTTTTACCCTGGTTTCCTTAATGGGGGGTGGGGGCAGGATGTGGATATCTAGGGTAATTAGCTTATGGTCGGATCGGACCAATGAGACTGACTTCAGGTTTGGAACACCGGTCACTCATGCTGGTAATGACTAGATCTGGGATACTGTTGCCCCTGGTGGGGGTGTGGATAAGTTGATCCAGGGCATTGGAGTTTATGAATTCCAGAAAGCGTTGAGTAAAGGAGTTGTTACAGGAGTAGTTTTCCCAGTTAATGGTGGGTTAGTTGAAATCGCCCATTATTAGGGTGCTTGGTTGAACCCTAATATTTTCCAGTACATCAAGAAAAGAAAAGTGAGAATCCTAGGGCATGGTGGGTGATCTGTAGCAAGCTACAATTTGGATTGCAGTTTTGCCCAGAGTTAGTTGCACTTGATAACCTCGGCTGCATTATGCTGAGCAACTAGCCTGGAAGTGTGGATATCCTTAATGAATATGGACACACCTCTGCCTTTGGTGTTCCAGTCCAGGTTAGATGGCCGAAAAGTGTAGTATGAGTTATAGCCTGGTAGTGCAGGGGCCCTCTATGGAGCCTTGAATCAGGTCTCAGTCACTGCACAGATATCGATGTTCTCCATTTTAAGGAGTGCCTCGAGTGACTGCATTTTGAGATTTAGACTTCTATAGCATTGAGTAGCATCACTCTCAGTTTTTGCTTGCCTGTTCCTGTTATGGTGGTGAATTTGTCATTTGAACCTTGCCTAAAAAAGGCACTATAGGGGCGGCAAGAACCTTAGCCAGTATCTGAAATCCCAGGGGTAACAGGTGCAGGCCATCTCTGGCAAAGCATCGTAGTCTGTCGACCATGTCATCCCAGGCAGACAGATACTGGATCCCTTTAGACTGGCACCAGAAGCTTAGCCAATTGTTGAAGTCAATCATTTTGTCCTTGTACTGCGGCATCATTCTGGGTGATGGCAGAATGCTACTCAGGGCTAGGGTCATACCTGCCTGGGCTACAAGACTGGAGAGCCCTTCCATGTCTCTTTTCATGTAGTTCAGGGAGGTACATCTCAGGTCGTTCACACCAACATGGACAATGACAGAGTCATATTTGTACTTGTTGGGGAGTGACCTGAGTGAGTGGGTTATGTGGCGGATCCTGGCACCTGACAGGCAGCTGACAGTAACCTTCTCCTTGTTTAGCCTGGTGAGTGGGACATCAGTGTGCCTGACTATAGAGTCACCTATGACTAGTGTGTTGGGTACGTTGTTTTACCTTATTGGCTGTGGTTGAGTGGTACACTGAGTCTGCGGGCTATGTGTCATTTGGGTTGTGTTGGGGGGTGGAGGTTGCTTGCATTTCTGCTTTGGAGGTCTCTGTTGCTAGAGCAGATTATTATTGAGAGCCTCTGCGAATGTTTTTGTGTTTCTATGTGTGGATTTTGGTGGTGTAGATTTAATGAGACTATGTGATGAGTGTGGCGTGGTGCAAGTGTTTACCTTCTCCTCTCGACTGTCAAGTTCAGTCTTGATTGGAGAGAGCTTTGCCTCCAGTTTGGCTAGATAAGTGCATCTCTCACAGGTTGTAGTGTTGGGTGGTAGGAGGAGAGGGTTGTCTGTGTACATGAGGCAATTTCTACATTGCCCCAAGATGCCCAGATTAATCAGATAGATAGGAGAAAACACTGGGAGCTGACCCTTGGACATGTCTGAATAAAAAAAAAATTTCCTCTAGATAAGTGAGGGAAGTGAGTACAAGAGCTGTTTTTCTCAAAACAAATGAGGAAAGTAAGTACCCAAACTGTTTTCCCCTAGGTAATGAGAAAGGTTGAGTGCTGTAGTAATTAGTAGGCTATTTAGTGCTTACAAGTTCTGAACAAGTGCTGATCACGAATAAGCAAATTCAAGTGCTAAAACTAAGAATCTGTATCTGGACTAAACTAGTTACAGGAAAGGGGGAAAACAAGTGCAAATGTGGGCTTTTAAATCAGAAAGTTGAGAGAGATGGAAAAACTGCCCAAACGGCCAATAACTACAATTTCTGGGCCAGAACCACTCCTTATGTGGAAGATAGGTTACCTAGTGCTTACCACTCCCACTGATAAGCTAGAAGGCTTCCCTCCAACACAGAAAGCTTGGGGGGGGGGGCTCAGAAGCTTACATACAGTTCTGGATGCAGCAAATCTGAATCTGGACTACACTAGTTACAGGAAATGTATTTTTTTATATATACAGAAAAGAAGCTAAAACAGCAGTCAAAACAATTTAAATGTAGTGCAAGCTAGCACACTTGAGTATGTAGCAATGTTAGACCAAACAGTTTAAAAATGCAATTAAATTAAAAATGACTAAAAATGCAGAAGGAGTCTATTAGGTATAATGAGGTAAAGAGATGGGACTGGGGGGAATGTCCCAGATCAAATAGTACAGTTTTGTACCTACCATAAATGTAGATGTTCGAAGATCCACATTGCTGCAGTCCTTACACTTGGGTATAGCGCTGTCCTCGGTCGGCCCGAATACCAAAGTATATGGCTGACGCCGGTCATGGCGCATTAAACTGACGCCAGGACGTCAGGGTATAAATGCGCATGACCGGCGTCATATCCTCAGTCTTTTCTTGCCCCAGATGTCAGAAGACCCTAAACAGGGTAAAATCAAAAAATTACCAAACACTAAACACCCCCACACCCAAACTATGTACAACTTCTAACAATTATCTAATAAAGTACTAACCTAACCACACAACCACCCCTAAACACAGAGGGACGGAGGGCGGTAAATTGGACTGCAGCAATGTGGATCTTGAACATCTACATTTATTGTAGGTACAAAACTGTACTATGTTCTTCATCTCACATTGCTGCAGTCCTTACATTTGGGTAGATTCCCAAAGCAGAGGTAAGGGAGGATGGCAAATCAAATAGAAGCAGGAGCTGTCAAAATGCCCTGAAGAATAGCAGTGGCAAACCCAGCCCTAGATTTAGAGTAGAGAGGAAGGTGGTAGTGCTTAGAGAAAGTATGTACTGAACTCCAAGTAGCTGCCTCCAAAATGTCCTTAGTTGACACCCCTTAGAAAGGCTGTAGAGGTGGCAGTAGCCCTAGTGGAATGAGGTCTGATCCCTGTTGGGATCTGCTTGCCATGCTGAGAATAACAAAAGGAAATGCAAAACCCAATCCATTTAGAAAGAGTTTGCTTTGACACAGGCTTGCCCTGAGTACCTAAAGCAAAAGAAACAAACAACTGTTGCGACTGCCTGAAAGCCTTAGTCCTATCTAAGTAGTAGCGTAACTGTCTGTGCACGTCCAAAGTATGCAAGATCTTTTCCCCCTTGTTTTGGGGGTCTGCATAAAAGTAGGTAAATGAATAGACTGGTTTAAAGACACACTTGAGACCACCTTAGGCATAAAGGAAGGGTTAGTGCGTAAAGATACCCTATCCTTATGGAAGATCAAGAAAGGCTCAACAGCCATAAGGGCCTGCAATTCAGAAACCCTTCTTGCAGAGGTAATGGCCAACAAAAAAGCAGTCTTCCATGACAAATATTTTAACTCAGCCCGTAGCTGCAGGCTCAAAAGGTGGCAGAGTGAGCTTTTCCAACACGTAATTGAGGTCCCAAGCTGGAGTAGGAGCTCTTCGTGGAGGTCTTATGTTCTTTGCTCCTCTGAGAAATTGCTTGAACAAGGAATGAGAAAACAAAGGTGGATCACAGTCATAGTGAGCTGAAATTGCTGCAGCATGAATTTTAATGGAAGAGAAGGACAAACCCTTGTCCAATAGTTCAGTAAGATATAGAAGAGCCACACTTAAATCAGGCTCAGAAACATCCACACCCTTTGCTGCACTCCAAAGCAAAAATCTCTTCCACTTGTCCGCATACACTTTCCTTGTACTAGGTCTCCTAGCTTCCATAATCACATTCAAAACTTGTTGAGGAAGTTGAGCCCTGCTATGAGCTAAAACAGGATATGCCATGCTGTGAGATGAAGAGAGTGAAGCTTGACATTGAGTAAATGACCGTCCTTTTGAGACAACAGTTGAGGAATTAAAGGCAGGGGCCACGGTGGTTTCCTTATTAAATTTCTCAGTAGTGGGTACCAATGCTGTCTGGGCCAATCTGGAGCTATCAGGATCATTCTTGGTTTGTCCTGGCTTACCTTTAGCAGAACCTTTAGAAGTAGAGGAAGTGGTGGAAAGGCATATACATGAAGATTTTTCCAACTGAAAGAAAGAGCATCCGCTTTCCAAGCTGCCTGGTGTATCCTTTTTGTGCAAAACTTTGGCAGCTGGTGGTTTAGAGGAGAAGCGAACAGATCTATGTCTGGTGTTCCCCATGACACTGTTAATTGCTGAAATACCTGAGGATCCAGTTTCCACTCGTGGGGATCCATGATTTGCCTGCTTAACACATCTGCTAAGGAGTTCTGCACCCGGCAGAAACCTTGCCTGAAGATCCAGTTGTAGACTGAGAGCCGTTCCATAGAATCATTGCTTGTCTGCATAGAGGTAAGAATGTGTACCCCTTGCTTGTTGATGTACCACATGACAGTTGTGTTGTCTGTTAGAATCAACACCTGTCCCGAAGAAGTAATTCCTTGAAAGCTGTTAATGCAAACTGGACTGCTAACATCTCCTTTAGGTTGATATGTAGATGTTGTAGTCTGGCAGGCCACTTGTCCTGTATCCATTTTCCATTGAGATGAGCCCCCAAGCTTTGTCTGAGGCATCTGTTGTTAGAATCTGACTTGCCTCCGCCGGGTCACAGAAAGTCCCTTGTTTAGGTGACATTGCTGAGCCCACCACAAGAATTCCTTTTGGATGCAAGGTATTATTGGAATGACAGTGTCCAGATCGTGGCAGTGCTGTGTCCATAGATTCTTGAGATACCATTGTAGCTTCCTCATATGCAGTTTGGCATTGGGAAGCACCAGAATACAAGATGCCATGAACCCTAAGGCTTGAAGGACTGTCCTTGCAGTCAGCCGGACTGATGTGATAGTTGTTGGAAGTAAAGGGAAAGATTCTTTTGTTTGTCCGGGGTTAAGAAGGCCATCTGGGCTGCTGTATTCAGTCTCACACCCAGAAAGCACATGTCCTGAGAGGGTACTAGACTGGACTTTGTTTCGTTCACAGAATACCCTAGGCATCTTAGCACTGTTATCACATACTTTAAATGCTGTAGAAGTTCGTCCTTGCCCTGAGCCAGAATCAGGCAATCGTCCAAATAAGGGTAGATCTGTATTCCTTTCCGTCTGAAGAAAGCTATCACTGGAGCCAGGACCTTTGTGAATACTCTGGGTGCAGTGGATAAGCCAAAGGGCAATGCAGAGAATTGATAGTGTGAATCTCCAGCTCGAAACGCAGATACTTCCTGCAGCTTAGAGTGATAGGGACATGAAGGTAAGCCTCTTGGAGATCCAAAGTTACCATCCAGTGATCCTTGCCCAGGAGGGGTAAAAGCTGTTGCAATGTCAGCATCTTGAACTTGGGGATGTCCAGAAAGGTGTTGAGGATAGACAAATCCAGAATTGGTCTCCACGTGTTCCCCTTTTTGGTACTAGGAATAGGGGAGAGTAAAATCCTAGGCCCCTTTCTGCCATAGGCACGCGTTGTATGGCCCCTATCTGTGTCAATATGGATATTTGTCTGTGAGCTTCCAATTTGTGTTGGGGCGGAATATCTGGCATGCCCTTGAACGGTGGTAAGGTATGGAAATAAAACCTGTAACCGTGGTGAATGATATCCAATACCCATCTGTCTTGGGTAATTAAACTCCAGTTCTCTTTGAAAAGTGTCAGTCTTCCTCCCAAAGGTGCTGCAGACGTGGAGGTTCTGGCAGTTGAAAAGGTAGGTCATTGTGTCTGTCTACGAAAGGGCTGACCCCTGCCCTCCCCTGAAGACTGTGCAGGTGAGCCCCTGTCCTGGATCTAAAGGAACCCTGAGCTCTGCCCTAGCAGGCCTAGACCTACCCTAGACTGGGAATCATAAGAAGGGTATGTCCACGCCTTGCTTGGCCAGTTTCTGCTAAACTTTGGTGGTTGAACCTGTAAAAAATCTTTAACAGTGTGCATAGATTTAGCTTTGTCCTCCATTTTCTTTAAAACTGCTTCAACAGGCGAACCAAACAACACATCAGATTGTAAAGGGCATCCAAGATCCTTGACTTAACATGCTCAGCTAAATTCTGATCCCGTAACCAGGCGTGCCTGCGAAGGACAGTACCAGTGGCAGCCACCCTGGAAGAGGCCTGTACAGCATCAAAACCACATTGTAAGGAATGCTTACCCACCTGTTCAGACACATGTACCAGATCTTGTAACTCCTTACATTCAATACCTTCTGCCAGAGCATCTACCTTAGACTTTAACTGTGAAAGGAGATAGATTTGATATCTCAGCATGTGGAATTGACAATTTAAAGCCCTCATGGCTAAAGTTGAAGAAGTATACACTTTCTTACCCCATCTGTCTAAAGCTCTTGCCTCTTTGTCCTGAGGAACTGGATTTTTAGCCACAGAAGCCTTAACCCCTTAGGCCCTGAGTAACTGTCTCTGGATCTGCCCTAGGGCTTTTAAAAGATACTTGTGAGCTTCAGGCACCCTATAGTATCTGTCTGGTTTAACAGGAGCGGGAGGTAAAGAATCAGGGTTAGGGAAGCCTCTGCAAAAACATCTTCCACCACAGAAAGAACAGGGGTATAGCTAAAGGCCTATGCTGAGGTAGAAACAAAATTCCCTAAGTCTTTTCCTGGAATCAGAGAAATCCTGACCTTCCCATTTAAAATGCTCCCTCATGGAATGGAGAGTCTCTGAGAATGAAAAATCCTCAGGAGGAGAAGCAGAAGGGTGGAGTCATCCACATCAGAGTCAGAATAATGAGAAAACTCCTGTAAATCCTCAGCCGAAGACTCAGAAATATCAGAATCCTGTTCAAAATTCCCAAATTCAGGATCCACCCTAGGCCTTTTGTCAGGAGGGCATAGAACCCTAATCATAGTAATTAAATCTTCAGCCATCTTAAGCATATGTCTCTTGGGCACAGGGCCTGAAGTACTAGGAGGAGCACATGCTACAGCTGAACCTGGCCTACTCTTGGAAGAAGCCTTTGTAACAGTCGGTGAAGGCCTAACCACCTTAGGCAGAGAGGGAGAACAGCTATCTGAGAAGCCCCTTCAGCCTGGCCTACCTCCTGTGAAGACACATCCTGTAACAACAAAGTCTCCCCTGGGACTCTAGGGAAACTTCTGTTTGGGCCTCTGGCACAACCGCCCTCTAAAGAACCGACGTCCGGTCGGCTGGTGCCTCTAACCTAGGCCTAGGTGTTTTGTCCTTGCGCTTCTTCGAGTAGCGGGCCGGAGCATCCGGCGGCATTTTGTAATTGCACCGCTCCGAAGACTAACCTAGCGCAGTCTAATCTCCTCTTTATGGTGCGTTTGTTAAATCTAGCGCAAGAGGAACACCCAACAACGTCGTGCTCAGGCCCTAAACACGGTATACACAAGCTGTGGTAGTCCCTATGTGGTATCTGTTTCCCGCAAGAAATACAGTTATTTACTTTTTCTGACATCCGGTAAAATACTGAGGCAAGAAAAAACCAAAATATTCCCCAACGGGGTACTTAGCCAACTTGGATTCGGTCTGAAACTCCGGTTTCGGAAAATCTCAGGACGCCAACCTGCACTCGCAAATTTGCTTCTGCATCGGACCACGCGGCAAAAAAGACTGGGGATATGACGTCGGTCATGCGCATTTATACCCTGACGTCCTGGCGTCAGTTTAATGCGCCATGACCGGCGTCAGCCATATACTTTGGTATTCGGGCCGACCGAGGACAGCGCTATACCCAAGTGTAAGGACTGCAGCAATGTGAGATGAAGAACATCTACAGTGGGGACGGGCAATTGCAAAAGCCTCCAAATTTAAACAACACAGAAATAGGGAGGGTTTGGGAAAACCAACACCTTCAGCAGAGATCTGAAAAACTATACAGTGAAGCAAAAATAATAGTGCACAACTCTGAAGTCAGCCAGCAATGATATAAAATTAGTCAAACAACAATTACCAGTACACAACTCTGAAGTGCCAGAAAAATATACCCAGCTCTGTTTATCTCCAGATAGTTTGAAGAGCACTCTGTCAGGACACAGGAAGGCTCCAGCAATGATATGCTCTTCATAAGATATTTCTCCAAAATGTTACCTATTTCTTCTTGTTTTGGTTCAATTCCTATCACTTTGTTTTCCAATTCTCTATAAAACTTTTTTGGTTATCAATGAATTGCTTATTTTGTACTTTTCCTTTATATTTGTCTGGACATATTCTAAGTTTTTCTGCCTGTATGGTGCTGCGGTAGTATTGTCGCCTCACAGTAAGACGCTGTCTGATTCGATTCTCAGCTAGAGCGTCTTCGGCATGGAGACATGCGTGAATGGGCGTACCTTCGTTGAATGTTGTGCGTCAGGGCTGGTAACTCGGCACGTAAAAATCAACTACCAATCATTAGCAGACCGGAGTTCCACTGTGGCGACCCCTAACCGGGAAAAGCCGAAAGACACAACATTTGCAATAGTGCATGACAGATCCTGATCTGTTCTGATACTGTGCATTGATTTTATAATGTCTATCTTTCTGAGTAGTTTTTTTTTTTTACCTGTTCCCTCTTCTATACTCTTCGAACAGTGACACTTCTTGTCTTAATTGTTTTATGGTTTTCTCTATTCAATACTTCCATGATGGCATTTAAATTCTCACCTTCCTTTCCCTTACTACCCTGTGTTTTGGCAGTAAGACCATTCTGTTATTAATTTAAATGCACAGTAATATATCTTATTTACTTCTGTTATATTGTATGAATCTCTATGAACAGTCCTAATTACTGTGTTCATTTGTTTTATCAAACTTCTAACTTTCTGGGTTTTACTGTTTTTCTCTAATCTCTTTCATTGATTTTAATATGTCTGTCCATCTCTATTAAATCAAAGCAACTCTTCTCTTACATCATTTTCTTCTAAACTGAGGGCACATTCTTTGTTCTCCATTTCCTGTGGGCATTCTATAGAAAGTTCTAGAGCATCTTCCTGTGCCACATTCTCTTCAGTTTCATCCTGTGTCATCCATTGCTCTTTCATATGGGAACTCACTGACTTATCACTCCACATTGACTGCATCAGTGATGCCACAGTTCTCCGCTCCTTCCCTGCTGTGCAACTCCAACTGAACCTTTGTAATGGTTTCCTATGGGAGGCTCCAAAGTGTCTTCATATGGCAACTGGTCAGATGTTTTCTGCTCCACTGGTTTTTCGTTAATTTGGGGATTCATATGCATTGCCAAAAGAAAAGATCCGTAAGACAGCACTCACTCCCAAACTCTCACTGCCTCTCAGCATAGGGGATAGTCCCTGGTTTCCCCCTGCTTGTTGATGTACCAGGCAACCAACATACTGTCTTGTCTTAATGGCAATCATCCCTGGAGGGGCAACAACTTGAAATCTTTGCAACGATAATAGGACTGCTCTCATTTCCAGGACACTGATGTGAAGATTACCCTCCAACTGGGACCAAATGCCTTGGACCATCCTTTCCAAGTAGTGCCCACCCCCCCCCCCAGTTGGGAGATGTTCCTAGTTACTTTGACCTGTGAGTGGTGGAAGGAGAAAAGGGCAGCCCTGCGAAACTTCTCTTGCAATGATCCACCGGGTAATGTGTACTTTGCAAATGTGTACTTTGCAAATTCTTGTAATTCATACGCATCCACTGTAGTACTCTCATGTAATAATCTTGCTAGGGGGGTATTAGAGTTATGGAAGTGGCCATAGGTCCCAGGAGTTGTAAAACCAACCTTGCCAGCAGGGAAGGAAGAGAGAGTATGTCAGATCCTCTCCCTATAAAGCATATATTCTCGAGTGATGTATGCTTGTGATTTGGGTCACTGTGTTCAGATGAGCACCAATGAGCTTCAGGACTTCAGCTGGGGAGAGTTGAGACTTGGCACAGTTCACTGTAATGCCCAGTTGAAGACATAATCGGAGCAGGTAGTCCCTGGCTTGAATCAGTAGAGTTCGTGGGAGCAGACAGGAACTAATCATTGAGGTACA
Source organism: Protopterus annectens (assembly GCF_019279795.1). Lineage (NCBI taxonomy): Eukaryota > Metazoa > Chordata > Ceratodontiformes > Protopteridae > Protopterus > Protopterus annectens. Next base: position 1,538,714,039 of record NC_056729.1, on the reverse strand, counting down.
GAAAAGTACAGTTTTGTACCTACCATAAATGTAGATGTCCGAATTGGATAGCATCTGCAGTCATAACAACTGGGTTGTCCTGTCGTCAGGCAGCCCTTCAGTCGGCCGGATTCCAAAGTCCGGGTCCGGCTTCGGCTGATGTCGCACTTCACCCGACGTCATCTCTGTTGGTCTTCGGGTATATAAGCATCAGCCGACGCCATTTTCTTCAGTGTTTCTTGCCCCAGATGCCAGAAGCCCTCTAGAAGGCTAAAAATTTTTTGGATAGATGCCAATGTTTCCAAAAGATAGAGGTAAACACAAAAATAAGCATGTATGTACATAAATACAAACAAATACACCATGAAAGAAGTCCCCCCACTAGCTAGCTATTAGAAGGGTAAACACCCTAGGAGTACCACAGAGGGGAAGGAGGGTGGGTAATCCTGACTGCAGATGCTATCCAATTCGGACATCTACATTTATGGTAGGTACAAAACTGTACTATGTCCTTCATGGATGCATCTGCAGTCATAACAACTGGGTAGAATACCATAGCCAACTAGGGGAGGAGGATAAAGGTAGATTATGGTGTGTTTAGGATCCCTTGCAGAACAGCAGTGGCAAACCCTGCTCGGGATCTGGAATATAGAGGTAAATTATAATGCTTGGCAAATGTATGCACGGAGGTCCAAGTAGCCGCCTCAATAATGTCTTTGGTAGCCACTCCTCGTAAGAAGGCTGTGGTAGTGGCTGTTGCCCTTGTAGAATGAGGTCTTATGTTCTGTGGAATTTGCTTTCCATGGAAGGAGTAACAGAATCGTATGCAATTTCCTATCCATTTGGAGATTGTCTGTTTGGAAATAGCTTTTCCTTCCCTTCCTGTTGCATAGGCTACGAAAAGTTGGTCAGTCTTTCTGCTATTTTTGTTCTGTCCAAGTAGTAGCGTAGCTGTCTATGTACATCCAAGGTATGCAGTATTCTTTCCCTCTGTTTTGTGGGTTGGGAAAGAAGGTAGGTAGGTGGATTGCCTGGTTTAAGGACACTCTGGATACCACCTTAGGCATAAATGTAGGATTAGTCCTCATGGACACTCTATCTTGGTGGAAGATTAGAAAGGGTTGCACTGCCATTAAGGCCTGTAGTTCTGAAACCCTCCTTGCTGAAGTAATTGCCAGTAGGAAAGCAGTTTTCCATGACAGGTGTTGCAGGTCTGCTGTTGCTGCTGGTTCAAAAGGAGATAGAGTCAATTTTTCTAGCACAAAGTTCAAGTCCCAGGCTGGTAATGGTGGTTTCCTAGGAGGTTTTACATTCTTGATTCCTCTGAGGAACTGCCTGAGCAAAGGGTGTGAAAAACAGGTGGATCAAAGCTGTATTCTGCTGAAATAGCTGATGCATGAATCTTGATGGAGGAATAGGACAGGCCTGAATGAAGTAGTTCGCCAGATACTCCAGAATGTTGGGCATATCTATGTTTGATACATCTTTACCTCTTTCTGAGCTCCAAATGACAAACCTTTTCCATTTCCCAGCATAGTTTCTTCTTGTTGAAGGTCTGCGTGCTTCAAGAATAATGTCTTTAACTCTTTGTGAAAGCTGTGGATTAGCAGCTGCTATGTGATGTTCCATGCAGTCAGTTGCAACGTTTTAGGTTTGGATGCATGGTGCTGAAGTAGTTCTGAGTTAGCAACAAAGGCATCAGGGTATTGGCCACATATTGTTCGAGACATGCTCCTCAGCAGTGGGTACCAATGTTGTCTTGGCCAGTTTGGAGCTATCAGGATTATCCTTGGACGTTCCTCCTTGATTTTTAGTAATACTTTGTGTATCAAGGGAAGAGGTGGGAATGCATATGCTGTTAGTCCTTTCCAGCTGAAGGAGAGCGAGTCCACTTTCCATGCTAGTGGGTGGAATGTCCTTGTGCAGAATTTTTGAGCTGGTGATTGAGAGGTGATGCGAATAGATCTATCTGAGGCATTCCCCATTTCTTCGAGATGGTCTTGAAGATGTCCGGTGCAGCTGCCATTCGTGGACATCCGATGTAGTCCTGCTTAACATATCTGCTAGAGAGTTTTCTTTTCCTGGTACAAATATTGCCTGTAACTGGATGTTGTAGCTGAGTGCCAGGGACCACAGCTCCAAAGTCATTCTGCATAGGGGTAGGAATGAGTGCCTCCTGTTTGTTGATGTACCACATGACTGTGGTGTTGTCTGTCCTTATCATCAACTGGCCTTCCTTGAGAAATGGTCTGAACTTTTGGATTGCCAGTTTTACTGCCAGCATTTCTTTTAGGTTGATGTGCAGGTGAAGTTGGTCCTGTGTCCACAATCCTTGCACGCATTTGTCCAGCATATGTGCCCCATCCCAGGTCTGAAGCATCTGTTGTGATGGTCTGGCTTGCTTGACCTTTGCGAAAGGGCAGGCCTGGGTTTGACTGGCATGCGTGAGCCCACCATAGGAACTCCTGTTTTAAGCATGGTATTAGTGGAATTTCCGTTTCTAGGCTGTGTCTGTGTTGGGACCAAAAATTCTTTAGGTACCACTGAAGCTTTCTCATATGTAGTCTGGCAAATGGAATCAAGATTATGCATGATGCCATGAAACCCAAGGCCTGCAGTACCTTTCTTGCTGTTAACTTGTTCAGATTTGTTAGTGCCAAGAAGTAAAGAGGGAGTTCTTTTGTTTTTCTGTAGTTAGGAATGCCATTTGCCTTACTGTGTCCAATTCCGCTCCCAGGAAAGTCCTTGTCTGGGATGGTATCAGCCTTGACTTTTGTAAATTGACTGTGTATCCCAGTGCTTGAAGCAAGTAAATGACCCTTTGTAAATCTGTTGTCAGCTTGCTTTTGTTGTCCCCTTGTATCAGACAGTCGTCCAGGTATGGATAAATTTGAATTCCTGTAGTCTGCAATGGGCGATTACTGATGCCAGGCATTTTGTGAATACTCTGGGCGCAGTAGATAAGCCAAAGGGCAATGCTGAGAATTGATAGTGCTCTGATCCTGCAAGAAATCTGAGGTATCTTCTGCAGATAGGTCGAATGGGGACGTGCAGGTATGCCTCCTTGAGATCTAGAGTTACCAGCCAACACTCCTTGCCCAGCATGGGAAGAAGTTGCTGTAGGGTCAGCATTTTGAACTTTGGGACAATGATGTAAGTATTTAGGGTAGACAGGTCTAGAATTGGTCTCCAACTTTTTCCTTTCTTGGAACTAGGAATAGTCTGGAGTAGAACCCTTTCCTTGCTCTGCTGTTGGCACTTTTTCCACAGCTCTCATGTTTGCTAATTCCATTATCTGCTGTAGAGCCTCTGTTTTTTGATTTGGAGGTAGGTTTGGCATTCCTCTTTTGACTGGTAAAGTGTGGAAGTGGAACCGGTAACCTTGATCTATGGTTAAGTAAAATCCACTTGTCCTTTGTTATGTGGTGCCAGTTTTTTTTGAAAATAAGGTTAGCTTTCCGCCTAGAGGAGCTGCTATTTGTTCCCTGGTAGGCGGGTTTAGGTTTAAGTCACTGTGGCTGTGTTGATGTAGAGGCAGGTGTTGATTCTGTGCCTCTGTTGTTACCTTGCCACTGTCATCCTCTGTAGGCACCTCCTCTGGATTGGTTTCTGCCTCTGGAACGTCTATTCCTGCCCCTTTGAGGTCTTGTGGAGTCAGGAAAGGACCAATTTTTGGCAGGCCAGTTCCTGCTAAACCTTGGGGTTGAACCTGCAAGAATTCTTTAACTGTCTGGACTGATTTTGCCTTTTCTTCCATTTTCTTCATAACCTGCTGGGCAGGTGTACCAAACAAACTTGATTTATCCAGAGGAGCATCAAGCAATTTAGATTTAACATGATCCGGTAAAGCTTGCTCCTTTAGCCATGCATGCCTTCTAATTACTGTGCCAGTCATGGCTGATCTAAATGAAGCCTCCAGTGCATCATAGCCACATTTTAAAGAATGGTTACTAACCTGCTGTATGTTATTTACCATTTCTAATACATAATTCTTATCAAGAGATTCATCAGTGGTTAGCTTTTTAGTTAACTGATCAAGCATAAACTCTTGGTATTGTATCATGTGAAACTGACAATTTAAAGCTCTAGCTGAAAGAGTGGCTGAAGTGTAAACTTTTTTACCCCATCTGTCTAATGACCTTGCTTCCCTTTCAGAAGGAACAGGGTTTTTAGCTATAGTCGCGGCTACTGCCTTGGGACCCTGGGATATAGTTTCGGGGCTGCAAGAGGGGCCTTGTAGAGGTGGTGATGAGTATCTGGCACCCTGTAAAATCTGTCTGGTTTGGCAGGGGCTGGGGGTAAAGAATCTGGAGCTGAGCAGGCATCATTGAAAGCATCATCCACCACAGAGAAAACAGGAGGGATAGCTAAGGGCCTGTGCTGTGGTAGGTGCAAAAAGGTCCTAAGTCTTTTCCTGGAGTCTGAAAAATCCTGTTGCTGCCATTGGAACTGTTCTCGCATGGCATGCAAGGTTTCCCCAAAGGAGAATTCTTCTGGAGGGGAAGCAGCTGGAATGGATTCTTCAGCATCAGAATCTTCAAAATTGGAGAAAGGAGTCTCTGGCTGGTCAGTTATGTCTGATTCATCAGCAGAATCATCAGAGGACACTGGCTCAGGGGGCTCTGCCCTAGGTCTCTTTTCTGGGGGCTGAGAGGCCCTGTCTGGGTGAGAATGAGATCCTCTAATTAATGAAATTAAATCTTCTGCCAAGGTAAGCATTTGAGAACTGGCAGAGGACCTGGTGGAAGGGGGTTTAAGAGGCACTGTTTTAGTAGTCTTGGCTGCTTTAGCCCTGGCGAAGGCCTTAATGGACATGGCTGCTGGAGGCCTAGCAGCACCACGTGCTGGGGTAGAGACATCCAAGGGAATGGTGTCTGATAAGTCAGTGGTAAGCACCGTAGTGGGTAAAATTTCTGAGGCCGATTCAAGAGTGTTAGCAGGGACCTCAGTTGTAGTGATAGTTTCAGGTGTAGTTTGATCAGTTTTCTCGGTTTCGGCCGAAACCGAGACACTCGCGGTTTGCTTAACCATGGTTTCGGCCGAAACCGCGGACCGCGAGTGTCGGTCTTTTTCTTTGCGTTTTTGGCAGAATGCGAAGTCGGAGGGTCCGACGGCATAATGTACGCAAAGTCAGAACCGAAAAACTGTTCTGCAAACTCTGACCGGCGCCTAAGCGTTGTCGGTTGAAAGAAGCACAGGACGAACAAGCTGCTACGTCGTGGGCTGGGCCTAAACAGGGCAGGCAGTAAGAGTGGAAATCTTTATGAGGTATTTGTTTCCCACAAGTTAAACAATTATTAACTTTTTCTGACATCGGCTGAGGCAAGAAAGAGTCCCCAACGGGGTACTTAGCTTTAGAAGTCTTCGAAGTAGTATTCGGTAGAAGTAATCTCTGGATCCGACCGACCGGCACTTGCGAACAGCTTCTGCTTCGGGCGCCACGCGGCAAGAAAGACTGAAGAAAATGGCGTCGGCTGATGCTTATATACCCGAAGACCAACAGAGATGACGTCGGGTGAAGTGCGACATCAGCCGAAGCCGGACCCGGACTTTGGAATCCGGCCGACTGAAGGGCTGCCTGACGACAGGACAACCCAGTTGTTATGACTGCAGATGCATCCATGAAGGACATCCCCAGAATGCCAGCAGTCTCAGGTGAGCTGCAAACACTGCAATGCACTAGGTGAACACACTGAGATAACATACTTGATCTTATCCTCACCAACACAGTACCTATCTGCCTCCACCCATTTTCAACCCCTCACTAGTCAAATCAGATCACCTCATCACTTCACTTATATTATTCACCAAACAGTCCAACTACAGGTCAGCTTCCAACCTAACCATCTTTAGAGAGACTTTTTCAAGGCCAACTTCTTTGCACAGGCTGATGATTTGAGATGTTTCTGCAGTTCCCCAGCCCTTCAAGGACCTATTACCAATACCACTTCATACATGCAGAGCTTTTACACTCATCTCAACACTTACATAAAGGTTCATGCTCCTGCTCAATACAAATACAACACCAAGTTTAGAAACAAACATCTCTAGTTGAACTTAACTATAAACAAATTCTACAACAAAAGGAAAAAAATGAACAGTTCTAAAGAAAAGAACAAATTATCAGTGTGGTAAAATCTACCTCACAGTGTTAAAGAACTGAAGAGTAAGATCAGATCCTACAAAGGTAATTATGAAGTAAAATTGTTAAATCAGAAAAGGACAACCAAATGGCTTCTTTAATAATGTAAGGAATCTCAGAAATGATATCCAGCACTGCACCAAGCTCATCTCTAATGGCATCACACATTCAAACACACAGGATATATCTTATACTTCTGTATACAAATTAATCTCCAAATTCTCCCCCCAGTCAGTCACCTCCAAATTGTTCAATATAAAGTATTTGGTCCATAACCCCTCTGCCACAACTATTTATGCACAAACACTAATAGTACTCTCCAGGATGAAAAGCACCAGCACTAGAGGCTAAACAACATACCAAGCTGTTATCAAACCTTCTCCTGAAATTATTAAACTGCAGTCTCTCTAGTGGATGTATACCAGAAGTCTGTAGAATGGCTGTAGTAGTGTCTCCCCACAAGGAAGGCTCCACCATGGAGCCTGGCAACCACTAACCTCTTATATCAGCTTCACCAGCATAATCTGCAAGGTGATGAAACATGTCATCACAGACTTCATAGACAGGGACATACAATCTCTAGACTCAAACCACTTTGGCTTTGTACAAGATAAGAGCATGCTTATAAAACCTAGCTGACTACTTTGAGAGAGTCACAGAAGCAGCAGACATGGGTAGCGCCATCCACATAGCTTACCTCAAGTTAGCCAAGGCTTTTGACATCATACCCCAACTCTAGCATCAATGATAAACTGGTCAAACTCAGTATAAAGTCATATGTAACCAGCTGGATTGTCAAGTGGCTTACCGACCGAATAAACTCTATTAGAGTTGGTGGCACATTATCCTCCAAGACAGGACACTTGTCACCAGTGAATTACCACAGAACTTTGTTCTGGGACCTCTTCTACTTGACATTTACTTTTCTGAATTAAAATCCAGAACTAAAACTCTTGAGATGGTCAAGTTCACCAATGACTGCAAGCTTGGGGCCATCATGAACTCCTCTGAAGACACTTGTATCTTCCTTGTGGTGTCAAGGTCGTGGTCTAAAGCTGAGAGCCAAAATTTACATATTTGAGGAAACGGGAACTCTCACAGACTTGTACATAAACAACATCCCCCCTTAGAAGAAACTAGAGATAAATTAGAGACCTGGACACCTTTATGGATAATGAACATGCCTTTGACAACGACAGATCCACTGTGGACAGGAACACCTTCTACCTTTACCCAACTGATTGCTAAGGGCATCTCTTCTCTATCAGAAGTTGTTGTCATTTCTCTTTACTCATTTGCCATCAGGCCCAGACGACAATACAGAGAGACCTTGGCATGTACCCTTCCAAGCATACAACCCAATTAAAAAAAAAACATTGGTTCTTCACCCCTAAAAATCTTTATATGACTTCGTTACCCAGAGTGCCTAAAATCCTGTCTCTCTTCTTTGTTACCTACAGACTCCTATGTAGCAAACTATGCCTGGCCTAGAAAGCTGTAGACAACTCAATCCAGTATGATCTACTGCATATCTGCAAGACTGGTAGCAGCACAAGTACAAGACCAAGAGATCTAAATCTACAATGCAGCATAAAAAGGACTTGCTGCCATGACAAATATCTCCTCCAAAGCATTTCCCATCTCTGGAACAAACTCCTACTTTGTGTAAAGCAAAGCGGGCCCCCTCACAATCTTCAAATTTAACTTAGATGAATGGAAGGGAAACCACAAACTTACAGGCCTCAGGGATGGGGAAGAAATTAGGTGGGATTTACCAGAGGTAGTACAGTAGCTAGTATTCAAATGTCTACTGCCTAACAGCAACCTATGATCCTATGAATACAGATTTCCTATCCTTGAAGATCACCATGGTCTTTAATATGGCCTCAGAGGGGGGAAAAAGAATTTCCTGGATGTATGTTCTCAAAAAGGTACAGTCGTATGAGTAAACGTACACAAGAATAGATGTTCAAAATCACTGCTGCAGTAACCTAAGCTATATAGGAAGTATCCTTTCAAGGATCGGACATCCATCCAGCTTCCAAAGCTTTAGGACACCATTTACATTCCTATACACACAGTAGAGCTCAAGAGTGAACCAGTATAAAAGTAGATGTATAGATGCCTATAGTCAGAGCTTTCTTGCCCCAGAAACAAGAGAAGTTACAGCCCTCTCCACAAAGAATGTACTAAGAGAAGCGGGAAAGATAAAGACCCCCACCTTGGCAATAAACCTAACAAGTGGGAAAACAGGGAGGGTGTTTATACTGCAACAGTGATCTATTTCAACAGATTCTGTTGTGGTAAGTTTACTTACACAACTATATTATGTTGACCATTAAGTCACTGTTGGAGTAGCCTAAGCTACACGGGATGAATACCAAAACTTAGCAAAGAGGGAGATGGATCAGAGTTCAGGAGTTCTTGAAGAAGAATCCTACCAAACCCTGCCCTAGCCCTAGATAAACAGTCAGTTTTCTAGTCTTTGGTAAAACTGTACAGACATCCAAGTTGCTGCCTCTAGAATGTTTTAGTACACCCTTTTCCAAAAGGCAGCAGAAGGAGCCATAATCCTGCTAGACTGGGCTGTGACTTTGCCTGGAAGTAACTTGCCGTGACTGGAACAACAACACTGAATGGTAGAGATAGCCATTTGAAATACGTTGTTTTGATACTGGCCATCCCCTTTTCCTTACCTTTGTAAGAAATGAACAATTGTTAGAATTTCTAAAGTCTTTATTTCTGTCAATGTAGTATCTGAATTATCTTTACTAGAATATGTAGTATTTTCTCTCCCTTATTTTTTTTAGTTCTTAAAGGAATACAGGGACATTAATAGTTTGATTCAAAGTGAACTCTGAAATCACTTTTTGCCTTGTTCTCAAGGTTATCCAATCTTTATGAAAGGTGAGATAGGGCTGAGTCACCATAAATGCTTGCAACACGGATACACTTCTGGCTGAAGACAGATCAATGAGTAACACTGTTTTCCATGTTAAGAAGTTTAAATCAGCTTTATGAGTTGGTTCAAAAGTGAAAAGTGCAATTTTTTCCAGTATAAAGTTGCGATCCTAAGGAGGAGTCAACTGTTTCTTAATTGGATGCACATATAACACTCCTTTCAAAATCTTTTTTACTTGAGATAAAGAAAAAAGATATATCCACACATAAGCAGAAATGGACTAAAGAAGGAACAGTAAGAAAGGCCAGAGTTTTATAACTCACACAAATACTGCAGAAACAATGGGGTTGAATCTTAAAAGGCTCTTGGTTCATTCTATGGCACCAATTACAAAATCGTTTCCACTTGGCCAAACATTATTTTCTAGTATGCACATCCTCAAAAATAAATAAATAAATAAATCAAAGGAAAAAATGTGTCTTAAAGGTAATAAAATCCCATCATCAAGGCTGTAAGTTAAAGAATTTGTAAGTCAGTGTGTATCAGAGAGGCCCTGTCCTGTGTTAGCAAGTCCCTCCTGTGAGGAAGTTTGTGATAATTGTCCTTGACCATTTTCAAAAGAAGGGAGTACCACAGCCGCCTGGGCCAAAATGTCCTACCAGTACTATTGTTTGGGCAGTACGTTTAGATCTTTAAAAGACGTCTGGTTATCAGAGGAATGGCAAAAGGAACATTCCCATCCAAGGGAACAAAAAAGTGTCAGTCCTCCAGATCATGAAGCAGAACTGCTTTAACTGTCTCCTGTGAATGGAGGCAAACAGATCTGCTGGAGGAGTTCCCCACAGGTGGATAAGTCCCTAGATGTAGCTTCTGTTCGTGGTGGTCTGCCCTGGTCCTGCTCAGCTTACCTGACACAAAATTGTGTTCTGACATAATGTACAGTAGCCTGTAGAGACAGGTTCCCTCTTGTTAGGTACAGTGGATATAAAAAGTTTCCACACCCCTATTAAAATGCCAGGTTTTTGTGATATAAAAAATGAGACCACATAAATCATTTCAAAATACCTATAACCTGTCCAATTCAATTGAAAAACAAACAAATCTGTTAGGGGAAAACATATAAAAAAAATAAAAAAACATACAATAAGCTGGTTGCGTAAGTGCACACCCCCTAAACTAATACTTTGTTGAAGCACTTTTTGATTTAATTACAACATTCAGTTTTCTTGGGTCTTGGACCTATGCGGTTTGTCTCTGTCTTTATCCTTACGTTTTTTTCAGAAGATTGGTAGTTGGATGGCTTATCGAAGCCATTTCGGAATACGGAAAATAACAGTGAAAGAATTTGGCAACAAAGATAGCCCAATGACGAATAGTTTGGGTGTTTAACAAGGCACAAAACCAACAGCGAGGGACGTCGTGGTCTGGGCCTAAACAGGTGACGCAGTAAGAATGAAAATCTCTGTGGCGTATTTGCTTTCCACAGGCAAGACAACTGTTAACTTTTTCTGACATCGGTTAGAGCAAGAAAAAAGGATCCCCAATGGGGTACTTAGCTTTAGAAGACTTCAGGCTTGAAACTCGAAAAACGAAAATTTCAGGTAGCGGCTGACCGGCACTTGCGAACTGCTTCTGAATCGGGCTCCCACCTGGCAAGAAAAGCTGATGTAATGGCGTCGGCTGCATGTTTTATACCCCTGATGACCTGGAAGACGCGACAGCATCCAGCGAAGAAATCCCAAGACTCTGGTATTCAGGCCAACTGAGGGCTACCTGCAGGCAGATAACGCAAGTGTGATGACTGCAACAGTGAAACATGAAGAACATCCTTTAGCTTTCTCAAGTACTCCACCATCACTTCCAAATACCTGAAGCTGTTGACCTGTTCTACTACCTTCTCTTCTATCTCACTTCTCAGCTTCTTGTGATTTTACCCATTTGCTTCCATTACAACTGTCTTAACTGTATTCAGTTTCATCCCATGGGCCCTCAATTTTGCATTCCATTCCCCTATCCTTTGCTGAAGTTCTTGCTCAAAGTCTGTCTGTAATGCTCCAGTATCTGCATACAGCAACTTTGTTGATCTGTCCCCTCTGACCTGTTTGCTAATGACGTCCATCACCAATATGAACAGCAGTGGGCTCAGAGATGAATCCTAATGCACACCCACTCTCACTGGGAACCCCTTTATGAGACCAAACACTGTTCATACTTGAGTCATTGGGCCCTTGTACATAGCCTGTACTAATTCTACCAATTTTCAGGGGCTTTTAACAGGACTGTCCAAATTAGCTTTTATAGGACATTGTCATACGCGTTTTCCAAGTCTAGGAATGCCCAGTTGGACTCTTTCCTCATTTCTAGCTTCTTCTCAAGCATCTGTTTTCACTGCAAATGTTGGGTCAGTTGTGCTGCATCCTGATTTGATCTGAACTGCTCATCTCCCAACTTGGTCTGTACTACCTTGCACATTTGTTTGTCAAACAACCTCTCCAGAACTTTCATGCAGTGTGACAGGAGTAGGATACCTCTGTACTCCCCACAGTTGTAAATGTCCCCTTTGCTCTTGAACACTAGCACTAGTATGCTTATTCTCCAGTCATGTGGGATGCACCTTTATCTCCATATTGCTATACGAGTACCCTCAGGAGCCATTTCTCCCCTATTTCACTCAACATCTCAATCATATCGGCTATGACCTCATCTGAGATTCTTCTTTCCCTCACTTCATTTTCTTCAGTTCTGTTCTTACTTCTTGTAGGGTGGGCTCCTCCTCTTGTTTCACTGTAGGCTGTGCCTCAGGCAGTACTGCTTCTGCAGAGTTTTGCTCATTCAGAAGCTGATGAAAGTACTCCTTCTACCTGCCTTTGATTTACAGTGGGCTGGTGAACAGTTTGTTACTGGCATCCCTTATGAAGGGTGTCTGGCTATCTTCTTTAGTTTCAGCGGAGTGCCTCCAATGCCTTGTTTTTTGTTACAGCAACTCCTCTCTTTGCCTCTTTGTTAGCCAACCAGTATTCCTTCTTTGCCTGGTCTTTTTCTATCTCCCACCTTTTCCTGCACTTCTTTCTTTTCATGACTTCCTGGAGTTCTGGATTTCATCACCAGCTTTTCTTATGTATCTTATTTCCATACCTGGTTTGGCCACATACCTGTTCTGCAGTTCTAAGCTGCATGTTGGACACTCTTGTATGTAATCTTATGACTGTCTCTCTTACTGAACCATGTGTTGGCCCATCATCAAACCATTTGCCAGACAGAATTCTAGAATGGCCTCTCCTTCTTTATCCCTACTGCCCCACCCACGTGGACCCAAGCAGTCCTCATATCCTGTTCTATTAGTCCCAATATGTGTATTCAGGTCACCCATTATCAACACCAGTTCACATTGTCCTGCTTTATCTAGTAGGTCTTGCAACTGATGTCAAAATACACTCTTCTTCACTATCACAACCCAGCTGCAGGGCATAGGCTGAGATTAGGAATACTGCCCTGTCCTTACACTGGAGTCTGATTGCCATGACTATCACTAATTCTGATGGCATCCTTTGCGATCTTCTGAAGCCTCTCCCTCACCATAATTCTCACATCATTTCTAGTTTGTCATCCTACTTTGTAGTAGACCCTGGATCCCAAGCCAAGTGGCTTTGCTGCACTACCCTTTCATCTTGGATGACCTGGATATATAGGATGTTCAGACTCCTCCTTACCATCATGTCATCTCTTTTCCAAGCTGCACCCTGTCAGTGAACCTACATTGAGCATAGCAATTCTTACTTCATGTTTATGACAGGTTTTGACACAGAATTAAAAGATTCTCATGGTGGGGAAATGGAGGTGACTGCAGTGGTCAAAGACAATCAGTTTTTTGAACTGCCCTTGGACATGGGACGGTACTCCTTTTCTTTTTGGAACCACCCTGCTTCTTAAAAGTTTGTTTACCTAATGTCTGCTGCAATTGCTTGGAGGGCTTTCTATAAAAGGACCCCGGACTAGAAGGTGCATTTCCATTGCATTTAGGGACTGGGGACTGAAACATCCTTGTATTCATTTTCCCATTAAATAAAATCTCTTGAGAACCTCAGCACAGGAAGGTTCAAACAAAACCTTTCTATCCCGAGGAACATTCAAAAATTTTGCTTTGGCATTCTCTGGTGAATTGTGTGTGTATATCCAAGCAAATCTCCATATAACTGATCCAGAAGCAGAAGTTCTGGAAACAGCATGAGCAGTATCTTAAGAGCATCTAACAGAATGCTTTGCAACCTGTGACACTGAGGAAAGTAAAGAGCTAATGGATGCCTTAGTCTCAAAGAAGGAAGGTAAACAATTAAGTTTTTCATATTCAAAAGAAGCTAAGAGAAACTTTGATATATGTGACTTACAATTAACTGTATAAAAAGCTAAGATGGAAGAAGTGTAAACTTCTTCCAAATCTATCAAAGGCTCTGTTCATCCTTATCTGCAGGTATGGGGTTAGAAGCTATAAAATGTTTAGAATACGTTGGTTATGATTGAAAAAAAAACTGAAGGATCTGTCCTGGATTTCTAAACAGAAACTTCTGAGACTGAGGAAATTATAGTTGTGTAAGCAAGCCCACTATAACAGCAGATGTTCAAATTATCATTGTTACAGTAGTGTTAGCCATATGGATATCTTTATGGGGTATAACCCACATAGTTATGGCTACTGCAGCAGTGATAAGATAATGAAAATCATGCCTGTAGAAGCAAAGGTTTTAAATAAGCCTTTAGCAAAAGAAAAACATTCTTTAACATCATTCTATGAAGAAGTTCAAGGAGGTTATGTATGCCTAAGTTTGTGTGTCCTGTTTCTTGGAGTCTGTAAGAAAGAGTGCTCAGGCATACAGTCATCTCCTCAACTATCTAATTCCTCAAAGCAGCTCCATAAAGTTTGGATGCCCGCCCTTTCCTCCAGTTCCAGTAAAACTGGCTCTTCCTTGACTAAAGAGGATGCATGAATGGGCTTGGAGGATGTGCCTGTCTCTCAGCTCTTAATTTTGCAAGCGAGCTCCAAAGGACATATGGGTGCTCAGAATGTACCCTAAAGCTTTGGAAGTGGGCTGGATGTTTAAACTTTGGCAAGACACATCCCATATAGGTTTGTAGGCACATACTACAATAACCAACAGGGCCTTTATAAGCTTAGCCAAACTACTTAACCCAGTTGTGTCCCTATGTGTCACTGACATATATTAGGAGGGGGTATGTTAGGAAATTTCTAAAGGTTATGGTGAGGGGTATTTTAGTTTGGACATGGTTACTGTCTGCCTCTGTCTAGCAGACACAAAGTAAATTTCTGATTTTCCATCCATTGGTCAAGGTTATGGTTAACTAGGGTTAGGGATGGACTCTGCTTCACATGGATGTAAAGCTTGTTAGAGAGTATGTGGATCCTCTGTGACACACGTCTCACCTACATGTCCTATTTATGTTGCTAGCAAAACTTAAATCATTGGACCTAGTGGTTCTGATACTGTTCATTTTGCAGATGTGCAAAAGGTCCATCAGAACTGCATTCAATGATGCCTTGTACTTCAGGCATAGATTGCCTTTTAGTAACCTGTAGGACACCAAGTACAGAGATGGGGCTTCAAGGCAATCCATAAAGGATAATGTGTTTATACCCTGGATTAAACTGGTAAGGAACCTTTGTGGATGTTCCAACTGTTGCATATGTCTGGTCAGGTACATGCCAAAGTGATGCATCTGATAAGAGTTGAATAAAGTCGCGCTATGAATTCCTTGGACTTGAATGCCATGTCCTTTCTTATAAGATGGGCGACATTAAATGATTTCCTTACTACCTTGACCACATATTGGTCAAAGGCCAGATCACTACATATGTTCCAAGATCCATGGCTACCACGTCAACTCTTAGGGGTGTCTTATGAAAGGATTAATTAGCTTGGGGGTCAGTTTTCCCAAAAGTCACTATGATGCATTACTTGGTGTTGAGTTTGCATAGCTTCAGCTACTGCAGCAGTGAGCTAATGATAATGAACATCAGAATTTCCTAGGCTTTTCCTCCTGTTTACATTGAAATTCCCCATATACTTCATTTCAATGTGAGATGTTATACATAAATTAAAGTCCTTCTTGACACAAGTTCTTCCTTTCTTAACCCTTTGGGAAAATTTACTTTAAAATTATTCTAGGAAACCAGGTTTTATAAACTGTCAAAATTTCCAGTCCTTTTTGGTACAGCAATCTTTCTCTGTACCTTTTCTCACTCAGCTCTCAAAATGCAATAAGTTGAACTAATCAGTGGATCAACGGGTAGCACACTCACCTCTGGTGCAGAAGACTGTGTGCTCTATTCCCACACCAAGTAGTTGGACAGTTTCCCAATACTGACACTGCAGTGCAGCACAATTGGGCTGCTGCATACCTGAGTGTGACATTCTTTGGATAAGATGTTAAACAAACTCCCAATTTGTTTGAGTTGGTGGTACCACAGGGGGACGTAAAAGATTCCATGGCAGTTATCAAAAAGAATAGGGGGTCTTTTATTTATATGCAAAAATAACTTATTTTCAAAATATTTACATATGTACATATATATATATATATATATATATACACACACACACACACATAAAATCGCCAAATCTGTTTACACATATTCATAATTTCCTTTACAATCTGCTAAACGTTCATCCCTATTAGACCCTCACTCCTTTTTCCATAACCATCTGATTTTACTTAATATTGTTGCTAAAATCTATTTACTGTTGAACAATTTCATTTATTCTTTCATTCCATGTAATATAAAATAACATTGTATCTATTCTAACATTCTTTACGTCTATACTTATAACCACCATATTTAATCATATCTATGTTTATTTTATCCACTTATTTATATCTTCAAAACATCTTTACAGTTTTCCCCATAACTTTTACATTTCAAAACTGCATTACATCATTTCTTTTTCTTGATAATGTAAACATATTCTATCACTTTTTTTTTATACAGCATATTTCCTTTTACTGGCAGTTTATCCATTGCCAGTCTCGACAAAAAATCTTGACATTTTACTATCGGATTACTCCATTTGCTTCTTATTTTTGTACCTTTAATTTTTTCATCCGTTAGATTTTCCCATGGTTTTACATAGTAATATTTTATCATTACATTCTTATACCACACTTTATATCTTTTTCTATATCAGCAACTTTTACTTTCCACAAAAATTTTTCCTTGATAACATTTTATTTCTTCATTTATACACTTTTTTCACGATACACCAAATTTATTATGCTTATATATTAATACAGTTTTACTACTAATCTATCATCTTTTTCATTTATCCACTTTAACACTTTGTACAAATTTAATGAAGAAGCGTATACCATTGGGTTTATTAACCCTTAACCTCCTCCTTTATTTACAAACCAAACTCCTCTTTTTTTTACCAGGTTTCATCTAAAACCCCATACAATGAAAAAAAATACTTGCAATAATTCCTTTTCAAATACTGTTGGCAACATAAATACACTTGCTAAGTATTCTATTTTTCCCATCAGTACTAAATTTAATAGGCCTCTTTTCTGAATGACAATTTATATATTCTCCAGAAAAGATGTGTTTACTTTATTTCTTCTACTGTTTTTCCCACTGAATTCTACTTGTATCTTTATTCCCAAATTTTATACCCAACACAGAAACCTTTAATTTTTTCTTTATTTAAAGCCATCCCTATTATTTCTAGACACTCATTTCTGCAAATTACTACTCCTTTTATCCAAATTTAGTTTTTTTGCAATTATAATGCAATCTGCATATGTTAACTTCTTGACCCATCAGGTGTTATATATGCCACCTCCTTCATTTTGTAACTTATTTCACATACTATCACGTTCATAACTAATGTAAAGAGTATACACCTCACTAGACTCATTTGTACCTCTTGGCTTAACCAGCCATTTACAAATATTTTTACTTTATTACTACTATATACTGACATATATAACTTCTTAACTTTCTCAATTATTCTTTCATTATTACCCATAGTATTTCATGTCCACTTGTGTCAAATGCCTTATTAAGATCTCCTATCATAATTTTCACTTCTTTTCTGTTCATATCGTATACAATTTCTCTAGCATTAATTCTTGACAGCCCTTCCCCTTTATACCATATATGCTATCTTCCATAAGATTTTCCATTTTAGTTTCAAATCTCTTTTGTACTATTTTCATAAAGATCCTGTATCATTATTATTCAGTACTATTGAGCTCCATTTTTTCTCAATTCTCTTCAATCTTCCTTCTTCCACATGAATTTAAGTATTTCACTACATAAAACCCTCATTTAAACATTTATTCACAATCTTTAAGAAATAATTTTTGTCAATCCCTTAAATTTTTATGCATTTCATACCCTATTCCATCTGGGCCTGCAGCCAACTATATACTTACTTGTCCTAATATTTTATCTAGCTCATTAAAAGAAATCTTCTTTTCCAACTCTTTATTCCTTTTTATGTTAACTTTTTTACTTTCCAAGTTTTTCACTACCTTCGTTTTATCTTTAAACATTTCTTAAACATACTGTACTATACTATTCATAATTTTTTCCTGAATTCTTTCTATTTCTTCCTCTCATTACAATTCCATCTTCTTTACTAATCTAACTCAATACTACTCTTCTTTTTCCTTGTATAAAATATCTTTGCTTATATAACAATTCTTGTATTTTTTCTTATAATTCTTCTTCTGTGACAAACACTTTCCATCATTATATTCTAAATCTTCCAATGCATCATTATATATTCTTTTATATTTTTTCTCTCTCTACTTTTCTCACATCATATTGTCACTGTAAAAACATTTTTTATATTTTTTCCTTAAATATCAACCATTCAGACTATATTTTTTAATAAAATACTTTCATGGTAACATGATCTTTCCATGACTGTATTACTAATATCTTTCCTTCTTCATTCCATGCTTTCTCATTTTACCCTTTAGAAATACTTTGCCTATATTGATATATTCCTTACTTTCTTTTATCTCTAGCATATTGCAAAATGATCAGAAAATCTTGTTTCAACTACCTCCCTTTCTCCTATAACTAAACCTTCTGATATTATCAAATCTATTTCAGTTTTATACATACCCCTTTTGTAAGTCCATGAATTTTTTATCCCAATGTTTTAACTTACCACAGCTTATAACCCTTCTAACATTTTTCTTATATAATTTCCTTTCTTTTTCCACTTGCCTCTTAAATAACAATTAAAGTCTCCTGTTGTTATAATATTCATATTTATCATTACATAGTTTAAAATCTGATGAAATAAGTGTTTCCTTTCTTTACAGTTAATATTAAGTATATGATGGCATAATTCTATATACTTGTTCTTTCCAATTTAAATCTACAATGGTTAAGCTTCCCATGTTACATCTAATATCTTTACTGTATAATACAGCTATTCTAAGATATGTATCATTCCCAATTTCTAGACGATCTTTCCACCCATAGTTTCTCTGTTTGCAATCATTCTTTAGTTGCTAAAAATATTCTAATATAATTATATCTGCACCACTACAAAATTCCTATTATTCTTAATACTATTTACATTTACGGAAAGCACCCTAAAATGTTAATTTTCCCTTTTACTTAGATTCATGGTTTATTGAGTTCATAGCTAACTACTATGATAGATTTCTTTATAGGTCAGTCTAAGCCTAACCATTTTTTTCCCAAAGATAAGAATCAAACACCATACCTTGTGTCTGTGAGCCAAACACCTTAACTATTATACCAAGCCACAATCTTTACCTGTATATATTTTGTACTTACCCCTTTACAATTTCTTTATGCCTTTTACCAATATAATTTTGTTTTTCCCTTTTACTTCCCAGTTTATGTCTTCATCACTTATTTTAGATCCTTCTTCTATGTCTTTTTTATTATTTTTTCTCATCTCATTTTTTCTATTTCTACAACTTCTACAATTTCTTCTTTGTTGATTTTCTTCTCTTTCTTTTTTCTTACTGTTATTTTCATTTTTGCAGTCCATTCATAAATGTTCAATTTTATTACAGTTATAACATTTCAATTCACATTTTTGTATCATGTCCCATTTCCCCACAAATATAAAATTTTTGTCACAGTTACTTATCAAATGTTCTTTTCCATAAAAGAAACATGTTTTGGGTTGTCTCCAGTATTTTATAAAACCCATCTTCCTCTCCACACTTATGCTTGGTATATGTATAATTTTTTTTCTCTTTCTATTTTTAACACAATATTACAATCCCAGCCACCAGTCCATAACCCCCTTTTGCATATAAATTTGCAATGTCTAGTGCTTCTTTACATAAAGCTTTCAAATGTCCTTTCAAAGTTTCTCTTTCCAACTCTATTCAAAACTGTACATGACTCTTCTCATTTGTTTGCCAGTTAAATCCTTTTATCACAAATATTCCGTGGGTTACACACTTTCCTTTTTTTCATATTCTCTAAGAATTTAAGAATTTTTTTCATTGAAAAAACAGTCTCAAATATAATGCCACAAAATGTCTATTTGCTAACAAGAATAAATGCTCTTACCTCATATGTGCTTTTACAGTCAAAGGAGCCATTAAAATGTCCCAAACTTTATACCTGTCCATTTCTTTGTCTTCTTTACTTTGAATCCTTACCATGTACTTCCGTTCTTCACTTTTTCTGCCACACCACTTTTGCCTTTCTTTACTTTTTCTCCATACGTTTTCTTTTCCATCTCACCACTATTCTTCAGGATTGCCTCTGCATCCCCCTTCTGTATTTTCTCTATAATGTCTCCCCAGGAAATACCTCCATCGTTTTCTGGCTCACTCTGCACCATCATTGCTTTAAAAGTAAATCATCCTTCAACCTCCCGACTGGAGTGTTGTAATTATACATAATTTGCTGACTCATCTCCATCAAAAAGGTTTCTTTGAAACATTTCCTCCAAATCCTGCAGACATTCTCCAATCTCAATACTTGCTTTCTCCTTCATTTCATTCACTACTCGATAATCTCCTACTCTATCCATCTGCCTCCCTGTTTCTCTGGGCTGCCTCTTCTACTGGAATGGAAACAGGAAGTGCTCCTCCAAAATGGTTCCCACTCACAACAATGTTGAGTAGGGGATGTGCCCCAGTCTCCTTTCCACATTTCTCTTAGTGTGCACTCCACCTCGAGTCTCCCTTGAAAAGAGGCCATTGGCCTAGTGAGACTAACCCAGAGAAATGTAAATCTAACATAGTTCTCTGCCTAGTGTGTAGACTGTTTACTGACATTTCTTTACCAGGAAAATTTGACTGGGTCACAAGAATCCATTTTCAGTGGAGGCATGGGGAGAAAGCTCCATTTAACAGAGAAAATGTAAAAAATTCAAAGATATTACATAAAAAAAAGTTGAAAATTATACATTTAAACAATAATCAATATTGTAAGGCATAGAGATATACCAAAAATGTTACAAAGAGAGCAATAAGAAAAAGCAAAGTAAGACACTACATACAATTCTGGAGGGTGTCCTTTTGACAATTCACCATATTAATAAGTAAGAATCATGTGTTTAGTTAAATGTAACTATAAAGGTGGAGAAGAATTAGGATAGATTAGCATAAATGGGGAGGAGGTTATAGGAAGTGGTACAGACGGTAAGACAGACAGGTGAAGTTGAGGAAGTAGTGATGGATAGAGAAACTGTACAGATAGGGGTGGAAAAAAGTAGACTAGATTGATGTTCATCCAGGAGTACTGCATAAGCACAGCCATGAGCTGGGTTGGTGGTTTTTCAGAAGGTGTTTGAAGGAAGGATAAGTTACAGTTCTAATAGCCTGTGGAACAGAATTCCAATTTTTAGATACAGAATAGCAGTAAAGGCTATTTCCAATTGCATTTAGAGGTTTATAGATGGTGAAAAGTTGCTTATCATTTGAACAAAGGGGTCTGTTTCAGTGAAAGGAAGGAAGGAAGAACAGAGCTTGGTGCGGGACAGGCATGAAGTTTATAAATGTTACTGGGAGCAGAAGCTAAGTCCAGAAGCTAACTTTACAAAGTCCAGGTAGTAGTGTAGTTCAAGCCAGTTGAAACTTTTAAGGGCCTTGAAGTTAATGTACATAGTATTGTTAACTGGCAGCAACTTTAGCAACTCTGTTGTAGCATATTTCAAGTTTAGTTTTAACTGATACCTGCAGGTTTGTAAGGATAGGGGCACCATGTAAAAGTGAAGAAGGATGCAAGTGGTTGCTATGGTGGTTTTAGCAGAGTTAGTAGGAAAGTTTTTATGTCTAAAACATGCTAAGTTTATGGTGATTTTTTAATATTATTTTGAATGTGGAGTTCAAATACGAGGTTGTCACTGTCACATCAAGCAGTTTTTGCATGGGATACAGTTTCTATTTCTGTATTGTTAAGAAAGAAGATTTTGAATCTAGATTTGTTCTTCAGAAGTGCTTTGATGTGGAATAGGAGTAGTTTTGTTTTTTGGAGGTTGAGTAATAACTGGACATCATGAAGCTAGTTTTCAACACAGGTGAAGGCTTCTTGTATGATTTCAAGATGATGTGCTAGAGTGCCAGATCAGCATATTAGTGTCAAATCATCAGCATACTGTACAAGTGATCCTTGTCTAGAAGAGGTATACAGGTCATTAATGAAAATATTAAACAGAGGTGAACCAAGAATTGAGCCTTGTGGTACACATCTGCTTCGGGCGCCACGCGGCAAGAAAGACTGAGGAAAATGGCGTCGGCTGATGCCTTTATACCCGAAGAACTGCAGCTATGACGTCGGGTGAAGTGCGACACCAGCCGAAGCCAGACCCAGACTTTGGAATCCGGCCGACCGAAGGGCTGCCTGACGACAGGACAACCCATTTGTAAGGACTGCAGATGCATCCTTGAAGGACATCAGCTTGTTGCAAAAGACTGCTACAATTAACAGTGGACATTTAGGAAAGCTCTAAATGCATCTCTTATTGTAAACATCATTCTGGATTTCATCTCCCAGACCCCTGCTTGTAAATGCCCCCTGCTTACACTCATCAAGGGTACCAGATTCAGTATGCATGGCTAGGCTTAAAAAGACCCTAGTGGTCATTAGCTTAGTATACACCTATAAAACTATGACTGATTCCACTTTTATTTAATTGTTCTTCATGCTTTTTCTTATATCATCATAACTCTGAAACTCTTAGTGCCAAAAATTCTGAAGCCAAAAATAACGGTGGGGGACAAAGGCCCAAAATAGGGTCAGATTTTAAATATTGCTCTTATAAACTTCAAAATACCACTTCAGTTCATATGTTGGTTAGCACCTCAACAGTTAGCACATTTGCTTTTGGTGCAGAAGACTGTTCTATTCCCATACTAGGTACTTGGATTAGTTTTCCAATACTGACACTGTAGTGTCAGCATAAGTGGGGGTGGCTGCACTCCTGTGTGTGCCATTCTTTGGATAAGACTTTAAATCAAGGCCCATTCTGCCTTGTTCTGCCTAGAGTAACATTTTTGTGTTAACATGCATATCCTGAAGTATATGAAGTCAGATACTCAAATGCCTGCCATTATTTAGTGACTTCAGTCCTCAAGGATTTGACAGAAAATCATAAATTTTATGAGTAACAGACAAAAAATAGGAGGCAAAAATTTGGACAGCTGACAGATATGGCTTCTCCAGAAGTCATGAAACTTCAGTGACATATTGGGACTTTGTGTACATTTTGGTCCCTTCTGAATCATAGTGTAGCGCTGGGGTTCTGAAATCCTTTATCAAAAACAGAGGTTACTCCTTTTTACTTTTGTATCGTCCTGGTATCATTTTACCTCCCCACTACATACACTGGTCTGAATAATTTTCTGCACATCACCTTCTCTCTAAAAAACATGTTCACATCTAAAGCCAGCATTACTACTAGCTTCCACAGGTTTTTTACCATCCTATGTGGGAGTTTCCTGCTGTTCAACATAATGCAACTCTCTCACTCTGTTATACTCTCCCTAGCTGTTCCTCCCGTTTCCCCCACTTCTTTTGCTATTCTTCTCAAACCAACCTAAAATTGTTTTCTGATACAACTTCAGACCTGTCTTCTTCCTAAAATGTAGCAAAATTGAATTTAATTATGAAAATTAAAAAGAACCAAGAATCAAAATATTTGTTCAAAAAAATCATTTAGGTAACTACTAAATAAATAACTTAAGTGGTTTCCATTCTAAATACATTTTCACGGACATGAAACAACAGTTTTTCAAAGTGTTCGTTAGTTTTGTTATGATATCATGAAACTTGTGATGTACCTCAAAACAGAGAATGAAGGTAAACTACACTCAGCCTTACAAATGTAGCCAACAGTTAAGGCAAATAAAAGTTATTCTTGTAGAGGGGCACATCTGGATCAGTTATATTCCCCACAGCCTTTGTGGTCCCCAGAAAGAGTGGACTATTAACTTGGGAAGCATGGTTCCTCTGCACGATGTTTAGGTAGCTCAAATCCATACGTGGCGAGTGAACACAGGCAAAGCAAATACACAGCAGAAAGGTCCCAACCAAAATGTATTTTAATACAATTATTAACTTCACATATTACACAGGTGATATACGAGTACACATGCAGTTATATAACAGAAAAAGAAAACATTACAAATAGTTATCTCTTTCATTCACACTACACAGTTTCTTTTTTTAGAATTACTATTCAGTTTAACATTACAGACTACACGTCCTGCCTTCCCTGAATTCACTCTTCCTACCGAACATTATCCTGCATGCATTGCTCCCACAGATTCCATTATTACAATGTAGTTTTCTCCTTCCCTTTTCTAAAGATACCACCTCCAATTCTTTCATCTCCTCAACATCATTCAACAATTCTGTTATGGTTGGTTTAGATTTTGATTTCTATCTTCCAGTAATTGCTTTTTTGGGGCATACAACAGCATTAAACTTAGTAGGGCTTTGCTATATCTAAGTAATTTAGTTTCTATAACCCAGCTCAAAAGAATCAATTCCTTACTTACAATAACCTGCTCATTCAACATTTCTAACAAATTAAAATTTACCAACTCATTGCATCCTCCCCCCCAAAAAATTCCTAAGTTCCCCTCTTTTTCCCATCATACCTCCAGCAACTGCTGTCTACCTGTCGAAAAATTCTCTGAAGTCAAACGGGGGTATATAAATACCTAAGCAAACACTGATTTGCAAAAATCCTAAACCTTCCAAATTTTGTTGCATACTTAGGAACCATACAAGTATCCTCAAATTGTTTCTTAGTATATCCCATTTTCCATCCTCATTTCCCAGTCTAGTCTAATCTTTTCTGATTGTGTCTTATAGTTATACATTATTTTATATGTCTTGCCAATTATTTCTTTGACTGCAGCTTTTACTCTAGACTCAATTATAAACTCAACCAGAACTGGTCTTTCATTTAACACTCCCCTGTCCTTTTCTCTTTACCTATGCTCTACTACCAATAGTAAGGCAGTCTCAATCTCGCAGTCCAAACTTCTACTAGACCTTATCCCACTGTATGACTCTTGCATCCCTCATTATTTGCTCCCAGTACCTTGGTTCATTTACTAATTTTGTCCAATAAATTCCAGACCCAAATGTGCCTATGTTATGTTCCCCTACTTGCAGTTATCCCTATTGGTAAAAACCTCCTTTCTCCATTCCTGAGCTGGCTTAGATGTCAAAGTATGTTCTGCTGCTTTGCAAATACACTACTCTGTATGGCTGCCATTGTTCTCCTTAAGGGCCTGCATCCAAAATCCTACTCTCTCTCTCTCTCATTTTGTGAACCCTGCCTCCGCATTTTAATATCGCCTAAACTTTGATGGCACAACCAGCTGATGCAAAGAGGACTCAAGAGAGAATATCTGACGGAAAGGAGCATTTACCAGAACCAGCAGCTTTACCATTAATTAGGGTCTATCACACTTGTCTGATTCTTTCAAGTCCTCCTTTTATTCCTTTGGGGGTAATATGTCACACCATACATATAACACTAGGTAAGTATACTGATGAATTCACATATGGAAGGTATTTCAATTCCAAAATATCTTCAGAACTCCAGATCACTTTATATGGCTGTACAAATCACAAATGTCACAGTTGTTCAATGAATAGTATGTAAAAACATTTAGACAGTTTATATTAGTGTTTCAATGGCTAAGTAAATAAAAACGTGAAATGCAGCACAGCAGAATCCAGTAGTATCTAGCACACACATTTTAATAAGAAAGTCATACTGAGTTACAAGGAAACTGCCATGGCTTGCAGTAAAAAAGAAAAAAATGTAGTATCTTAAAACAACCAGACATTAAACTTACTTTGGTGTTACACCACTCAGTAATGCACTCCCAACAGAACAGGTGGCCACAAGGTGTTGCTGTTGAATGCCTACGTTCTTCCAAACATAAAATACACTTGGAATTATGACTGACTGAGAGACCTTGTGTCTGTCTCCTTGTTAAAATAAAGAAATGGAGATTAATTATGGGCTTTTATGTCCATCAAAAACAGTAAAATTACATTAGAATGAATACATGGCTGTAGAACATTTTAATGCAGGATAGAACATTTAAGAAATACAAGTTATGTACTTATCATAAAGATAGATCCGTGTTGTCTCATTTTCATCCACTTCAACAATTGTGTTGTCGGATCCAACATTGGAGCCTTCTCCCAGAACTTTAGACCTAAGACTCTGACTTCTCCTTTACCCACAACTTCCTCCTTCTGTCTTAATTACTTCAGACAGAGTTTGCCGTTTCTAATCATATAGAAACTATACTGATAAGAAAAAAATCCTCATGAAATAAAATAACTTATTAAGCATGCTAAGCTAGAAAAGGTGAACTCAGACAGGGTCTTAGTCAAGGTCTGTCCACCACTAGATGATTGTAGATGGAAATTTGAAAGGAGAAAGGAGGGAGGGATGTTGAACTGAATGAAAATGAGACAACACAGATTTACATAACTTCTGTATCCGAGGTTATCTGTTTTCATCCGATTCAACATTTGGGACAGATTCCCAAGCAGCCTAAAAAGAATCTAGGTGGTATCAACGAAGGACATTTCTGGGAATGGTAGAGCCAAAGGATGCAGTAGCTCTGGACTGCACATATAACTTGTAATGAGATCTAAAAGCATGAACCTGTTGACCAAGTTGCCGCTGCACAAATGTCATCAATGGGAACTCTTCAAGAATGCTGGAGAGGCAGCAATTGTTCTAGTGGAATGAGCTTTTGGTTTTGACTGTAGAGACCATCCTCAGGTTTTACAAACAAAGGAAATACAGTCTGCCTGTCACTTAGAAAGTGTAACTTTTGACACATGATGATATAATGTTGTTTTGGAAAAGCAGACAAATAATTGATCTGATTTTCTAATATCTTTGGTTGGTGTAAGTAAAATCTAAGCTGTGAATATCTAAAATATAAAGTATATGTTCTCTTGCAAGAGTAAATGTAAAAAAGTACTGGCAGATCAATGGATTGATTCAGGTTTGCTTCGGATAATACAGGTGGAGTTTGTTCTCAATGACACTCTACCTTTGTGTATGATGAGAAACAGCTTCTTGCCTGAAAGCACTTGTAATTCTGAAACTTGTCTAGCAGAGGTAATGTCAATCAAAAAGATAAGTTTTCCAAGAAGAAAACTTCAAGTCAGTTGATGCTGCAGGCTCAAAAGGTTTCTGAGTCAATAACTGGCCTAATAATGTGACATCCAGTGGATGAACTGGTTCTTGAATGGGAGGCCTCAGTAAAAAGATTCCTTTGAGGAAATAGAGATATCATAGGAGAAGCATATGGCCTATGTGAAAATTTGAAATGGCAGTCATTTGAACTTTGACAGTAGAAAAACTGGAACCCTGGTGAAAAAGGTCAGAAAGAAATTCCAGTAACGATGGGAGAGGAGCAGGAAAGGGTCCAGTCCTTTTGATGACGTTCGAACAGAAAATCTTCTCCATTTACTTTTATAAGTTTTTTGTTGATTACTTTTGAGAAGAAGGAATTATGTGAACTACTGAAGATAACAGCCTGGCATCTTTGACTATCATTAAAAATGGAGAAACCTTGCAGTTAGCTGTAGGGTTTGTAGGTCTGGTAAAGGTATCCCGGATGGGTGACTTGGAAGATCCAGCAACCAGACAGGATGTAGCAAATGAGGCCAAAGGAAGGGGATACAATCCTTCCATGGCCAGAATGGGGCAATGAAGATCACCTTGGTCGTGCACCTTAGACCCCAGGGCAAAGAGGTCACAGCAAGGTTGGCCTCAATAGCTGAAAATTTCCATTGCCACGGTTTGTTTGAAAAAACACTTGTGAGGCAATAGGATACACCTGCTCAACTTATCCGCTAGTACATCTGACATCCTGGGAATGTGTTTTTCTACAAGGAAGTGATGGGAAAACATCAGCCACTGCCAAACTCATGCAGCCTGCTGGCAAAGGGGATACGAGTGTGTTCCCCCTTGTTTGTTGATGTACCATACCACGGACATATTGTCCGTCTGGGGGAAATCACACCATTGGGTAGGCAGTCCTGGAAAGCCTGCAATGTTAGGTTAGGAGAATTGCTCTCATCTCCAAGACATTGATGTAAAGTTTGATCTCTGCAGGAGACCATGTCTCTTGAACTGCCTTCCACTCAAAGTTCCACCCCAACACCCTAGAAGGGAAGTGTCCATGGTTACTGTGGCCTTGTGAACAAAAGGTTCAACTTCTGACACTAATGGAGAGGTTATCCACAGACTTGTATGACTTCTGCTTACTTGAGTGAGACAGATTCTGGCAAGTAGGGAATGGAGGCTCTGTGATCACTGGCCCAACAGAGTTCATTGTAACACTCGCATGTGGTATTTTGCTAGTGGTACTAAAGTGATGGAAGAGGACGTCAGGCCTAACAGAAGTAGAATCAATCTTGCTTGTGGATATGGATGCTAAATAACCTGAACAGCTACTAATCTTAATGATAGAACTTGATGTGGAAAGTTTGGCAATCTGTTGAATTGTATTGATCTGACATCCTATGAAATCTATTTGTTGAGTAGTTGGCAGTTTGGTCTTTCCTTTAATGACAGTTATTCTAAACTGATCTATAGGTGAAGCAGGCAAGCTTGGTGCTTTAGTAGCAGTAGATCCTCAGAGGCAGTAGTTAGGAGCTAATCATCCAGCTGTAGGAAAACTTGGATCTCCTGCAGTCGCAGATGATCTGCTACAACTGCCATAATCTTGGTGAACACCTGGGGCTATGGTGAGACTGAATGGCAGTGCTTTGAATTGTTAATGATTGGCTTCCAGCCAGAAATGGGGAAATCTCCTGAATTGCCTTTGAATCTTTATACGGTAACAGGCATCTTGGATGTGTGCACAGCACAGCCAATCATCCTTCCTCAGTTGAGGTAGTATGGATTGTACAGTGACCATCTGGAATTTTGTCTGTTTGATAAATTGACTGAAGTAACTTAGGTCCAATATTGGTCTGAAGTCTCCTGTCTTCTTTGGAACTAAAAAGAACCTGGAACAGACTCTGCATTCTAACTGGTCTGGGGGGCACGTAGTGGATGACTCTTTCTCCAGCAACTTTGAAACTTCTGTTGTTGCAAATTCCAAATGATCAGGGGGAGTATCAGGAATCTTTACTCCTTTGTTTGGTGGATACAAAAAGGGTATGGTATAGCTTCTGTTGATTATCCTCAACACTCATGAGTGAGAATTAATGATTTGCTAGGCTTGTGGGTGCAAGGTTAAGCACCACCAACTGCCTCCAGAGTGTGGTAGTTGGGTAACCCTTCAGGGATGCTGGTAGGGTTTCTCAGTGAAGGGACCATGAAAACCCTGATTCTGCAGCCTGCTTCTGGGGCTATACCCATTCAAATTGCCTCCCCTTCTGCCCTGGGGGGGGGGGGGCATCTATCCCCAGGAATGCTGTGGTGAAAACCCTTTCAGCTCCTGAACTACATTTTCTTACCTCCTCTTTGATTCCTGAGATAGAATCTTTGTGGAGTGTAAAAACATATTCCTAAGGCAGACTGGATCTTACCATCATGTTCACTGTTGGTAAGCGTCTCTTTTACCTTGGGTCTAAATAATGTGGAACCATGGAAAGGGTCATTAAAGAAGTACACCTTGAAGCTTTCCAAAAAGTTGCAAAGCCACATCCAAGCAAGGCGATGCATGGTAATGCCTGCATCAGCTGCTTTTGCAGTGCCAACTGTTGCATTTGATAGCAGGCACACAGCAGCAACAGATGTGGATTATCAGGTAGACATTTGGGCATTCACTGCCTTTTGGACATCTGATAAATTACCCGAAAAACACTTAGACATCTCCTTGACCAAGTCCCCTTGGAAACAAGTCAAGTGAACAAGGTAATTCAGCACACTGAGTGTAAAGGTCACTGAAGCACAAGTCTGTTTCCCTACTGTTAGGAGGATGGAGAGAAGGACTCTCCACAGACAGTTCTTTCTTTGCAGTTGCTGCTACTACCATGGCATCTACTGCAGGTCCTTTATAGGTTCATAGGTAGGTACTAGGCTATCGGCCCGAGGGCCTATGTAAGCCTAGCCAACAAGGTTCCCTTGCTTACGCCACCCAAGAAAGTTATTTTCCTGTGCCACTGTCGAGCAGAGACACAGAAGTGATCACCAGGGTGTATTTCCTATTTCCCATCCACTCATCAAGATTTTGCTTGAAGAGTGCTAATGAAGAACTTTGCTTGACATAGATGGGTAGCCTGCTCCAGAAAATGGAAGTCTCTGGGACAGGAATCTATCCCTCCAGCACATCCTGTTTATTGTGGTGACAAGGTTTAGGTCCCTAGAGCATGTAGCTCGGAAGGATTGGGATTTCTTTAGGTGTAGCATGTTCAACAGCTCTGGGTTTGACATAGCTTTATATGTTAGGCAGAGATCACCTCGGAGTAGACGATACGCTACGGAGTAAAGCTGGAGTTTTTTGAGACTGTCAGTGTAGGGCATCTGTTTGAGGCCAGTAATCTTCTTTATGAGGTACTTCTGTGGCCTTTCCAGCTGCTGCAGATGTCTTGTTAGGTGCATCCCAGAAGGGGCGTTGTACTCTATAATGGGTCTAATGAGTGTCGAGTAGAGGGGAACGATGACCTCTTTTTTCCTGGATGAGAACCCTTTTATGATGAGGTGTTCCATGTAGAAGGACTTCCTGACTACTGTGGTGGTGTGACTATCAAAGGACAGACTACTGTCCACCTGGGTCCCAAGGTCTCATCACATATTCGGTGTTAAGTAGACTGCTCTCTATGTAGTAGTTCATGGATACAGAGTTTTTACCAAAGGGGATGACAATGCACTTTTTGGCACTGAGCTTGAGGCCATGGCTCTGACACCAGGCATCTATCTCAGTGAGGCCCTTCTGTAGGATTTCCACATCATCTGGGGACTCTACTATGGTTTCTAGTTTGCAGTCATCTGCGAACTTCGTTAGCCAGAGGCCTTTTGTGTGCTTTCTATCTTTTGGGGCTGCTAATATTCATATGTTTTTTAGGGATGGCTCTGTAATGTCAGGGTCCTACCATAACCTCTGTACCAAAAGACCTATAAGCGCATCAGGAGGGGGAACCACCTAGGATGCCAATGAGGCAGATCCAAATGCTTCAAAGAACACTGACTCATCCAGAAAAGGAGTTTCAGTGGACCATTCCACCTTTGGCTTGATCAATTCTAGGATGTCCCCAAATGTGACATCTTCTAGAGGGGCTCCGGAGAAGTCTTCTTCCTCACACAAATCAGTGTTCTTAATGACAGACTCAGGAGAGGAGTCTATGTGCTTCTGTTTGAATTTCTGCTTTCTTGGAACATGTCCCTGGAGCTCTGGTGGACACAGATCATAACTGGAGTGGGAGCTCGAGTGAGTATTGAGCTCTGTCAAAGCCCATAGGTTCTGACTATCCCATTGACCCAAATGAGAGGTATAAGGTATAGGTTTCCACTATAATTGGGAGGGATCTGAACTCTGCATGCACCTGTCTTTTACGACCAGCCAAAGCCCATTCCACAGCCTCAAAAGCCAACTACACCACTGCAGCCAAGGAAGTACTTCCTCTGTCAACAGAAATGTTAAGTTTTCCCATACCAGTGGAGATTGGCTCTCAGGAGGATTACAGACCCATGCTGTCAAATGCAGAGGCACTGAGGGGGAAAAATGGCTCAGAGAATTTAAAGGTTGACTCCACTGTCGGGTGCTCTGAAACCGATGCTTCTGCTCTGGAACTTGTTCCAACCTAATAACAGCGGAGTCGAAAGAGTAAGGGACATAGCCAAAGCCGAAATCTCTAGGAATGTCAAATCAGACTAAAGTGCACTGGGAGGGTTAAGGACCTATGGGAGCTGCATCCATACAGTGGGCCAGTATTGGAACAAAGTGCGATGGGATTGATAGGCCTGTTCCTGGACTTCCCTTGGGGGATGGTACTGGTAGCATTCCCAGATGGATTTTTATCCTCAAAAAATTTCTCATCATTCTGATGACATCCATTTCTGAGACTTCTGGTGGATTTTCTCAACCTCGATGTTGATACTACCAATGCAGGTCTAGATGGTAGTTTATGTTGCAGGATTGGTGAATGCAGCCAAGGTCTCACAGACCTCAGAGAAAAGGTAACTCTAGGGGAGGGGAGTTAGGACCAGACTGATGGGTGGATCTGACTGCCTTGAGGGTCTTGGCATTGGACCCAATAAGCTGGATGGATCGGGAGACCATTTTCTTGATTCTTCTATTCCCTTCTGATCTTCAGTCCTTTTTTCTACAGACTTCTTTTGGTGTTTTTCTTTAGAGCTGTCCTTATCATTCTCCTTCCTCTTTTCATTTCTTGAAGCAGATGGAGGTCTTGCTTCAGAAGACATAGTGAAGACCCTATCTGTGGGGGAAGCAAACCCTTGATTATTTGTCTTTCCTTCCTACCCTGAATGGCTCTAGACCCAACAGCAGCACACATGTCACAAATTGCCTGAAGAAGAGAGCCACTTAAACAAAAAACAAAAAGGGTCTTGAGGGATTTTTTGATCACAGGCTGAAATTTTTTTAAAGCCTGATGGCTTGTCTGACATCAGAAAAAAATGTATACACACTATTTGAAAAGTCATATATCAGTACATACATACATATATTTATCTATGTACAACTATCTAAAACAACACGTTTAATATAAAAAGACTACCCTGTCAACAATCTTACTGCAAAAAACTCAAGCACAAATGTTAATACTATTCTAAATTATGAAGAAATACTACAAAAATTTAGAAATATGCTGATCGTCTCAAGCCTAAATATGAAAAAAAAAAATACCTAACAACCTAATCTAACACTAAGCTACACTGTAAAACACACTAAAGAAATTTAAAGGGATGAAAAATCTTCACTTATTGTGACCAAAAAACGAGCTCTAGGAAACACGTCAAGATGGAAAAGACAACAAACAAGAACTGAGATAATTTACACAGGATGAGGGTATTGTGGTAAGGGAGTAATGACAGTCTTGTATCCAAAGCTCAGGGAGAACGTGCCAAGGTCGGATCCAACAACCCAAACACTGAAAGGTAAAAATTAAAAAATGCACCAAGATAACACACAGCAAATGTTTAATCACAGCAAAGTACAAAGTGGTAAGCGCTTTCACAACCGAAGTTGCTTCATCAGACACCACAGTAAAAAATGCACAGGTTTAAATAGAGATTCTAAAATGCCAATTAATCAATAAAAATCACACAATGATTAAGTAGCAGTGAAAAACAATTAAGCCTCATGCTCAAACTAAAAAAAGCATTGCTTAAAAACATTGTACAAGAAGGAATCAAATACTATACATGAGAAAGCACTTAAAAAACTTATAAAATCATTATAAAACATGGAAAAATACTAGGCAAGAAAAAGTTAAATAGAATACTTGGAAACTAATAGTTAAATACATTAGACTAATTTTCAAAGAACTTAGCTAATATTAATGCTTGAGATGTCTAGCCTTTAAAAAAAAAACACTGAATCGGACAAAAAAAAAGACATTGGAAATGCAGTTTCTCACAGACTGTTTTGTAAATCATTTAAGTTTTACTCTGTTACATATATTCATCCTCTGCAAATTACCTAAACCCTACTGCCATTACAACAGGTTTGCTTATATTTGTTCATTATTTTATTTTTGTATTTATAAACTTGCAACCCACTAGGGAAGTGCCTCTTTCAGGGCTGACTTAAGAATTCTGATTTGGTTAAATGGCTTGCTGACCATTATACATTACTTCAAGTGCGGACATAAACAATTCCAGAGCTTTAAGGCAAACCATATGACTGAATTGTTAGCTTAACTCTTTATGGTCCACTCTGAAATAACTTGTGAAAGTTTCCTGATGTAATAAATATTTTATGAACTGCTCAACGGGAGGGTCACAGGATTACATAATTTCAAAAAATACAATGCAGAGATCATTAACAGAACAGGACACAATTTTACTGCAGACTCCAACCATTCAGGCTTCTCTCCATGCTCCCCCCCTTTGGTTTGAACTGCGATTGGCAGTGCACTAGGATCTCAGGTGACTGCTTTGATGGCTTTCCCACCAAGTACAGGGCATGCATACTGGAGGCCGAAGTTTTGCATAACAGTTGGTATCTCAGTGTCCAGTTACCTCCATCTCAAAATCCTCTCTTCAGGAGGTCAAGGAAGTGCATTTGCAAGAGCAGTCATGCAGACTAACCAGCAGAGTTTCCCACCCTGGAGTCATATAGCCTAACCAGTCAGAGCGCATCCAAGAGGAAGTCATCCAGTCCTTTAAATTAACTTCATAGGTGGTCCACCCAAATGATAGGATGGAGAAAACCTAGATAATTGGTTGGGTGCTGTCAATTTTATTCTGGGACTGACTGGCCACTCCCTCCTTGAGAAGGGATATAAAGACTGAGGGTGGGTACTGGCAAGGAGTACAATGTCAGACTAAATGACCCATGAAACTTGCATGAAACCTATAAATCAACTAAAATCCTGAGAATTTCCTCCTGACTGCTGGTAAGGGAGGATCTGTTCATCCAGATCATAGATTTCAGTAAGCATTTGACATGTTTCTTCATTTTACAGGGATACAATCAACCATTCCAACCAGTGAAAAAGAAAACACCAGTAAGGCAGGCAGGAATCTGAATTTCACCTGGAGATGCAGGAAGTAGGAAGAAAAGGGTTGTATAACCAGCATGTAGATCTTTGGTGAGACTGCAGTTTTAATGTTAAACATAATTGTAAAATCATAACTTTGGATGCATGATTGAAAATTCAGTGTGTTCAACAGTCAGAAGTGCAAGCACAAATGTACACTTTTAAATAAAGCAGCAAGCCTCAAACCTTGCTGCAAAATTAAAAAGAGTTTCTTTGTAGAATAATGAAGCACTGCTGGACTCCACAATGTGAGCTGCTACTTATAACTTAGAGTAAGGGGAGTTCGCCAAGTTACTGCAGTCTCAAAAGAATTAGTATACAGCGGACTTACAAGATCGCTGCACACTGATCAACAGGTTAATTTCAGCTCTTTCAGTGTGAAAAAAGAAACTGAGGAATAAGAGCCAGTGATAAATGTCAGCTTCAGTAAAATTCAGTTACTGGCTAGCAGGTACACTGATTGGATGTTAGCAAAGAAGAAATTTAGAGAACCTGAAAGAAAATCAAACCAGAAAAGGTGAAGAGAAAACACTGGCTGGAAAGAATCCTGCAGCTGTTCAGCAAAAAGAACTTCAAGCTTCAGCTTTGGTACAAGAGATGATTTCCAGTAATTTAAAGGAAAAATAAATCAAATGTATCCAGAGGTGATTAAAAAAAACAAAACACAGAAGGAGTAGGTCAACTTAAAACACAAAATGCTGGAAACATTGAAGCTTTAACTAGCTATTTAGATGAACTGATAAAACTGCAAAACTCAGAGGATGAAATGAAGGAAAGGCTCTCTGAGTATGAAACATCTCAAGAAGAGTGGTTTCAAAAATGGAAAAGTTAGAAGACATCTCACACAGAAAACCTGAGATTTTCTGTTGTACCAGAGAAACTGAAAGGAACAAGCTGCGTTAAGTTTATGAAAGCACAAATAAGCAACTGGACCAGTATTCCACAGCAGGACATTTGTTAATGTAAAGGGCACATCAAGTGCATGCTCCAAACCTGCCAATCAGTAAGCAGAAAAGACCTGTATTAGTAAAGATACAGTCATACGAGCAAAAAGAGTTAATCCTGACAAAACTGTCGCAGAAGGGCAAAGTACTAAAAACTGCAGACAGCAGAGTGTTAGTGGAAAATGATTATTCATTATACATAAGGCAGAAAAGAAGCAAATTTATCCCAACAATCAGGAAAAAATGAGAGGCACGTGTAAAAATTCAAGCTGTTGTATCCAGCTGTCTTCAGAATATTTTTTCCTGGAGGATCAAAGACATTTTATGCAGACTACATTAGGGAGGAAATAAAGTTTATCCAACAAAAAGTGAGCCAGCAAACAGAAGGGGGTCCCTGCTTTTCATTCTTCTGACAACAAAACTCATACAGAGACTTTGCCAGTGAAACCTTTTCCAATGTTTTAAAGGAAATATTTGAGAGACAGGATTTGGCTAGAAGAATCAGGAGTACCTTGGACTTGAACCAAAGTTTGCTATTGGAAGATGGATATAAACAGGAAGACCAGCAACAGTGAAATTAGACGAGAGACTATAAAACATCAACCATATTTAAGAAATATGACTTTGCAAGAAAAAGTGGCAGAGAAAGACTATACTTTCATGGACTCTGTTAAACTTGTGGGTGGGCTGTAAAGCACTTTATATCATTAATGTTTTCAAGGACACTAAAAGGGGAAAAAGTAACCAAGGTAAAAAACATCCTTAGTATTTGTATAAAACATGTCATGATATAAACTGCATATTATAAGTAGTAAAGCTGTTCTGTGTAATGTGCATAGTCAGGGATAATTTAAATGTGGGTGGGGTCTTTTCAGTCACTGTTGTGTATGTTAAAGATATTAAAGTAAATAAGTACTTTTTTAGTTGTAAGAAATATAGGCTTTACAGTATAACAATAGAAGAAAGGCTGGACAAAGACAAGTTTAATGTTATGCTGTTATCTTGGGCTGCTGGTGTGAGCTGTAAAAGTGCACTGATTGTATTACATGTAGAATTAAGATATTTTCTCTTATTTTTATAAGGGTAAATGTCTAGATTAATCACCTTGGCTTAAAGTACAAAAATGTGCTTTTGTAAGCGGGTAGGACTGCAAAATAAGATAAAATAATGAAAGGTATGAAAAATACTAAGTTTCTTATATTTGCAAAGAGATTATCTATTTTCCATTAGCAAATGCTCAGTGAGAGTCAAGAAATCTACACCTGAAGGCAACTGTACATTCTGTTCTAAGTGAAATTTAAAAAAAAAATCATTGCTGACTACTTTTACATGGAGACGAGCTGTCTGCAGGTACAAACAACTTTTTTAAACAACTTTAGTAAATTATCACTTGTGAAATAGGGAAACTTACATTTATATAAAATAAAAACGTATTACACATTTACAAACATTATACATCACATATATTGTTCTATTTGCTTGCCCAGTATCCATATAGAGTATTCTGTGGGGAATTGTTTAAGTCTGCCAACTCATTATACTCAGAGCATGTGCTCCTAGGTGCCTGCTTCTTCTCCATTATACCTCCACCTTTTGCCATCTACCTGAGGAAAAATTCTTTGGAGACAGCTTGCAGTACAAAATACCTATGTAAACACTTCCGAGCAAAAATCCTAAATCTTTTAGACTTTGTTGCATATTTGGGAGCCGTGCATAATCTTCCCATTGCTTTTTTTTTTTTTTGTGAACTGCTTGTCAAATCTCTCTTCCCAATCGTTTCTGACCTCCTCTTATTCCTATAGTTATCATGCAATATTTTATATATCCTACTAATTATTCCTTTTTAACAACAGTTTCTGTTCTAGATTAAAAGAACTCAACCAGTTCAGGTCTTTAATTTAGAATTCCCATATCCTTTTCTCTTTGCCTATACTCTGATATCAATTCTTGATAGCAAAGGCAATATCTAGCCTGTAGTCCAAATGTCTGCTTAGCCTCTTCCCATTCTATTACCTTTTCCTCCCTAATTATCTGTTCCCAATACCTCCCTTTGACAAAGCCAAATTGGTTCTGGTCCAGTGTCTGGAGAGTTCCTATGTTGTTATTGATCAGGGCCATGATAATTCTCTCCATGGCCTTGCAGATAACACTGGTCAAGCTTATGGGTCTGTAGTTCCCTAGGTCAGTTGTATAGTCCTTCATTCCTCTGGGACAAAGTCCATCCGGAGGCTGTGGTTAAAGTGGGTTTCTAGTGGCTCTGATAGATTCTGTTTTAAGCTATTTAAGAAGCATTCTAGAATGTTGCTAGGACCCTTGGACACTACATTTTTGGCTTTAGCAAGTGCAGTAAGGACCTGTTCCCTCATAATGACCGGTAGGGGGATGGTTGTGGGTACTTCTTTCGGTATGGTAGGAGGGGATGGGGTGGTGAAGTTTGAACTGAACTTGTCAGCCAGCAGGTTTGGTAAAGTTATGTTGCTGTTCATGATTAACTCAGCACATTGCTGACTGCTTCCCTGAGGCTACGGACATAATTAAAATAAGCCTTACTGTTATCTTTCACCTGGGAGGCTAGCTTTGCCTCATAGTTTGTTCTGGCAGATTTGACCAGCTCTCTAACTTGTTTGTTTAGACTTGTGAGTGCCTTTTTGCATTGTTTTGTCTGTTCCTTTTTTGACTTTGTTTAGATTTTTTTTCCTTCTGTTGAATAGCCTATTTAAGCTAGGGGTCCATCACAGTGGCTTATTTTTGCCAGTAATCATAGGTTTGACTCAGACAGGTACTGTCTCCTCTATGCAGCTATGAATGTGGTTGCACGGTGCTTTTGTGTACAGCTCAGAGGTGACCTCAGTGAATCCAGGTTTTTGTCACAAAGTTTGAGGTAACTGGTCTTAGCAAAGCTCTTAACAGGTTTGGAGTTTGACAGGAGTTCTAGGTTAGTTTTAATACTAAAGGAGATCATTTTGTGGTCAAATCCTAGGGAGGAGTTAGTGCACGGGAGGGAACAGCATGTTCATGAGTGCTAGTTCTGGGATATTTGTACCTCTAGTTGGGGAGCTAACTCGTTTGCTCTAGGGTGTTTGCGTTAATGAAGTCGAAAAATCTCTGAGCAAGTGAATTATGGGTTATATAAGTCTCCTGGTTTATGGAGGAGTAGTTGAAGTTACTCATAAGTATTTTGTTAGGCTGAATGTTAAGAGAGTCCATTAGGTTTTGGTAGGAGGTGTGGTATTCCAGACTCATGCTAGGGGATATGTAGCTAGCAAGGATGTGACAGGGGGCTGCACCTATAGTTAGTTGGACATGGAGCAGCTCAAGCGAGTCATTTTGTTGGACCAGTCTAGCAGTGCACTTCTTTATGAACAGTGAGACACCTTCTCCCTTTGTTTTATCCTGAGCTGAGGGGGGGTCTAAATGTATGAAAGGCATTGCAATCTTTGATAGCTGGTTTACAGGATTGCATTTTTTATTGTGCTGCACTAATTTTTTTCCTACTGCATCGTTTAAGAAATGTTGGCATCTGTACCTCCACTACTCAGATGCAGCACTGGTTAAATTAATCATAGCATGTCTGCCCCCGCTGTTTATCCCTAAAATACCATTGTGCACTATTTACTGTATCTATCACACTATTTACTGCATGCAGCAGACTGCACCCATAACAATTATCCACTAATATGTCCTCAGTATAAATCATGATGCACTTATAATAATGATTATTGTATTCTTTGTTGTATATGCCATGTTCTTGCTGAGAGAGGTGCTGCAGCAAGTTCTGATCCTAACAAACTGGTTTAGCTTCAGAACTTATTAGTGAGTACTGTTGCTTGTATCATCACTTTGGCTGAGTAGTCACATTACCTTTAGACAACTTAAGTTACAAGTACTCTGTGACCTAATTCTGCAATAAAACATTACAGTCTTCAAACTTTACTAAGCATACTTCTACTTTGGTGAATATGGGATCACAGCTAGCTCTAACACCTTCTGTAGCCATTATGATAGCACTTCTTGCTTTGAGGCAGTAAGATACTGTCTCCTACTTACCAAAAACACAACTCCTACCATAATGCAAATTAGTTTGTGTGAGGTCTTAATCTGTAGGCCTTCCTGTCACAATGTAACTCATTCAGTAAGTACCACACTCACATTTCTATAGCACAAAGCACTTCCACTACACTACACTTATGTCAAGGTGCTCAGGATTCTTTAAGAATTTGAACTAAGAAATATCATTCTCCAAGTCACATCTCCACATTATCAACACAATTCTGTAGTTATTACAAACATATCTCTGAGCTACAAGGATGCATGCCACAAATTCTTAGGTCTACAATGGATGCATCCACTCTAGGAAATATTTGGTTAATTGCTGATTCTGTTCTGAGGCATACTGACTCTAACCTCTCAAGGGTGGGCAAGAGCAGCATGACAGCTCTCTTTTTGGAGCCAGGATTTGTGATGGCTACTTGGTACATCCACCCTG
Organism: Protopterus annectens; assembly: GCF_019279795.1. Lineage (NCBI taxonomy): Eukaryota > Metazoa > Chordata > Ceratodontiformes > Protopteridae > Protopterus > Protopterus annectens. The sequence continues at coordinate 1,538,674,388 of NC_056729.1, read as the reverse complement.
ACAAACACAACTACAACCTGATGATAATCTACATGGGGTAAATACACAAGGATATGATCAACCTTGCTGTGCCTGCAGCAGATGCAGAAATGACACTGATTTTAAAGGGTATCTTGTCATCACCTAGAATGATGCCAGAATTCAAAGAGAAGATAATTGGCTTTGATAAATGATTTAGTAGCTGGTGCCACTCTGAAGCGATTCTGAATGTGCTTGCTTGGGAAGAGATGGCTGACATACCCTCAAGCTTTGGCAGGGATGGTCTACAACTTTCTTACAAAGGTGTTTGCATTCTGGCTAGTATTTGTTGACCCCCCCCCCTTTATAATTTCTTTTGTAGAATCCACCTACTTAACATTCCCACCTAGAAAATTCCAATTCAGACAAGAGAACAATGTTTTTAATCAGTGCCAAAAATCTTAACAAAAAGATACCGGGGACTGAGCCTCTCCTACAACTCAAACAAAAACATGTGTGTGTAGAATAAGAAGGGTTTCCGTACAGTGAAAACATCCTCTCTATTCCTTGATTTAAGACTTAGCACCTATAATGCATACAGACCTAAAAGCAACTGTAGGCACAGAGTCAGGCTGTGTTAGAGACCTCTCCCACACATCAAAGTAGATTCTTCATAACCACAATTCTGAAATTTTCAAAAGGAAAAAGAGCTACCACTTCTTCACCAGCCACAGATCTTACTCCATGTCCCCCTCTGATGATCACAACTACCTTAATTCCGTAACTGATATCTCTGTAAATCCAAATGCATTTATTCTAGGCTATTTTGATTGCCCATCTATACTACAAATATGTCACGAACTTCCATAACTACAAACATGCAAAGTAACTTGAGCAGTTGGTAAACATACCAACTAGAGGCCACAGTATTTTGGACCACAGGGATCACTTCAATGGCTCTGTTGGACAGAGGCATAGGAAACTAATCTAAGGGGGCGGCGAAAGCCAATACATTCTGGCTATGCTTATAAATGCCTTCGGGCAGATAGCCTACTACCTACCTATCTATCTTTATTAAAGTTGTCGCCTCTTGTACAGCTCCACGGATATTATTCTTCATTGTTAAGTCAGACCTCAAATTGGTGAATTTCACTTGTAAGGCTGGAGGTATTCCCCCCAAAGGAATACATCAGTGTTCAAAATAATTTCCACTACATTCCTACAAAGACTGACCTTATAACTAACACTAAAACCTATATCTCAGACTTCTGCTGGGTAGAGAAAGCAGTGCCTACCCATACCAAACATGGAGAGAAATTAAAAAACAAAATGACATGGTAAAATTGTCATATAAAAAAACTCTACCACAAAAGGAAGACCATGCAAAGTACTTACACCAGACTACATACTCCTCATTTTAACAGGGTAGTGAAACATGCTATTTCTTTGCCCTGCCCTCTGACCATCATACTCTGTCAATCAGCCCATTCATTACTTTCACTGGGTAACAGCCAACAGAGAAGGTTTGTCATTGAAGCAGTCATTAGAAGTGGTTCAAGGTTTTTAGTTTTTCTCCCTGTTCCTAGCCTTGTGAGGGGATGGTGAGTAGGTTACCTACAAAAGGCATCACCTCACTTCCATACAAGCCTTCTCCGAATCTTTCATAGTCTCCCAACACAGGGAACACGAATGGGTTCCCCTTGCTTTCTGACATACTGCACTACTACCAAGCCCTCTCTGTGGATGGCAACTGTATCTGGATGGACCGAGTCTTAGAATGCCTGCAAAGTGAGGACTGTCATCATTTTCAAAATATTTATGTACATCAAGGCCTGGCTATGACCAACTTCCCTGGACTGTCTGTTCTTGGAAATGCAGCCCCACCCTACAGCAAAAGCATCCCTAAGTAGCCGACATCGGTGGGGGGGGGGGTCAGAAAAAGTCAGTATAGGGACAAACTGTCATTGTAAATCCACCTTCAAAGAAGCTTCATGTAATTCAGTGAAATTTTTATCTGGAAACCCATAGGACCTTATTCCTCCCTGTCCTTTGCCTTCCACCTTACCTCCATGCCTATTTCTCCCTCTTTATCCACTTATGCTCCTCTACATCTCTGTTACAATTTCTACTTTTCTTTCTGTACCTGTATGATTTCTATTACTCCAACTGTACTATAAGGGATTAGATACTCCACAGAGTTTTAGCTGAACTGACAATGAAGAATGTATTTTCTCAAATGGATTTTTATGCTCTGTATTGTACCAGGTGTATTTACTAATCATTTACGATCTTAAGGTCTACTATTCTAACTTGTCTACTGTTACTCCTGGTAACTATTATGTTTGTAGCCAACTATGTTATGTAACTTTGTTATGATGTATGTTTATGTGGAGCTTTTCTCCCCGGGTCTCCACTGAAAAAGGGCATCGGCCCAGTTGGACTAACCCAGTCAACAAATGTCAAATAAATAAATAAATAAAATCTTGAAGATGATATCACTGAATCCCCAAAGTCTCTCACAGGTGTGGGTTACCATGCAAACTGAGAAGGCCTTTAAAACCTACAGCCCTGAGTAAAGACATGCTGGTACAATCTGATACTGAAGAATGTCGGCTACACACTGTTGGGATAAGATCCTGTCCTTAGGGACAAAGATTCATCAAGATGGAGTGCCCATGGTGCAACTGCTGAAAGTTATGATATGCCTTGGCACCGAGGCTTGACAGTGTTCAATAATATGCCCAAGTACTTCAACAGAGACAAAAGAGAGTTCCTAGCTAAAAGAAGATCCTACACAGTTACAATTGCCAGAAGCCAACTGTCCAAGCACAGAAAAGCCTTGGTTCTCTGAAGGCTGATATGAGCTGCCATGACCATCCCAGGGAAAGAAATAACAAATGAAGAGTATAAAAATGGTACTGATTGACTCCCATCTGAAAGTACAGGAACCACCACAATTCCCATGCTATTTTTATGTGCAGACGGATGTCTTGGAGGTCCAAAAAGCACATCCAGTATTCTTTTCTGCAGAGAGAAGAATCAGCTGTGCTGAGGATGTGAGTTCTAGTAGTTGCTCAACATCCTTTGCTTTTCTGGAAACTAAAAATAACCTGGCAGGACTTCCTGGATGGCTTTTTTTAAAAAAGGTTTAATGCCTCACTTCTGGCTACAGCTCTTTGCTGGAGTGCAGTGTTGGGGAGGACTAGGTTTGGGCAGTGACTGAAGAGTGGTTTTGTAGTTACTGTATGATAATGGAGTTTGTCATGAGGTAAGTATCAACATATGTTATACTGAAATTACGTTCTCAAAACGTTAAGAATTTATATACTGCTACAGTTATTTGTTCAAAGTGTCACGGAATATGATAGAAAAAACAAAACCCTTGCTACGAAGCAGCAAGTTACTGGTGAATGAAAACAGTCTCTGATCTGGGGAAAATTATAATGCTGCCTGTTTGTATAAGGAGACTATGAGGATGGGTAGAGTGTTGGGTCGTGGGTCAGAAGTAGCAGAGACAGAAGGTGAAGGGTGAGACAAAAATGGACTGCTTTTCCAGCTTTATATGTTATACTATAATGCTGCTTGGTTACAAGTACCTCCACAAAACTGAAGTTGAATTTTCTTTAATTAGAGAAAGAAAGTGGAAATCTGGATTGGGAAACACATACCAGTAGTTTGTCCTAAATACGTACAATAACGTACAATAAGGGTAATGAGTGAGGGTAGGAAGCAAAAGTGATGAAGGCCGAGGTATTTTTTTTAAAGTTAACCATTTGGAATGGCGAGTCCCAAAAAGTGGCGATCAAATGACCAAACATCCGGACTTACTTATACCAAATCAGAAACTGTAACAGGAATAAAGCATGCATCCTGGAGTAAAACCTCTTCAGTCACTATAAACAGTACAGACTGCTACATGGTACCATAAAGAGGGGCTTTACTAACAAAACAAGAGGTTTTACATTAAAAAAAATGACTTTTCATGTTCTTAAAAACAATGTTTAATCTCCATCCATTTGAATAACACAAATAGTATTGACCAATCACCCATCTCAGATATATTAAATAGCATATTTAAGTAAATGTAAATTAAAACATACATACCAGCATACATGAGCTACCTCTTAAAATCGGTCTTGAACTGCAACACCCATTTAACCCATACTTGGTTGTAGCATTTAATTTTTTTCAATTATACTCATTAATTTTAGTAAACATTTTTTTACTCCCTCCTCTCAAATTATCCATCATAACCTGCAGCATCATAAATCTAAAATAATTTGATTCCCCATTTTCAGTAATATGTTTCATTACAGTTATGCTTGTCGTTATTCCTGCAGTCATATTAATGATGACAAATCCTCTCTCTAAAATGCCTGTTTTCTCTACATAAAACATGTCACACAGCTCACATCAGACTAAATATTCATTATTACAGTCAGCATAATCACATACCGTATATTTAAATTGTGTATTTGGATGTAGAAAACATTTTACTTTAAGAGGTTCCTGCAATAATTACACTGTCTGCAGGGAACTGTACCTTTTTTCACTACACACTTCTCGTGAGTATTAACTCCTGTAACAGATTTCTTCTAAAATTTATTTTTTTTTAAATAAAAATTTAGGGTATTTACCTACTATGCGATTTATGCCTGATTCAACTACTAAAATTTGCTAATTCCATTTTATTATATCACAGAATGTGTTAACATCTCTAGCACGTGTTAAAGAGAATCCATCCTGAAGTGATGTACCATAAGCAAACCTACTTCTCCCTATGCAGTCTATAGCCCAAAGAATGCATCTTGCCTATTATTTATAGTCTGCTGCAGATTCAGCTCAATCTCCTGTTCAGAATAACCTCCATCTATAAAATCTGCTTTAATTTTTTTTACCAGTACTGTTTATGATGTTGTATTAATTGTTATTTAAATGGAAGGAGAATAAATGTTGTTTATAAGAACATGAAAAAAAGCATTACAGGTTCATACAAGAATATTAAGCTAACTGCCCTGAAGGATCATTTTAAGCCTAGCCAATAACCTGTTGTCAGAATCAAATATACCGTATGTCTATGAAATGAAGATCTTAATTATTATGCCAAACCCATCCCCTCTAAGGTAAGAATCAAACCTGGTAGCTTGTGTTTGTGAGATAAACACCTTAACCATTATGCGAACGCCCCTCTCCTAAAAAAGGACTTGCCCAATGTGGGGAACAAACCGATAACCTTGAGATCAAAAGTCTCATGTTCTACCAACTGAGCTAGCAGAGCTACTGTATTTGAATGTGAAAACAGTTTGGAGGAGGGAAGTTTAAAGGAGAATATTTTAATTTCTCTCTTCGCTCGTATTTTTTATTTTTAGTACATTCACACTCTGCAATTTGAGTACTGACCTTTCAATAGGGAGATAACGTTTACACTTTTGTAATGTGCACTACATTTCATTTTATTTTAGGATTACAGGTGTAGCTATCCAGATTATCAACAGCTAATAATGTGGGAAAGTAAATACTCTCAATGTCAGTGCTAATTTGTATGAAGGGCAGTAGGAGGAGTGGTAAAATGGAGTCAGTGGACTGGGATTTTTTTTTTTTTTTTAGCAGTGGGAACTGTGCAAAATGCAATGAAATGGGCCTAACACAATTCAGCTTTTCTGAAAAGGTATTCATGCTGTACTTTATTTTAGAACTGCAAGTGTGGTATGGAACACACAACTGGGTTTGGCAGTATATATAAGAAAGAGGTTGGGAAGTATGCTGGGTACAAGGGTATGTCTGTGTTAGTTACTTTGCATCTGCAAAGCAGTTTTATTAGTGGTCATTGTGACTACTAATAAAACTGCCATGAAGACTGATATACTCAGTTAAACAAGACTGGCAAGTACAGGACGTTATTGATGGCACACAGCTTACAGAGCATCTGTTGAACATCATTCGACAGAACTTAGTTCTGAGCTAAACCTGTTACTGGTCAACAGGAGTTTTAGTTCAGGACACAGAACAGCCTTTATGTTCACAGATACTTGCGCACAAGCACTAGGTGGTGAAAGTCAAATTGCTAATTGCACATGCAAGCAAGGCAACAAAAATGGTAAGGAAAACAAGGGATAAAAGAAACTATAGATACTTACCAGAAACCCAGAAATGAGCACCTAAAGTAGGAAACAGATGTAGAGAAAGAGGAAATCACAATTAACTATTCCTTATCCCTCCTAGTATCAAGCAGGCATAGCCTTCCCAATAAGCTGAAGAGTGAATTGTTGTTTTAATAGCACAACCCAGTGCAGAAGGAAGAAACTGTTGCAGAAAGGAAGAAAATCCCAGGATGCAAAAAACTTCCTTACCAGCCTCAGTAAGAAGCTGAGATCCCTCATAAAATCCTCCAAAGCTAGTTACGAAAATAAAATTGCCAAAGAATCCAAAGACAACCACAAGGCATTCTATAGTTATGTCAAGAAATGCTCAGATCTGCTCTGAGCTACAACAGGACGGCATTAAATATACTGATCCCAAGGATATTGCCAATATCCTGGGAGATTGATTTAGTGCCAACTTCACCCCCCTCTCACCCCCTAAAGGGCCGATCTCAATACCACAAGATTGCCAAATTCTGGTAATCACGGCCACACAGGTATAAACCGCACTCTCCAAAGCAAAGAATACAGCATCCATGAGACCAGATGACATCCAGGGCGGTGTACTACATGAACTACAAAATGAACTGGCACCTCACCTAAGTGTCATGTTTAATCATAGCCTCACCTCAGGCTTCGTGCCCACTGAGTGGTGCACAGCTACAGTTATCTCACTCCACAAGGGGGATCCACCTTGGATACCGGGAACTACCGTCCCATCAGTCTGACGAGCCTGATCTGCAACAGCATAGAACGCATTATCATGGAACTTATAAACAAAGACAATGGCAACCTTCAAACACTGGACCCCACCCAGTTTGGGTTCATGAAGGGCCGATCTTGTCTCCTGAACCTGACTGACTTCTTCAAATCAGTCTCTAGAGCTGTGGACGAGGGTAAGGCAGTCCACACAGCCTATCTGGACCTTGCCAAGGCCTTCGACACCATCCCCCACTCTGGAATCATAGATAAACTTACTACGCTGGGCATAAATCCCTATGTCACTCGATGGGTTGCCAACTGGCTTACTGACAGAACCCAGACCGTAAAAGTAGCCAACTCCAAATGCAGCACCAGACAAGTGGAGCACCTCAGGGTTCAGTCCTTGGACCGCTCTTGTTTGGCATCTACTTCTCTGAAGTACAGGCCAACACTAAGGGACTCTGGCTAACAAAGTTTGCAGATGACTGCAAACTGGGAGCCATTACTGAATCCCCAAATGATGTGGATATTCTACAAAAGGGCCTTACAGAAACAGATGCTTGGTGCCAGAGCCATGGGCTCAAGCTTAATGCCAAGAAATGTATAGTTATCCCCTCTGGGAAAAACCATGTATCCATGAATTACCACAAAGGTGGCAGTACACTAAACACCGAAAGTGTGATGAGAGACTTAGGGACACAGGTGGACAGTGGTCTCACCTTTGATAACCACATTGCCACAACGGTCAGGAAATCCCTCTATGTGGCACACATCATCACTAAGGGCTTTTCATCCAGAAAAAAGGAGGTCATTGTCCCACTGTACTCATCCCTCATTAGACCCATTATAGAGTACAACACCCCATTTGGTATGTACCTCACAAGACATCTGTGACAGCTGGAAAGGCCACAGAAATACCTCACTAAAAGAATCACAAGCCTAAAGCAGATGCCCTATGCTGACCGTCTAAAAAAAACTCCAACTAAACTCTGTGGCACATCGTCTCCTCAGAGGCGATCTCTGCTTAACATACAAGACCATGTCAAACCCTGAGCTGTTGGACATGCTCCACTTAAAGAAATCACAATCCCTCAGAGCCACATGCTCCAGGGATCTAAACCTTGTCATCACAATGAATAAAACATGCTGGAGGGATAGGTTCCTGACCCAGAGGCTCCCCATACTCTGGAACAGACTGCCCATACATATCAAGCACATTGCCTCCTTGGCCCACTTCAAAAGGAACCTTGACAATTGGATAGGACATAGGAAATTCAACCTGGAAACCACATCAGTCACCCGTGCTAGACAGAGGTCCAGGGAAGTAAATATTGTGGGAAGAAATATCCGGGGAATTGTTTGGCTAGGTTTGTATAGGCCCTAGGGCCGATAGACTACTACCAACTTATGAACTTAAACTATATATATATATATATATATATATATATATATATATATATATATATATATATATATAATATATGTGTATGTGTATATATGTGTGTGTATATATATATATATATATATATATATATATATATATATATATATATAAAATATATATCCCTCTGAGGCCTAACATTCAACTTACTACTCCCATACTATTGATGTTTTAATGCTATGTCCTTTTTCCATACATAATTCATTAACATCACATGTCAAGCACTGGATGAAACATTATTTTTTTTTTATTTTATTTATTTGACATTTGTTGACAGGATAGTCCGTCTGGGACAAAGCCATTTTTTAGCGGAGGCCCAGCGAGAAAAGCTCCAACAGTATAAATATAACAGAGATGCACGTTACAATAAGTATATAATATAATAAGAATAGCAGTATATGAGACAACAATAAAGAACGCTAGACTTGTATGCAATATAGTTAAGCAGATAAACATACTGAATACACAGGCATGTAGAAAATGGAACTAATTATATTGATCAGTTACAAACAGTAGACAACAGGAGGAGTGGATATTAGTAGCAGGTTAAGAGATAGTACAGTGGAGATCAGGAACAGAGAGGAGAAGTAGAAGAGGAGAGTCAGGTGCTTATTAGGTAGAAGAAGCAGGTTAATTGGATAAAGAAAACAGAGTAAAAGAAGGTAATTAGAGCAGGGAAGAAAAGAGGAATAAATAAGAGGAGGAGAGATGGAGAAACAACTGGATTCAGGTGGGCTGGTTACAGTGACATATCTGAGTGTGGTTTAGGTATTCCTTGAGCGATCTCTTGAATTTGTAGACCTGAGGTATGCTTCTCAGTGTCATGGGAAGTATATTCCATTGAATGGCGGGTGAGTAGCTGTATAGGTTCTGTCCTACATTTTGTTTAGGTTTATGAGTCTGTAACAAAAATTTATCAGACCTCCTTAGTGGTCGGGGAGGGATATAAAGTGAGACTAGTGAGGAAATACTAGGGCAGAAAGAGGGTTTCTTGATGGAGTGGATGATGAGTATTTAAGAAACTTTGAGTTGATTAGGAAACTCTAATCAACTGAATGACCTGAGGTCATGACAGTGGTGAGATCTGGATGGCAGATTAGCAACAAATCTAGCTACTGTATTATAGGTTGTTTCAAGTTTAGTGAGAAGAGAAGACTTAAGGTGTGTAAAGATTTGTGAGCTGTAGAAAAGGTAGGGAAGAAGGTAATAATTAGCTAGTGAGATTCTGGAGTCAGGGGTTAGGAACCTTTTGTTTCTATGTAGGAGGCCAAGCATTTGGTGGGTCTTCCTAACACAGAGATGTATGTGAAGGTCAAATTTCAGTTGGTCATCTATGATTACTCCAAGGAGCTTAGTCTGGTTGTCAGGGGTAATGTTAGTGTTACTAAATGAAAAGATGGTAAAAGATGATTTAATGTGGTAGAGGGATTTTGGGAGGAATAATATGAGTTTTGTCTTTTTGTGATTGAGTAATAGTTGGCTATTAGTAGGCCAAGTTTCTGTATGTTTGAATGATGTTTGCATGAGGGTGAGTAGTTCTGTTGGATTGTCGGCTACAGATATAATAGTAATATCATCAGCATACCGTATGAGGGAAGATTGGGGATACAGTCTGTGTAGTTAATTCGTGAAGATGTTAAAAAGGAGAGGTCCAACAATAGAGCCTTGTGGGACGTCAGTTTTGATGGGGAGAAAAGGAGAAAGAGCAAAGAGCCATTTGACAGCTTGCTGCCTATCAGACAGGCAGCTGTTAAACCAGGATAAAGTTGCTGAGGAAAGGTTGACTTGGGATAATTCTGAGAGGAGGATAGGGTGGGAGACAGTATCAAGGCATTTGACAGATCTAAGAAAAGACAGGACACAAGTTTATTATTATCTCCGGCAGGGGAAATAGTATTGGTAAAGGAAATTAGAACAGTAGAGGTGCTATGGTGTTGGCGGAAGCCATGTTGAGTAGGGGTGATACGATTCCCTTGAGTGAGGTGTGTCATAAGTTGTTTGTTTATGCAGTATTCAAGCATTTTTGAGAGGGGAGAAAGTATGGCAATAGTTCAAAAGTTAGAAAGTTCTGTGGAATTTCCACCTTTGTGGATGGGTATAGTAAAATTTTTTTTCCAAAGAGTAGGAACAGTTGATTCAGTGATTGGGTGGTTAATGAGAATGGAAACATTTGGTAGATAACAGAATACTATACCTCATGTAGGAAAGGTTACGGTGCTTCTTCCATTCCTGCCTTGCTCGATGTTTCTGCCGGATGCTATTAACCTGTACAGCAACAGTCAAGAGCAACTGCAAGACAGACACTGTTCCCAACAGGCGATAACTTGCTCGTACACCATGATCATCTCCAAGCACCCCACGTACTTGAAGCTACAAAAATGAGAAAAGAATAATTCAAAGTGATAGGACAAATACATGATGTTGACAAGTAATTGATGGTACTGCAAAATTCTAATTTTTTTGTCAAAACATTGTTGCATAATACTGTGCAAAGAATACAAAATAGTGCAAACAGTAATGAATTATAAAGGCCCATTGCAGCAATGAAATTAGCCTGAGACAAAAAAATTGAAGTTAAAAGATGTGTACACTTAAAACTACTATTCACAAGCAGATAAAGACATTATGACAGTACATCACTTGGGATGTTAACAAATGTCACAAACTGTAGTCGGTACAGCAGTAATGCACAAATCATATGTAGTAATTTTTATACTAAATTATGTAATCACATGTTACACGTATACATACAGACAGACACATTGAATTTTCAATATCTTAGAAAATTGAAGTCAAATAATTAGGGTCAAAGAAAAAAAATGAAAGATGAAAAGAGGACATTATTAAAGCAACTGCAATGTGAAATGTCTATTCATGCACATGGAATTTAAAGGAATAATGGCAACATTGCTAACCAGACTATTCTAAAATGCTGGGGATTTTAAAAAATCCTATTCAGCTGTAGAAAGTGCAAAAGTAGTCTTTTGAAAGTCGAAGAGCTTAGGCCACTTTAATAGAGGGGAGCAGTCACCTTATTTTTAGCTTGCTAAAGGTGGTCATTACCTGCAAGTAGCAGTTTAAATATAAGTGAGGCCAGGACTGGGGATATTCTTAGCCATCTGACAATCATCAATGTCAGGCAATGACAATGTCTGCTCTTTGCAGGCATGATGCTGATTCTAAACATTTCAGCTTCAATTTTTGCTGATGGTTACTATGGAATCACTTCAATCGACTGAATGTTTTGGTACAAACACTATTCATATGAGTAAAATTAAGTAAAAAAACACTAGCAATAAAAGAAAAAAGCACGACTTTCACGCAACTGGGTAAGCACCCTTGCACCCCTCCAATTTATATATACCATCTACACAAATGCACCACAATGAAGAAAAATGCAGTCTCAATGTTATTGCTTTTGGCAATATTTATTCATAATAAAGGCATTCTGCAGATCGACTGGCTCCCATTAGTATTATTAACAAAGACAGAGTGTAATCAGGGGTAGGCATATTCTGCTTTAGATATCTGAAGATTATCTGTAAATGAAGAATGAGATCTAGACTTATTAAGCTGGAAATTCTGTAATTCTGTTAATGTTAAACGGCCCTGAGCAACTATATTAAACAACAAGCACTATGACTTATACAGGCAGGAAGTTTGTCAGTGTGTGCAAGACTGAATGTGAATGTGGGGGGATTTGGGGTAGGGGGTCAGAAGAACCAGACCTGAAGGAGAGTGAGCCTTGGACCATAACAGAAAAGGAAGTGAAACATACATACATACATACATGTACTGAAATCCACTTATCAGTATAATGCAAGATGTAGATCACGAACAATTCATAATACATCAACATATGCATGAATCATAAAAATAGAAATCAAAAACAAGTGACCAGATGAATAATGTCCAATTTGTTTTAATAGTAACGAAGATAGAGTCAAGCACTTTCATTTCCTGAAGGCTTCATCAAAATATTCTGATTAAAATGTTTAGCAAACTGTAGTGCGGAAAGCTAGACTGATAACTGACATGGGACAGTTGTCAGCTTTATACAGAGAAAGTACTAAATTCCTTTGGGGAGGACATCTTCCAGTTCTGGAGGGGGAAGGACACTGAGCTCTGGAAGTCTGGCTAGATATCTGGTCATGCATGACTGAAGTCTTGAGTAGTAAGGACTGCAGCAACAGTGATCTATATGAAGAAGGTACAGATGGGTAAGTAAAATTACCATAATAGTAGATGTTTGAAAGCTCACTGCTGCAGCAGCCTAAGCTATATGGACTATATCCTGTTAAGGATATAACAGCGTATCAGCCCTCAAAGCTTCAGGGTACCTTGCATGCACCTAAACCATTAGATACCTAGAGCTGAGATGAATATAAGATAGGTTTTGACGCCAAGTTCTTCAGAGCTTTCATGTCAACTCAGACAAGGAGGCTAAGCCTTGAGGACTATGTGAGGAAAAGGAAAAACACATGCCCACACCCTAGCATAAAAAACACACCAAAAAAAAAACAGAGGTGATGAAAAGAGCATCTACAGCAGCAGTGATCATTCGGACATCTATTGTTATTCTAAGTTTACTTACACTACTGTACTATGCTCTTCATATTGATCACTGCCACAATTGCGTAAGATATATGGGTAGATTGTCATTGTTTAGAACATCTAGGAAGTGGAAGGGAAAGTGTCCAGTAGCCCCTCAAATACGGTCCTAGCAAAGCTTGACCTAGACCTGGAAAAGGAATCTAGCTTGCATTGCTTTGTAAAAGTACACAGTAGACCAAGTTGCTGCTTCTAGACTACTTCTAGCATTCAGTCCTTTCCAAAAAGCCATAGATGAAGCCAAGGCCCTGGTAGAGTGTGCTGTGACCCTGCCTGGGATACTTTTGTTCTGATGGGAGTAACAAACGGTAATAGCCTGAAACATCCATTTGGAAACAGTCTGCTTTGACAAAGGATGTCTCTTCTTCTTACCTTCACAAGAAATAAACAACTGATTGGAAATTTTGAAAGATTTTTTTCTGTCAAGATAGTACCAGAGTTGCCCGTGTACATCCAAGGTATGAAGTATCCCTTTCTCCCTCAGTTTGGTTTAAGGAAAGAACACAGGGGGATGGATAGTCTGGCTTAAAATAAACTCCGATACCACCTTTAGGCATAAAAGCAGGATTAGTTCTCAAAGAAAGCCTGTCTCTAAGGAATATGACAAAGGTAGACCCACTCATACCTCTCAACTGTACAGATTTTCTCAGAATGCCCTGATTTCTGCCTCATATTTTTGGCCCGTTTCTCATAAAATTAAAGTTTTCTGGCAAACCATTGGCAAATCATTGAGGGTTGAAGTCAGAAAATAATGACAGCCATTTGAGTTTCAGACGTCATGTCCTTCATAAAATTCAGACTAATGCAAAATGTGCTATTCTATCAACTTTCTAAGTCTATAATAGAAATATTTAAAAAGTGTCCCTATTTTTGGACCTTTGTCCCCCCATTATTTATGGCTTTGTCCAGATTTCTTGCTCTAAGAGGTTGAGAGGTATGCCCGTCATAAGAGCTCGGAACTTAGCTACTGCTCTGATCTATGCAAGAAGAATCAAACTGTTTTTCATGTTATGGATTTCAAGTTAGCCAGATGAGCTGGTTCAAATGGAGCAAGTGTTAGCTTTTCCAACACAAAATTAAGATCCCAAGGAAAATCCATCAGATTTCTTGGAGGTCTCTTACTGTAATACCACTTTCAAAAACATTTTGACATGAGAGTGCATTGAAAGAGGAGGATCCATGGGCAAACACTCTGAAGTGGCTGACAAACGAACCTTGAGGTAAGTAACTCGCACAAATACTGTAAAACAAAAGTAACACCAACCCTGAATGGGTGCTGGCTGTGTTGCTGGTACCGACTAGAAAACCTTTTCCATTTGCTTATATATATATGATTTTCTAGTATCAGGCTTTCTTGATTCCATTAACATATGCTCCACATACTCAGTAAACAGGTACCTAAAAGGTATTAAGACCTTATCATCTAGGCAGTTAGCTGAAGCTGTTTGGGGTTGTAACTTATCAAACAACCTTGTTCTTGTGGGAGTAGATCCAGTCTGTGAAGAAGCTTGAGGTAATTGCCCCAGCCAATTCCAAAAGAAGGGAGAACCACTATTGAGAGGACAAGAAGGGATTCACCACAATAATCCTGAGGATTCAGAAGGAATCCATCAAGAAGTACCCTGAATATCAGTGGAAAGGGTGGAAATGCATACAGGAATGTTCCGGTCCAATGAAATACAAGGCACCTGTCATCCAGGTCTTGCATGGAGTCCTGGAGCAAAATTTTGCCAGCTGATTATTCAGAGCGGAGGCAAAAAGGTCTAAATGAGGAACTCCCCATTGATAGACCAAATCTTGGAAGACCGCTCCATTCTAGTTTTCATTCATGGTAGGGTCTGTCTTTGTCCTTCTCAGCTTGTCTGTTGCACAACTTTGCTCTGATGGAATACATGTTGCCTGTAAAGGCAGACTGCACTTTAAGGCTATATCCATTACTAACATGGGTAGTCTGCACAGTGGGTAAGATCTGGTTGCTTGTTTATGTACCACATAAAAATGGTATTGCGTGTAACAACTTGAAGTGGCTCAAAATCATATAACTAGAATTTGAAAAGAGAGCAGACTTCAGACACCACTGTATCTTTTTCATGTGGAGTCTTGCTAGAGTTATGATCAGAATCATAGATACCAAGAGAGCAAAAATCCTAAGGTACTTCCTCACAGTGATCAAAGTCTGAGTGGAAAGCCCCCAGAATAGTCCTAAATATAGATCTATTTTTTTCTTGCGGAAGAAAAGCTCTGTGGACTGAGGTGTCTAGTGGACACCACAGAAGCACAATCTGGTGTGCTGGAGTCAAAAGACTTAAATGTTCTCTTGGAATCACAGTCTGTGTTGGAAATCTCTCACCTAACTTAGTAATTGCTGATAATTTGAAAAAGGCTCCGCAAAGATAAGCAAGTTATCTAAATATGGAAAAAATGTGGATACCCCGTAGCCTGCAATGGGCTAGGACAGCAGCTAGTTATTTTGTAACAGTTTTGGAGCAGTGGTTAGCTCAAAGCATAAAGCAGAGAACTGATATGTGATCCAAACACATAAAAACCTTAAGAAATGTCTGAAATCTGGATCAAATGGATCATCAAAGCATCTATTACATCTAAGGTTATTACAAAACTCAAAAACAGGAAGAAGGGGTAATACGTTTTGAAGTGACAGCATTTTGAACTTGGGCACCATCACATTCTGATTTAGATAAAAAAAGATCCCAAACTGGTCTCCAGGCGTTTTCTTTTTTCGGCACCAAAAACATTCTTGAATAAAATCCTTTTTCCAACTAGGAAGGGGAAACTGTTTCTATTACCCCCTGTGGCAGCATATACTATAAAACAAAAGGAAACAGATGGGTTTGGTCTAGTGAAGGTGGAAAAATTCCAATGTAAAGGAGGACTTTCTTTCCACGGTCTTCTGTAACTCTGCTGAATTCAGCTTCAAAAAACATGTCTGAAACAATCTGTTGCCAAAGACAGAAAAAAGAAGTTATGTTCTTACCATAACGTTCCATGTGAGTTGTTCATCTTGCCTTTGATCTTACACGTGGGTACAGAGCTAATCCATCGGCTCCGAGTCGGCCGCTTTCCAAGCTCTAGATCTCTGAGAAGCTCAAGACACAGTCCCTATCCCATGATGCTCTGCTGCCAAACCCCAGATCTAGTCTGCCGCTGCAACGAATCTCACGCTCTTCGCAAAAAGCTCGGGCCAGTACCTTTTTTTCTTGTCTTTTGACAGAAAATTGTCAATACTTGTGATAGTTTTTGCTATATAGTAGCAGTAGTCTAAATATTTCCTGTTTGGTTTTTTTTGAGATACTTAGCGTGTGCTTTGTGTGTTTTCTTACGAGCGGTTGCTCCTAGGCCTTTGGCCATTTCTTTAGTTGCATTTCTTGACAGGGCTCTGTCAGTTATTATACCTTTTTTTTTTGCTAATACTTGTTTTCTGTAAAATAGAGTTAGTGAATGTTCAGGGATCTGAACGTTTTGTGTGATTGTTAGTGTTCTTAATATCTGTAAAGTTCTGGGATCTGAACCTTTAGCAATTGTGCTGTTTACTCGTTTTTTTACATATGTCAGAGAAACAGAGATCAGGGTTCAAGCGGTGTGGCTGTGGACATTAAGTCCATCACTGACCACCACACCATGCGTTTATTGCTTAGGGCCTTTACACCTGCAAGAGGACTGTTCCATCTGCCACTCTTTTAGTGGCAGAGTTATGCAGGAAAGGCTTAGAAAGCTTATTGATAGAGGCCTCTTAAAGTCAGACTTCCTAGAGGCTTTAGATAAATCTGAACAGACCTCCAAATCTTCGAAGGGGGTCGAAGTCTTCCAAGGTGTCATTGGAGCCCAAGTCATTGGCTCTGAGCACCTCTGGGAAGCTTCGGTTGCCAGCTCCTCAGCCATCGGAGCTGAGCACCGAACCTTTGTCTCGGAGCCAAGTCCTGAGGTTGGAACCGGTACCGGAGGTTTTAACGTCTCCGATCCTTTGGTCAGTGGAGTCTTCAGCTCCTTCAACCCGTTCTTCCAGGACCTTCTCGGATGTCGATGTGGATCGTGTGGTGCAGAGACTCTTGGAGAACCCGGCCTTGGCCAAATTGCTTTTGGCTTCATCTCATCTGGGATCGAAGCCAGACACCCCCCGTCACGATTTCTGCTCCTCCTCCAAGACCACTCGAGCCTTCGGAGCCAGAAGGTGAGGACCTGATAGTTGTGGAACCCTCGGAGCCAAGGCCTATTCCGGTGCCCTCGGCCCCGTTGACCTTGCCATCTTCGGTTCCGATCGAAGGGTCTCTGAGCCGACACTCTCTTGCTGGTTCCGGGGGAGAGAGTCAAACCGAGGCTTCGGTACCGACTCTTCCTCTCGGGGCCTCGGCATAGTTGAGCTCGGCTCCATCCTCTAGTTCGGAGCCTGTGGCCTCGGCCCCGAGGAGACTGCCATCTTTTTCGGAACTGGTGGACTCCTTGGGCTGAGACACCGGTGCCATCAAAGCCATGAGGAAGGTCATGTCTGCTAAGACTTTTACCTCTTCAGATCCTTCCTCTTCCTCCCCTAAAGGGCCCTGTTCTGTCTCAGCATCAAAGGTTTCTACCAAGCGTCAAGACCCAGAGCCTCAAGTAACCTCATCGGGCGACCCCTGCTCTATGCAGACTTCACCAGATGCCCCCACTGATGAAGTCTCTAGGAAGAGACTGTGCAAGAGGAGGCACATGGATTCCCCTCAGGAATCCTTGACATCAGACACTGACTTAGAGGAATCAGAAGGGTCCCCACGGTCCCCCTCAGAGGATGTCTCATTTGCAGACATCCTAGAAATACTTAAGCAGAGGGGTGACTGGCAGTCCCTTACTCCTACTGAGGATCAGTCGCTGCTCCTGAAGGCCTTTGGGTCTCAACCTCCCACCTCCTGGGTTACTCCGCCTTTCGACGAATTAATGGACTTGATCGCTCAAAACGTGTGGGATTCTACTGATTACATGGAACCGGTCCCTCAGAGGCCCAACAAATTTATCACCTCCCCTCAGGATAAGTCCTTTCTTACAAAGGGAGTCCCCGTTGAAGCCAGGGTGGTGGTGGCAGCCACCAAGAAAGAGATGTCAGAGACCTCTTCTTCTGTCTATCCTCCTAATAAAGATTCCAGGACGATGGACAGATATGGGAAACGCATCTTTAGTTCTGCGACATTTGCAATGAGATCGCTTAACTATTTAACCCACTTTACCCGTCTTCAACGAGATCTCCTCAAAGAGCTTGGAGATACTCTACAGGACAACACAGATTATGCTGTCTCCGAGAAAGTGATGGCACAGCTTAACACCCTTAATTCTATTGAAAACTCGTCCATGCGGCTCATTTCTTATGCAGCCGAGGGATCGAGCAGGGCAGCAGGTTCAGCGATAGCTCTGCGGAGACAATCCTGGATGTGCTTATGCTCCTTTGCAGAAGCCTTCATCAAGTCTTTCTTTGTTAATACCCCATCTGATGGCTCTTCCTTGTTTGGGCCTAAAGTCAAGGAGACACTCACTAGGTGTGTGCAGGAAGGAAAGGCTATCTGCCGTAGGAGTCCGTTTTTCCACTCCCACTAGACCATACCCCAAAGGGCAGAAAGGTGGAAAAATGTGGTTCCGGAAGTCCCAAGGAGCTTTCCAGAACACAAGTGGTGAATCCCCCCTCCAGGGGCAGAGGAGGGAGGTATAATGGTAGACGCCCCCCAGGTGGCAGAGGGGGTCCGCAGAACCAGGGTGACAGGGAGCAGTTCCTTGGCAAGCCCTATCAGCGCTCCTGAGAGAGGCCCGACCGTCCTGCTCTAGAGGCAGTCGGGGGTCACTTAGCTTTATACCTAGACGCCTGGCTAGGAATTACATCAGATTCCTGGGTAAAAAACATAATTGTGTATAAAAAGAGAAACGGCTTCAGGTAAAACATAGGTGCACAAAACCAGAACTATATATAACCAAAAATACACCGAAGTACCACACAATAGCGTTTTTATTACACAAAAAATAAGAACAGTGATGAGCGCTTTCACAAAACTAATTGCTTCATCAGACAAGAAAATAAAACACTCCATTGCTTATATACAGATGGAACCATTGACTCAATCACTGATGTCATAGGTCAATTAAGGCATTAAAGCTATAAAACTTATAAATGTATAAATGTAGAAAAGGCTACATATAGAGAAAACTGCATATAAAAGACACATATAAAAAACTGCATGTAAATGCATATAAAAACTGCATACAAAAACTATATACAAAACTGTTGGTAAAAGACCTAAGCAATAGATATAAACTCCATAAATACTATAGCTATGAAAAATTAAAGGATAAAAATCTAGATCTAGTTATAAAATCTATCTACAATATGTATAGGTTCATAGGTTTATACTAGGCTATCTGCCCTAAGGCATTTATAAGCCTAGCCCAAAGTTTTGTGGCTTACGCCACCCCTTATATGAAAAAATATGGTGCCCATTAGTTTGTTGTGCCTCTGTCCAGCAGTGACACAGAGATGATTCCCGGGGTAAACCTACGATCTCCCATCCACAGGCCAAGACCTCTCTTGAACAGAGCCAGCGAGGTGCTCTGCCTCACATGGACTGGGATTTTATTCCACAGCATAGGGAGTCTCTGAGTGATAAATCTATCCCTCCAGCACGTCCTAATTATATCCGTGCTAAGGTTTAAGTCGCTTGATCTAGTGGTTTTGGTGGATTTGGATTTTTTGAGGTGGAGCATGTCCATTAATTCCGGGTTGGACATGGCCTTGTATGTCAGGCACATGTCACCTCTGAGCAGACGGTATGCGACTGAATAGAGCTTGAGTTTCTTCAATCTGGCAGCATATGACAGATTTTGGAGTCCCTTTATCCTTTTGGTGAGGAACTTTTGAGGTCTCTCCAATTGCTGCAGAGCCCAAACACTCTAGCCCAAAGGTTCCTGGAGTTCATAAACTCAAATGCCATGGAACAACTAGTCACCATCCCCACAAGAGGAGAAAACATACTTGATCTCATCATCACAAACATGGGATCACAATGTTCAACACCGGAAGTATACCCCTCACTGGTGAGATCAGATCATAAACTAATCTCGCCGGAGGTCCTCATCCCGCCCCCACCTGAAATAAAAAAGACCACAGTGAAAAACTTCTCAAAAGCCGACTTCACACTTCTAAAAACTAGTGTGGTCTCCTTTAAGGCCCCTGAGCCAGTGGTAAACATTACTCAAACCGCTGAATCACTTACAAATGCCTTCTACCAGCACCTACAGGACTGCATGGATCAGGCAATCCCAAACAAAAAGAAGACTCTTTGTACCAAAGGCAAGCGTCCAGTCTGGTGGACCCCAGCCATAAACAAGCTCTACAACAAAAGGAGGAAGCTACTACAAGATAGAGCAAAATCCTTGAAAGGTAAGACACCTTTGATCATTATAAGTAAAAACTAAGAGCTCTCATAAAATCATCCAAGGCAAATTTTGAGAGAAAAATCGCCAAGGACTCAAAGACAATCATAAGGCCTTCTTTAGCTATGTTAGAAACCTAGGAGGAAACTCCCAGATATGCTCAGAATTAGTTCAAAATGATGTGAAGATTACTGAACCTACACACATTGCCAACATACTGGCTGGCAGGTTCAGTGCAAACTCCCCAAAAGGAGAGATATCTATACCAGAGGAATGTAGCCTCCCAAACATCTCCAACGCCCAGGTGAGAACTGCTCTCTCCAAGGCAAAAAACACAGCATCCATGGGACCGGATGGTGTCCCCGGCTGTGTGCTCCACGAACTCAATGAGGAATTAAACCCGCAGTTAGGACAGCTGTTTAATCTTAGTCTCACCTCAGGATACGTACCCAAGGAGTGGCGCACGGCGACTGTGGTCCCACTTCACAAGGGCGGTGCCTCCACCAACCCTGGAAATTACCGTCCCATTAGCTTGACAAGCCTTATCTGCAAAGCCATGGAGAGGATCATAATGGAACTCATAAATAAAGACATAGGGAACTTGCAGACTTGGATCCAACCCAGTTTGGCTTTGTCAAAGGCAGATCATGCCTTTTAAACTTGGTTGACTTTTTCGAGACAGTCACCAAGGCCATTGATGAGGGAAAGGCAGTCCATACAGCCTACCTAGACCTGGCAAAGGCCTTCGACACAATACCCCACTCAGGTATCATCGAAAAACTCATCAGCTTGAATGTAAACCCATACATCACAAGATCAGGGGAACAATGACCTCACTAGATCTGGATGTGAATCCCTTCATGATCAGGTGGGCAATGTAGAAGGTCTTTCTAACCACTTTAGCAACGTGAGTGTCAAAAGAAAGGCCACTGTCAACCTGGGTCCCCAGGTCCCTGATAACCTCTTCTGTGCTTAGTGGATTGCCGCCTATATGGTAGCTTGGGGTTACCTTGTTTTTCTCGAAGGGTATGACTATACATTTTTTGGCGTTTAACTTCAGGCCATGGCTCTGGCACCAGCTATCTGTTTCCGTGAGTCCCTTCTGAAGGATATCCGTGTCCGATGCATTTTCCACTATGGCGCCCAGTTTGCAGTCGTCTGCAAACTTTGTCAGCCAAAGTCCTCCCATGTTGACCTGTACTTCTGAGAAGTAGATGCCGAACAATAGAGGGCCAAGGACCGAGCCCTGTGGGACACCACTTGTGACCGGCTTGGAGTCTGACATAGCGCCAGCAACTCTAACCCTGTGGGTTCTGTCCTTAAGCCAGTTTGCAACCCATCTTGTGACATATGGGTTTACATTTATGTTGGTAAGTTTTTCTACAATACCTGAGTGGGGTATTGTGTCGAAGCCTTTGCAAGGTCAAGGTAGGCTGTATGGACTGCCTTTCCCTCATCAATGGCCTTGGTGACTATTTCGAAGTCGTCGACCAAGTTCAAAAGGCATGATCTGCCCTTGACGAAGCCAAACTGGGTTGGGTCCAATGTCTGCAAGTCCCCTATATCTTTGTTTATGAGCTCCATTATGATCCTCTCCATAGCTTTGCAGACTAGACTTGTTAAGCTTATGGGGCGGTAATTACCAGGGTCCATAGAGGCACCGCCTTTGTGAAGTGGGACCACAGTTGCCGTATGCCACTCCTTGGGCACGTATCCTGTGGTAAGGCTGAGATTAAACAGCTGCCTTATGTGCGGGTTTAATTCCTCATTTAGCTCGTGTAGCACACAGCCGGGGACACCATCCGGTCCCATTGATGCTGTGTTTTTAGCTTTAGAGAGAGCAGCTTTCACCTGCGCATTTGAGATGTCTGGGAGGCTACACTCTGCTGGGATAGTTATCTCTCCTTTAGGGTGAAGTTTGCACTGAACCTGTCTGCCAGTATGTTGGCAATGTCTGTGGGTTCAGTGATTTTTGTATCATTTTGGACTAATTCTGAGCATATCTGGGAGTTTCCACCCAGGTTCCTAACATAGCTGAAAAGGCCTTATGATTGTCCTTTGAATCCATGGCAATTTTTCTCTCAAAATTGGCCTTAGTTGATTTTATGAGTGCTCGTATTTTTTTACTAATAATGATCAGGGGTGACTTCCCTTTTATGGATTTTGTTCTATCATGTAATAGCTTTCTCCTCTTACTGTAAAATTTGTTAATGGCTGGGGTCCACCAGACTGGACGTTTGCCCTTTGTGGAAAGAGTCTTGGTTTTATTTGTGATTGCCTGATCCATGCAGTCCTGGAGGTGTTCATAGAAGGCATTTGTAAGGGCTTCCGCAGCTTGGGTTGTGGTTTCCACAGGCTCAGGGGCCTTGAAGGATACCACACCAGTCTTGAGTAGTGTGAAGTTTGCTTTAGAGAAGTTCTTCACTGTGGTCTTTTTTGTTTGGGGTGGGGGCAGGATGTGGATTTCCAGTGAGATTAGTTTATGATCAGATCTCACCAATGAGGGATATACTTCCGGTGTGGAGCATTTTGTCCCCATGTTTGTGATAATGAGATCTAGTATATTTTCTCCTCTCGTGGGAACAGTGACTAGCTGTTCCATGGCATTTGAATTTATGAACTCCAGGAACCGTTGGGCTAGAAAGTTAGGGCTTGAGTAATGTTCCCAGTCTATATTCGGGTAGTTGAAGTCACCCAATATGATGGTGTTTGGAGATACATTTATACCCTCCAGTATCTTCAGGAAGGCTGTGTGGGGTTCCTGAATTTGAGAGGGTGGCCTGTAGCATGCTACAATTTGTAGAGCAGTTTTGCCTATGGTTAGTTGCACCTGGATGTAGGTATGTATAACTAAAAGTGGTCTATGTCTCTAAAATATGAAAAAATAAGGTGTAATAGGTGTATGAGATGCCTAAAATTAAACATGTTTGAGGCGTCTTGCTTTCAAGAAAGGAACCAAGGAAGTAGAGCCATTAAGGCCTGGATATTTATCTGCATTCAATTTAATGATCCATCTCTATTCACAGCTTTCAGTAAAATTTTCTATATCCCCTCCTCTAATGTTTTTGTGTATGCGCTGTAGCACAAAAAACTTAAAAGAATGTGAATTATCTGTATTAATAATATGCTGGGCAAGTGCATTAGTGGGTTTCTTATTTTTGACATCACGAAGATGTTCTAGAATTCTGTCTTTAAGAAATCTATTTGTTTTACCTACATAAAACACCGGACATTTCTGACAAAAACAATAGTAAACAACATCAGTGCTCTTGCAATCAGCATAAGTATTAAGCTGTAACTGAAAATGCTTGGTGGGGTGGACATACGTATTTACACTGTAAATATAGGGGCAGGCACTGCATGACCTGCAAGGAAAAGTGCCCTGACGTGAAGAAGGGATGGCTTTCTTAGGCATATCCTTGTTATATAACTGCTTCTTGAGTGACATATTGTTCTTGAAACTGAATAGTGGATCTTTACAGGTAATAACCTGCAACTGTGGTACCTCTTGTAATAAGTGCCAATGTTTCTTAATTACGTCAACATATTGGTTGATGTCACTCGCAAATTGCAACACTACTCTAAATTCATTATGTGGCCTAGAGTTTATGTTAGATGGATTATTACATGGAACTACCTCGTTGTTGTTAAAATAAGGTCTACATTTAGTTGATCTCATATGCCATGCATCAGATATAGTTTTATCAATTTCATCAGGTTGGTATCCTCTAGCTATAAACTCAAATTTTAAATTATTTAATGCTAGTAATGCCTCCTCATCATCATCATGTAATCTTAATGTCCTATAAATTTGCCCTTTTAATACATTTCTCGGGATGTGTCTGGGATGCATACTAGTTTTGTGTAGGTATGTGTTCTTTCTGGTTGGTTTGTGGAAGATGCTACTCTTGAAGCAGTTAAATTCAGCTTTAGCTAGATGTACATCAAGAAAATCAATCTCAGCTGCAGATAGCTGGTATGTGAATTTTAAAAAGTCAGTGGTGGTATGCAGATAATCAACAAAGGATGCAAAATCCGAACCATTGCCATTCCATAAAATAAAAACATCATCCACAAAACGTACCATAACACTTGATGTAAGAAAGTTACAGCTTTATAAATATCCAGGCCTTAATAGCTCTACTTCCTTGGTTCCTTTCTTGAAAGCAAGACGCCTCAAACATGTTTAATTTTAGGCACCTCATACACCTATTACACCTTATTTTTTCATATTTTAGAGACATAGACCACTTTTAGTTATACATACATATTGTAGATAGATTTTATAACTAGATCTAGATTTTTATCCTTTAATTTTTCATAGCTATAGTATTTATGGAGTTTATATCTATTACCTAGGTCTTTTACCAACAGTTTTGTATATAGATTTTGTATAAAGTTTTTGTATGCAGTTTTTATATGCATTTACATGCAGTTTTTTATATGTGTCTTTTATATGCAGTTTTCTCTATATGTAGCCTTTTCTACATTTATACATTTATAGGTTTTATAGCTTTAATGCCTTAATTGACCTATGACATCAGTGACTGAGTCAATGGTTCCATCTGTATATAAGCAATGGAGTGTTTTATTTTCTTGTCTGATGAAGCAATTAGTTTTGCGAAAGCGCTCACCACTGTTCTTATTTTTTGTGTAATAAAGACGCTATTGTGTGGTACCTCGGTGTACTTTTGGTTATATATAAAAAGCGTAATTACCAGAGGTTACATCATTCCCTTTTCAGAATCCCTTTGGGGTATGGTCTAGTGGGAGTGGAAAAATGGACTCCTAAGGCAGATAGAGTCTTTCCTTCCTGCTCACACCTAGCAAGTGTCTCCTTGACTTTAGGCCCAAACAAGGAAGAGCCATCAAATGGGGTATTAACAAAGGAAGACTTGAAGGCTTCCGCAAAGGAGAATAAACGCATCCAGGATCGTCTCTGCAGAGCTATCTCTGAACCTGCTGCCCAGCTCGATCCCTTGGCTGCATAAGAAATGAGCCACATGGACGAGTTTACAATGGAATTAAGGGTGTTAAGCTGTGCCATCACTTTCTCGGAGACAGCATCATCTGTATTGCCCTGTAGAGCATCTCCAAGCTCTTTGAGGAGATCTCGTTGAAGACAGGTAAAGTGGGTTAAATAGTTAAGCAATCTCATTGCAAATGTCGCAGAACTAAAGATGCGTTTCCCATATCTGTCCATCGTCCTGGAATCTTTATTAGGACAGAAGAAGAGATCTCTGACATCTCTTTCGTGGTGGCCGTCGCCACCACCATGGCATCAACGGGGACTCCCTTTGTAAGAAAGGACTTATCCTGAGGTGATAAATTTGTTGGGCCTCTGAGGGACTGGTTCCATGGAATCAGGAGACTCACACTCCTTTCGAGCGATCAAGTCCATTAATTCGTCGAAAGGCGGAGTAACCCAGGAGGTGGAAGGTTGAGACCCAAAGGCCTTCAGGAGCACCGACTGATCCTCAGTAGGGGTAAGGGACTGCCAGTCACCCCCCTGCTTAAGTATACTAGGATGTCTGCAAATGAGACATCCTCTGAGGGGGACCGTGGGGACCCTTCTGATTCCTCCAAGTCGGTGTCCGATGTCAAGGATTCCTGTGGGGAGTCTAAGTGCCTCCTCTTGCACAGTCTCTTCCTAGGGACTTCATCAGTGGGGGCGTCTGGTGAAGTCTCCGTAGAGCAGGGGTCGCCCGATGGGGTTACCTGAGGCTTTGGGTCTAGACACTTGGCAGGAACCTGTGATGCACAGACAGAACGGGGCCCTTTAGGGGAGGAAGAAGAAGGATATGAAGAGATAAATGGTAGCAGACATGACCTTCCTCATGGCGTTGAAGGCACCGGTGTCTCGGCCCAAGGAGTCCGCCGATTCCGATGAAGACGGCAGTCTCCTCGGGGCCGAGATCATGGGCTCCGAACAAGAGGACAGAGCCGAGCTCAACTGCTCCGAGGCCCCGAGAGGAAGAGTTGGAACCAAAGCCTCGGTTCGACTCTCTCCCCCAGAACCAGCGAGAGAGTGTCGGCTCCGAGACCCTTCGATCGGAACCGAAGATGTCACGGTCGATGGGGCCGAGGGCACCGGAATAGGCCTCAGCTCCGAGGGTTCCACAAATATCAGGTCCTCACCTTCCGGCTCCGAAGGCTCGAGTGGTCACGGAGGAGGAGCAGAAATCGTGACGGGGGAGGGGGGTGTTCAGGCTTCGATGCCAGATGAGATGAAGCCAAAAGCAATTTTGCCAAGGCCAGGTTCTCCAAGAGTCTCTGCACCACACGGTCCACATCGACATTCGAGAGGGTCCTGGAAGAACGGGTCAAAGGAGACGAAGAATCCACTGACCGAAGGATCGGAGACTTTAAAACCTCCAGTACCGGTTCCAACCTCGGGACTTGGCTCCGGGACAAAGGTTCGGTGCTCAGCTCCGAGGGCTGAGGAGCCGGTGACCGAATCTTCCCCGAGGTGCTCGGAGCCAATGACTTGGGTTCCGATGACACCTTGGAAGACTTCAGATTTGGAGGTCTGTTCAGATATATCTAAAGCCTCTAGGAAGTCTGACTTTAAGAGGCCTCTATCAATAAGCTTCCTACACCTTTCCAGCATAACTCTGCCACTAAAAGAGTGGCAGATGAACAGTCCTCTTGCACGTGTAAAGGCCCTAAGCAATAAACGCATGAAGTGTGGTGGTCGGTGATGGACATCTTCTGTCCACAGCCACACCGCTTGAACCCTGATCTCTGTTTCTCTGACATATGTAAACAAATGAGTAAACAGCACAATTGCTAAAGGTTCAGATCCCTGAAATTTACAGATATTAAGAACACTAACAATCACACAAAACGTTCAGATCCCTGAACACTCACTAACTCTATTTCACAAAAAACAACAAGTATTAGCAAAAAAAGTAGAATAACTGACAGAGCCTTGTCAAGAAATGCAACTAAAGAAACGGCCAAAGGCCAAGGAGCAACCTCTCCTAAGAAAACACACAAAGCACACACTAAGTATCTCAAAAAAAACAAACCGGAAATATTTAGACTACTATTACTATATATCAAAAACTATCACAAGTATTGACAATTTTCTGTCAAAAGACAAGAAAAAAAGGTACTGGCTCGAGCTTCTTGTGAAGAGTGTGACATCCATTGCAGCAGCAAACTAGATCTGGGGTTTGGCAGCAGAGCATCATGAGATAGGGACAGTGTCTCGAGCTTCTCAGAGATCTAGAGTTTGGAAAGCGGTAGACTCAGAGCCGATGGATCGTCTCCGTACCCACGTGTAAGAACAAATGGCGAGATTGAACACCTTCACATCCAGATATTAAGACTTTCTGGAAGGAATAAGGGACTACCAGTGTGGGACAGGCAAACTAGGTCCCTCATACTGTTATTCTGCCTTACTAAAATGTCCTTTGTTCTGAGGGGTAGAGTCCTGCTTTCTTTTTGGATCCTCCCTGCCATTTTTTAAATGTCTGCTTACCAGCATTTTTCATTTTGCCAAAACTGAATGAGAGAGCAGAAAACCCTTCGGAAAGTTTTGAGGAGGGATGAAAAATCTGAGATATTCCCTGTACCAGCTTACCTTTCATATCTCAAATTCCAAAAAGTAAATCTCTGTCCAAAGGGGAATTTAATTTTTTACATCTTTTGGGTGGTTCTGAGAATGCAGCCAGCTGAACTTTCTCAACACAATACCAATGACAACATCCCAATGGATGTAGTATCTTTAAACACACTTTAAACAATGAGTACTGACCTGAGAGATAGCAGAAACTAAACCACACAAAGCATATACTTCCTCACAAGGGGAATAACAGATGAAACAGACCTCATACTTTCACAGTTAGTAAGAATAAAGTTTAACATGAGACTGACAATTCATAACTTCAAAAATTAAAGCTGTGGAATCATATTTTTTTTCATAGGTGTACACTAGGCTAATGACTACAAGGATTTTTATAAGCCTAGACACGCAACATGAGTGCGTCCCACAAGTTATGTGCTTTGGACATTTATAAAGGGGTAATTGTTGGTTACAATAAGATTTACTGATTGCCCCAAACTTCTTAATTGTTTTACCACCTTTGTCAGAAGAGAAAGGATTAGAATTAAAATGTCTGGCAGCAGCTGGATTAACTAAAGCTATAGATTTTGGACAATTCTGGGATGAGTGCATACAAATTTGAAAGACTGAGGAACTTTGTACATTCTATCCTTTTTCTTAGGTGCAGTAGGCTGGCAGTCACGGAAATCGCATGCTGTGATCAACACATCCTCCAATGTTGACAGCCACTGAGAGTGAGGGGTAGGGGTGGGTGAAGGTCCTGAGAATTTCAGCTGTAATAACGCAATATTTTCTGAGGGACTGAGAATCCTTACTATTCTCAGAAATGAAAACACACTAAGATTCTGGAAATAGTGTTACAGAAAGAGAATCTCTCAACAAAGAGATTCTGACACCATGCTCTCCTCTGAGTCTGAATCAGAAATCCAAGGAGAAAAACCTGCGTCTGTCCCATTACATTCATCTACAGATTCAATTTTTGAATTAATTCAGGAGAAGAGAAATACCTTTTTATTTTACCAGAAACCACCTTATAAGAATTGTCAATAGCCTGTGAAGTCCCTGGGCCAGACCTAATCCGTCACTCCTGTTCAGTGGAACTGGTGCAGGAGATGTTAAATGATAAATTGTCTGTTTATGAATAGGAAATTTGGGGCAAACAGGTTTATTACTAGCAGCAACAACTTCCCCAAGGATGGACACAACATTCTGGCTAAACTGGGGCACCTTCCTTGATACTTCTCCATGGACCAACATGAATGGCTCTTCCTTGCCAAATCAGGGGACCACAACAACCGCAGAAGACATGGCTAACCCAAGCCCATAAAATGGTTGCATGGACAACATCAGAGGGATATGAGAAAAAGATGAGTGGTCTCAGGAACCAGCTTTAGCCACAACAGAGTTATCCACTTGTGACTGAGGCAAATTATTGGTCTGCTGTGGTGGCAAAGGCTGTCTGGATTAACTTTTTCATTTTATGGTTGGAAAGAGGCCTGACCATGGGGTCAGTAGTTTATTACAAGGTCAAGCCAAAATGGTGCTTCTTTCCTAGGGAAGATAAGCAGCAGAAACCGGTAAAATATAAAAAGTATAAAAGTAACTTTTCCCCGTTAAAATGCAGTAAACGGCACTCTAATACACTGTAACAGCCCCAAAAAAGTAATTTAACATAGCTTCTCCACAGAAAAGACAGTTTTAGAATGTTCAAAACAACTTTTTAAACTGTCAGACACAAAAATGCACACCCGTTTAAAAGTACAGTAAAGTCACATGATAGTCAACAAAAACACATATTCCTAGCTTAAAACACACTTTCCTAACCGATAAATATAATACATGGAAGTTTCTTCCCCAAAGTAAACTTATCTTCCCTATCAATGGAACAGCACAATCTAACAGTCGATCCTAGACAGCCCCCAGAGGAGCACTCCCTTCAGCAGCAGGAAGGCTCTGAAGGGCTTGGTGCCCAAACAGGTCTTATAGTCAGCTCTGCTTGAGCTGTCTGTTTGGGTGTGGGAAAGGTGCTCTGAAGCTTTGGAAGCCAACCACCTATTATATTCTTCACATGCTATTAGCCATATACAGATTAAGCTACTGCAGCAGTGATCAATATGCAGAACATCTGACTACAACTGCTTCCTTATCCCTTGCTTTACTCTATTTTATTAAAATAATAATTATAAAAAAAATGTATATTATACCGTGGACCATATCATTCAGCAAATTGGTAGCTGGATCTCTCACCATGACAACATTTCTTATATCACCTAATGAACAAAGCCCAACCATTGGAAAATCCAAAAAGAGAAATTCAAAGGATGTCCCACAAAAAAAAAAAAAAAAAGAAGTTATGTACTCACCATAATGTTCTATCTGAGTAGGTAACTTCCTTTGTCAGAAACCTGTGGGTATCGGATCCGACCTGGATCAGATCCGGCAGCTTTCCTAGCTAGAGATCCGAGCTCCAAGCTCCTCCCCCTTACCCATAATACCCTGAGACCTCCTTCCAATCCTCGGATCGCATTTGCCCACATATATAACCTCACAACAACAAACAACAACCTGAAGAATCCTAAACTAAGGATTAGCAAAGGACCTGATAAACCATCCTAGGGTCCATAAAAATCAAAGAACCAGGTTAGGGGGAAGGAGGGAGTGTTGGTTGCTGACAAATGAAGTTACCTACTCAGATGGAACGTTATGGTGAGTACATAACTTCTTTATCTGAAGTAGTTAACTTCATTTGGCCATCAACCTGTGGGACAGAGTCCCCAGCTACCAAAAAACTTGAGAGGTCCTCAAGGAAGGATATTCTGGAGCATTGCAGAGCCAAAAGCCGCCCTTCCTCTGGACACTAAATCCAATTTACAGTAAGAGATAAAAGTATGAGAGGATGCCCAAGTAGCCGCAGAGCAAATGTCATCCAAGGGAACTCTAGACCAGAATGCAGCAGATGTAGCCATAGAGCGAGTAGAATGAGCATGAACCCCTATAGGCTCTGGTAGGCCAGATAGTTTGTATGTGAGCAGAATGCAATTAGAAATCCATCTGGCCAGAGTCACCTTCGAAACTGGCTTACACAAGAAGGGTTTTGCAAAGGAAACAAAGAGCTGATCAGACTTGCAGAAGGCAGCTGTTCTGTGTAAATAAAAGCGTAACTGTCTATGAACATCTAACAAATGAAGTTTGTACTCCCCTTTGCTTTGATAGTTAGGGAAAAAACAGGGAGATTAATGGACTGATTGATGTTCGCCTCGGAGGTCACTTTGGGTAGGAAAGATGGGTTAGTCCCGAGAGAGACCCTGTCCTTATGGAATATGAGGTAAAGGGGCTTAACACAGAGGGCCTGAAGCTCAGACACCCTTCTAGCTGAGGTAATAGCTACCAAAAAGGCAGTTTTCCAGAACAAGAATTTCAAATTGACAGAAGCTGCAGGTTCAAAAGGTGGTCCAGTCAGAGCCTGAAGGACCAAAGTTAGATCCCATGGTGGGGCGGAATTCTTAATATGAGGTCTCAAGAGAAACGTACTTTTCAGAAAGGTTTTACAAATCTTGGTGGAAGCGAGGTGATTGAGATTGTCTCCAATGTGAAAATGGGAGATGGCAGCCATTTGAACCTTTACAGTAGAAGAACTGGCCCCTTGCTGAAAAATATGAGATAGAAAATCGAGCACTACTGGGATGGGAGCAGTGAACGGGTCCAAATTCCTATGAGATGCCCAAATGGAGAACCACTTCCATTTACTATTGTAAACCTTCCTGGTAGAAGGCTTATGCGCCGCTACCAGGATAGATCTAACAGCAGACGAGATACCGGGAGTCCTACCAGCTAATGGAACTGGATCAACCAAGCTGAGAGCTTGAGATCGACCAGATTCAGGGGTTTCAATCCCAAAGGATGAGTTATCAGATCTGGGATGGGATCCAAGATCCAGAGAGGAGCTAAAAGATGAGACCATAGGCACGGGAACCAGGCTTGATGAGGCCAGAATGGGCTATGAGGATAATCTTGTTCCCCAACAGACGAGCTTTCTGTAAGAATTTTGCCATCAACGGAAGAGGAGGATAAGCATAAAGAAGACCGGGTGGCCAAGCATGAACTAGAGCGTCTCTGGGGGTTTCCCCCGGAGGGGGAATTAGAGCGAAAAACTCGCTGCACTTCACATTGGAAGGCGATGCGAAGAGATCACAGCAAGGCTGACCCCACTTGCGGAAGATTTGTTTCGCTACTAAACGATTCAGAGACCACTCATAGGGCGAGAGGATAGTTCGACTCAGTTTGTCCGCTAGGATGTTGGACCGACCTGGAATATGCATTGCTAACAGAAAACGGTTGGTGGATATCGCCCAATCCCAAACTCTCATGGCTTCTTGGCAAAGAGGGTAAGACCTGGTTCCCCCCTGTTTGATGATGTACCAGACCACTGACATGTCTGACTGAATTGCAATAGTCCCTGGAGGGAGAAAGGCATGAAGGACTTGCAACACTAGAAGTACCGCCCTCATCTCCAGAACATTTATATGCAGAATGGTCTCTGCCTGAGTCCACATACCTTGGACAGTTCTGCCCGCGTAATGCCCCCCCACCCAAGGCGAGAAGTGTCCGTGGTCACCATGGCTTGGGGTTGCGGCATAACAAACGGTCGTCCTTCCCGAAGCTCCTGAGATTGGAGCCACCACATGAGCAAATTTCTGCAAACTCTGCTGACAGGAATCGCTAAGTCCAATGGGTGGTGAAGGATGGACCACTGAACCTGCAAAGTCCACTGGAGAGCCCTCATGTGCAAGCGAGCTAAGGGCGTGAGATTGATTGCTGCTACCATGGACCCTAAAGCTCTCAGGCCTAACTTCACTGATGGGGCAGGTGACTGAAGAAGGGCTAAAATGTGTAAGGTCAAACTGCGAAATCTGTCTGATGTCAAGAAGGCCTTGGTCTGAAGCGTGTCTATTTTGGCCCCTATGAACTCCAGGACTTCAACTGGTTGAAGGGATGACTTCTTGAAGTTTATGGTGATCCCCAAATGGGACGCTAGTAGCAGGAAGCAATCCCTGGCTAAGCAGAGTAGATGCCTGGTGGGGGCGGTAAGGAGCCAGTCGTCTAGGTAAGGAAAAGCCTGTATTCCCTGAAGTCTACAACTGTCATGACCTTGGTGAACACCCTGGGGGCTGTGGTGAGGCCGAAGGGTAGGACCCTGAACTGGTAATGACTGGCCCCTAGCCGAAAGCAGAGGAACCTACTGGATCGCCTGTCCATGAGAATGTGATAGTACGCATCCTTGAGGTCTATGGAGTACATCCAGTCCTTCTCTTGCAAAAGGGGCAGGATGGATTGAAGCGTGACATCCGGAATTTCTCCTTGGCAATGAAGAAGTTCATTGTTGAAAGGTTGGGAATTGGCCTTAAGTCCCCCGTTTTCTTTGGCACCAAAAAGAACCTGGAGTAATTGCCTAATCCAGACTGGCCTGGGGGGACGTGCTGGATGGCTCTTTTTCTAGCAGCTTTTTTACCTCTAAAGCTGTAGTCTCCCTCTGGCTGGTTGGTACATCGGGGAGGAGCCTCGACTGAAGAGGTAGGTTTATGAAAGGGATTGAGTAACCTCTGGACATTATTCGAAGCACCCAGCGATCTGCTGTGATGGACTCCCATTGAGCCAGGTGCTTCGAAAAATGCCCCCTGACTGCCTCCAGAGAGGAGCAGTCGGGCAACCCCTCAGGGCTGCTGCGTGGGTCTGTCAGAAAAAGGTTCCCGAGATCCAAAATTTTTTGGCCCCCCTCTGCCTCTGGGCCAGCGTCCACCTTGTCCCCCTCTGCCTCTGAAGGACGAAGGGTCCGAAGCATAATGGGGCTGCTGAGACTTCCGGAACCACATCTTCTTTTGTCCTCTTTGGTTCCTGGTAAAGGACCTTTGAGGAGCCGAGAAGTGGATTCAGACGGCAGACAGAGTCTTCCCGTCTTTCTTGCTCTGAACCAATGTGTCGCGGACAGTCTTCCCAAACAGGGTAGAACCGAAGGGTGCATTCGCGAAGGATGCCTTGAAAGGTTCCGAAAAGTCACAAAGTCGGAGCCAGGCGTGACGCCTTAAGGCAATGACGGACCCGCTGGCTCTAGCGGCCCCTTCCATGGCATGGGAAAGTAGCCGCATAGACGTGTTTGAAACAGATTTCAGAGTGGCCATGCGAGCTGAGAAAGTCCGTTTGTCCTCAGCCAACATGGACTCAGGGGGAGACTCAGCGTATTCTTTCACCAGATCCTGCTGAAGTCTAATAACATGGGCCAAATAATTCAGCGCCCTTATGGAAAAGGTAGCTGAAGCAAACATCCGCTTCCCGATACGATCCATCGTCCGAGACTCCTTATCAGGAGGATGGACCGAGGAACTATCCTGGGCAAGTTCCTTCTTGGTGGCTGCCGCCACCACCATGGCATCTACCGGGGAACCCTTAATCCAAGCCGATCTATCCACAGGGGGACTAAGAATCCTATCTGGCCTCCTGGGGATTGGCTCTACAATGTCCGGTTCCTTCCACACCCTGGTAGTGATGAGGTCAACCAGGGGATCGGCCGGAGGGGACACCCAAGAGGTAGACGGGCCTGTGAATGCCTCCAGGAACACTGACTCATCCAAGGAAGGTTTTTGGGCTGACCACCCCCCTTTTGGCAAAGCATTTACATAATGTCTCCAAAGGAGATGTCTTCGGGGGGGGGTGACCTGGGGGAACCTTCCCCTTCCTCCAAATTGGTGTCCTCCGTGAGGGACTCAGGGGAGTCCAAGTGCCTCCTCTTAAACTTACATTTGTGAGGGACCTCCTCGGTGGGGTTGTCTGAAGAGGGCTCACCAACAGGGTCATGTTCCGCCAGTGGAACGGGCTGGGGCGTCAACGCAGGCTGTCCCTGGGACTGGACGATGGAAGACAAGCCCAGCTGCAAGAAAGTGGGGGCGGATCCCGAAGAAAGAGTAGGGGGTCTCAAACCTCTCGATAGAACCCTCTCTACCACGTCGAAAGCCGAGGGTGAACCAATATCTCTGGGCTCCATGGTTAACAACCTCATATCCGGCGTGGGGATCGGCATCGAAGCCGAAGTGCTCGGACCCAAGAGGGAAGTGTGCTCTGACCGAAATGTAGCCAAAGACACACTGGCCCCCTTGGATCCGACACACAGCTCTCGGTCCCGAGAGCTTGGATCCAAAAAGGAATCCGACAAACTCGAGGGCATGGCCGGCGTCAAGGTAGCGATAACCATCGGCATCGACTCCCTGACTCCGAGACTCCTCGGATCTGAAGGCTCCAAAACCCGACAGTGGATCAGAGAAGGAGCTATCGGGGCAAAAAGTGGGGCTGAACTCCCCCCCTGGAGGGGGGGGGGACAGCAACACTCCCATCTGCAGTTGGGTTTGGAGAAAGTGACGCATCATCTGGTCCATATCAGTGTCAGAGAGGCTACGGGTCGACCTTGAAGAGGCTGCCGAAGCTGGCTGGTAGGGCAGCCGCGACGACCTTGAAGATGGTTGGGCCTCCTCCTCTGGCTCCAGGGAGAAGCATGGAGAACGAAGCTGAGGAGAGGAAGGCCCAGAGACCTTCTGGGGTGAAGAGAGCAGTTTGGCCAGCAGGGCCGACGGGGCTGAGTCGGCCCGCCACTTGTGGCTTCTATGCCTCTCTTTTTCTCTCTCTCTCTCTCTCTCTTATTTTTTGAGTCCCTCTCTCCCTAGGAAGAAGTGGGAGGTTGAGTCCCAGCCAGGGTAGGGGGGACAGAAGGCTGAGCAGCCGCGGCTGTAGCCACCGAGGGAGAGGCGGAAGAAGCCGACTCTGCAGGTAGACCTGGCAGACTCAGTTTTTTCCTCCTATCCCTCAGGGCCCGGGGATTAAAGGCTGTGCAAATCTGGCAGCCCGAGGTCAAATGTGGTACCCCCAGGCAGAGGACGCACTGAATGTGGCCATCAGCTGGGGATAGCTTATGGCCACACTCAGTGCACTTAGAAAAGATAGCCTTTGGGGCCTTGGCCATGATTTTTAAACAAAAACACACACATGCCCACACAAGCACCTAAGGGAAAGGAGGGGCCTACCAGGAATTAAACTACGAGGGAACGAGGGAGTAAACTCAGGGGTTTAAACTATAAAATTAAACTAATCACACACACTAACACTAAGATCATTTTTTATCAAAAAACCACTTACTAATCGCCTGAACACTAGGAGCTCGAAAACTCGTGCTTGACAAAGCCGTGGCAAACGAGATCTGAGGATTGGAAGGAGGTTGCAGGGTATTATGGGTAAGGGGAGGAGCTTGGAGCTCGGATCTCTAGCTTGGAAAGCTGCCGGCCCGGATCCAGGTCGGATCCGATACCCACAGGTTGATGACCAAATGAAGTTAACTACTTCAGATATGTTGTTACATGCAAAGGTAGTTATTAGCTGGTGTAAAAAATACAGTAGCGTTCCCAGGGTGGGGTGAGTGTGATCGGTCAATCGCTCTTTAATGCATACCAGCTTTTAAAATCCAGAATTGCATGCGCTGTAGCACTCCAAGATAAAAATGTATAAAGTTGCTAGAATAATTGGTTTTGTACTGGCATGCTTCTGAAGGATATGAAGTCATTATTTAGTGACTTCAACCCTCAAAATGATTTTCCAGAAAACCACAAACTTTATAATGAAAAGACCAAAAATATGAGATAAAAATAAGGACATTCTGCAAAAATCTGGCCAGTTGAGAGAGATGGTTGGAGGCAGTGGGCGGGTCTAGGGGTGCATCTGCCCAGGGCCTGGTATGGAACATGCTTCCTGGACCATGCCTCATTAGTCAGCCAGCTTTCGTGAATGCCACCATGCAAACTGAAGTAGCTCACCAAGCAAGTGAACTATCACAAGCGTAGCTGTGGTTCTCTGGTCTAGTCTGCTTTTCCATGCACTTTTTTTTGGATGTTCGAACCCACAGTCTGGCAGGGTATAAAATGCCAGAGTACCTTTCAACAATGGGGACAATACTAGAAGACGGCAGGGAAGCCTCACTGAATTGCCACATATCACCTTCCAGGCAAGATCTGTACAATAAGAGAGAGAGAGGAAGAAAGAAAAAAACTGAGGCTGGATATGGAACATAGACTGCAATGATAATCACAATCAGTAGTATTTATATTTTTGGCTACTGTGGTGGGGCATGGACTGGCATCTTGTTTTGCCATTGTAATTACTCATCCACCACTTCAAGATCCAGTCCTTTTATCAGTGAATAGGAGGTAGTTTTGTAAGTAGTAAGCAGGAAGCCAAGATATACATTTTAGCCAAGATTCGGTGATGACTAATATTTTAGGCTTGTACTATGTTATCTACATTTCAAGCAGTGATCACTTATTTCTTACGATGCAGATGTTCATGCAAGCAACAGAGGGAAATCTGGATCTAGCAGAAGTCATCACAGTCAATGTTTCCAGACAGGAGGAGGAAGGCTGAAATGACTGAAGTAATATGTTTTGGTGATTAGTAAAGATCTTTGAGTGGGACAGTTTTATGGAGTAGAGCAACTGAATTTAAGAAAGATTTTTTGAGAGAGGAAGAGCAAGGAGCTTGATGTGTGTTCACCATTCATGATAGGAGACTTGGACATACTGATTGTGAGCGGAAATATTTTTTGACTACAGTGAGCAATGGATTTATAATGTTAGGTGTGAAGAAAAGGAAGGAGAGAAAAAATATTTGGTAAATTAGTAGTTTAATATCTGTATGCTATGGAACTGATGCAGAGTATGCAAAGTAGAGGTAAACGGTGACAGTGGTGGTGTTGCACATGAGTTTAAAGAGGGGGCACTGGAACTTTATAATTTAAAAGGGCTGGAAGTGTTCAAGTAAGGGCCCTAAACAGTATAT
The DNA here is from genome assembly GCF_019279795.1 of Protopterus annectens. Taxonomy (NCBI): domain Eukaryota; kingdom Metazoa; phylum Chordata; order Ceratodontiformes; family Protopteridae; genus Protopterus; species Protopterus annectens. The sequence continues at coordinate 1,538,636,698 of NC_056729.1, read as the reverse complement.
AGTAAAAGTACTGTGCTGACAATGGGTTGGGAGGGTGGCCTAATGGTTAAGGTGTTTGCCTTGCAAACACAAGATGCAAGGTTTATGTCTCACAAGGGATAATTGGCTAAGCTTAAAATGGCTTGCAAGGGCAGTTAGCTTAGCAAGAATCTATGAGTTGGTATGGAGAGGGGTTATGAAAAGATGATTATAAAGTTAAGTACAAAGGGGTGGCTGAGGAATTGGGGGGCAGAAGGGGAGCAATGCAGAACACCCCCCATTGCAGCAAGAGACTATTAGTCTGCATATGCAATGCAAGTTAAAATGCTTCATTTATTTTTATTTACCAAAGATGTTTTAGGTATTGTTGGTATTATGTTAGCTAGGCAAGAAAAAATGCAAAGTTAAGGACTGGCTAAGGCAGGTGCACTCTGCTGATATGTTACAGCTCCCAAGGAATCCCTGACTGGACAATAACAGAGGGTACAAATGGCTGACGCTGTGTGAGTAAATGTGGGAACTAACCTAGAGGCAATGATGATTTGACCATTGATTTTGTAATTATAATTTATGTGCTTCCTGGATCCTGTGACATATGGGTTTGTACCTAACTTCTAATTCTTTCCATGGCTTTGCATACAATACTAATGAGACTTATGGGTCTGTAGATGACTGCTAGGTGTACCTTGTAAAACAGTACAGACATTAAGAGGCTAGTAACTCACACCAGTAAGTCTCTGATGGGCCCCTGGTTATTAGCTAGGCATCAAATAGAAAATCTTTTCCACAACTAATAAGGATTTTCTAGCAGCAGAATTTATTGCCTCTTAGTACCTGCTGCACCTCTTCTAAAAAAGAGGTGCCTAAAAGGTCATAGAATTGAGTCATCCAGGCAGATATTTGAATATGTGTTACAAAGGGGATGTATCAAATTACCTCTGTCTTCTGCGAGTAGATCCAGATTGTGCAGAAGCTTGTGGTAATTGTCCTTGGCCAATTCCATAGAAAGGGAGAACTAGTGTCGTTCTGGGCCAAAAGGGTGTCACCACAATGATCTTTAGGGAATCCTTGTGAATCTTCATAATTACCCTGGATATCAGTAGAAAGGCATAAAGGAACCTTCCCACCACAAGAAAGAGAATTAATCTGTTTTCCTGGCTCATTTGCAAGGAGTCCTGTAGTAGACTTTGTTCAGTTGTCTGCTTTATAAGTAGTCAAACAGATATATCAGAGGTGCTTCCCACAACTAGATCAATTCCTAGAAGACCCCCTCATTCAATTTCCATTTCTGAAACTCTGTTTCAGTCTTGCTCAGCTTTTCTGCCACTAAATTTTGTTCTGACGGAATGTGAGGTGCTTGGAAAGTTAAGGAGTGCTGTAGGGATACCTTCCAAGCCAGCATAGCCAGTCTAAACAAAGGGTATGATCTGGTGCCCTGCTGCTTGTTTAGGTTCATAGATTAGTACTAAGCTAACTGCCCCTGTCATCCATTTTAAGCCTAACCAACCACCCTATGTGAGAAGCAAACCCTGCACCTTGTGTCTATAAGGTAAACAACTTAACCTGCCAACATCCCACCTGGTGCTGTCTGTAATCACCTGAAGAGGTCCTGAGGACCACAGATGATGAATTAATTTTAAGGCATGGATCACAGTCAACATCTGTTTGACATTTATGTATTTTGGTTAGTCTGAGGAATTCCACAGGCCTTGTACCTTTACCCCCTTAGAAACTGCTCCCAAGCAAAATCTGAGGCATTTGTAGTTACACTTTGACTTGGAACCCGAGAAAAGGGGACACCTGAATATAGAACCATTTGTTGTCTCTACAGTGCAGTTCCTTTTTGACAGTCCCTAAAACTGGAATGTGAAATTCTAGAGGATGAATATATTTGGTCCACATGTTCTTTACACACCACTGCTTTTTTCTCATATGTAACCTGATGAGAGGAATCATGAGAACCATCTAAACCATGAACCCTAGAATCATGAGAAATTTTCTTGCAGAAGTCTGAAACTGATTGCAGAAGTTCAGGAAAGTTTTCAGATAACAATCCACATTATTCAGAGTCAAAAAAGCTTTTTTTTTTTTGCTGAGAAGTGTCTAAAAGACAATCCAGTAAGATAATCCTGTGTGATGGGGTTAAGAAGAATTTCTAAACAATAAACCGGTATCCTAAACTGGTCAGAAGCAAAGAAACCCATTCTAAGGACTTTTGGCACCTGGAAAAAGACTCTTCAAAGATAAATCCTCTATATAAGAAAATATATGAATGCCATTGAGTTTGCAGTGAGCTATGGCTGGAGCAATACACTTTTTAACACCCTAAGAGCTGCAGAGGGTACTGCAAACCCAGACATGGAGACTCTGAGAAATTTCCTGAAACCTGTGACCATGGGAGTGTGATCATATGCATCCATTAGATCTAATGTTACCATAAAACTCCCTTGAGGGCTCAGGGTAAGATTCTGAAGGATCATTATCTTGAATTTTGGAATTTTCACATAGATTTATAAAGAAAAGAAAAGATCTAAATCTGGTCACCAAGAAGGCTCTTTTTTTGGTACCAGAAGCATTCTGGAATAGAAGTCTTTGCCTCCTAGATATAAAGGAACTGGTTTTGATTCCTAGGATGAGTAAATTCTGAAAAAACCTGAGGAAATAATATCCTGTTTGGTTCAGAGGAACTCTCCTGAAAGAAGGCATTTGTAAACATTGCCAGTTCTATCCCAGCTGAACTCCTTTTACACCCAAGAACCTGAAACAATCTGTTGCCAAAGGGGAATGTACATGGCCCGATTTCTGGTACTGATTTTGGGAGGTCAGGGCTGGAGGGATGGAGAAGGGAGAAAGAATGTGAGCATTCTAAAAAGGTCCTTGTTTAATGTTATTCCCCTCTTGCCATCTTTTTTTTTTGTTTATGTTTCCTGTTTTGCTAATGAAGGCAGGGATTGTTTTTTCAAATTTTTAAAAGGAAATGATGATTTGGGAGATTTATAAGAGGGGGGGGGTCTGAAAAATCTTAGAAACTCCCAGTATTAAAATTCCCTCTCATCAAATTGTTTAGGACCCAAGTAGTAGATGGGCTAAACAATCCAATCTTATCTAATGCTCAGTTTAAAATTTCAGACTTTATCTCATCAGCAAACTTCTGATGATGTACCGAGACATATCTCAATTCAGGGGAACATCTACCTGTTTCTATAAAAACATCTCATTCATCCTAGCTATTGTCTAAAAAAAGAAAATTAATGGGGGTTGTGAGGACTAAGTTTCGCCTGAATCTGAGAATTGGCTTGGAAATCTGCAGGAGAAGAAGCCATGACTCCATCTATGTCAGGATCGTCTGACTCATTTTCCTCAATAATTTCTCTGCTGACAGGATTTTCCTGTAAGGCCTTCTGACCACCAGGATTAACTAACTGCCTAGCTATGGTAAGAAAATAATCTTTAATGGATACCATGTCTTTAGGTGAACAGTGTTTAACCTTTCATTTCTTTCCTTTACATGACAAACTTTGGATGAAGACTGACTCAGAGAAGGCACTTCTGCCCTATCTAGAGGTGTCTCTCCCCAGCTACCCTGAGCAAAATCTCCTGAAGGTGTCTCCCTGATCCAGAAAAGATGGTTCTCCCATGCCCAAATTGGACACTAGAACACCAATGATGACGTGGATGACTCAGGAAGCCAGAGAGGTGAGTAAGTGGTCTATGGAGTGACAGAAGGCCACTACAGATTCACCCACTATTAGCTGAGGTGTAGGCTGAGTCCAATGTGTTAGCATGGGTTCTGTAGTAAGTTGTTTCTTCTTTCTGGGTACAGCAAGATATGTAACAGCAGGAGTGGGGTAAGTACCCACACTGCAACCAAGGACAAGGTTTTGTAGGGTAGTACTCATTGCTGGAACAAGTTGGATGGAAAGTAAGTTATTAAAACATGTTCACAAGCAGCACACTTACACTCAAGTACATAGTAGCCTTATTTTAGGATCAAATTCCCTCTGAATCATCGCTGTTCTAATATTGTCAAATGTCGGTCTCCCTTATTCAACCACACTGATCCAGGTCTGTCAATGCTGGCAGCACTTATGATACTTTTTTTTGCTAATATAGACTTTATAACCATGAAAGGTCTGTGGGTGTTACTTACTCTTATTACAATACTGCTATTTTCTCCAGGATGCTGGCACTCGTACTCCTTTCAATCCATTATTAAACACCTACCAAGTCTCTATCAATTTCTTCCCTCCACATTTTCAAACTTTCACAGAAATGCCACCTGTTCCTGGGGATTCCCTTGCAAATTTTGCAAACTGACAATCTATCATCTATTTGTTTTTTATTTCCTCTCTGTCTGTCCTGGCTATCAAGCCTTTTTTTTCTCTAGCCCTAGAGAATCTAAGGCTTCCGTAAATATTTCCGGTGACATCGTATACAGATTTCTCCATTCCTTAGCCTTACATAAATGTATATAAAATTTCCAAACTTTTTCTGTTATCTTTCTAGAATCTCTTCATATTTTTCTTGACATGCAGTACCAGAGTTTTACTACCTCTCTTTCCACTTCTTGCTGTCATTAAGCTAACAATTTCTGTACTCTGGGATTACTGTCAAGAAAAGATGTTTAACAGCAATTTTCTAAACTCGTGATAATTATTTAAATAGTTGTTTATTCTTCCCTATCACTCTGCACCTGTTCCTTCTCCTGTTCTAAAAAGTCTCCTTTTTCATTCTGCGGTTATTTAGATTTTGCAAGCACTTCAAAATACCTCCTATCTCCCTTCTCATTAGTTTGTCTATATTTTCCAAGGTAAGAATGGCTTGCAGGGAGTGCAGCTTTTTTTAAGACTCCTGGCTTTGAGCAGTAAAACCTAGAGTTTTAGTTGAACTGATTTTGCTATGGCGGTAGGTTTGTCAATTTGGAATTGGCTAAAAAAGGATCTATGGAGGAGGATAAAGTTTTAGTCAGTATTCAAAAGCCTAGACGGGACAGGTGCAGACCATCCTTGGCAAAAGAATGTGGTCTGTTAACCATATCTTCCCATACCAACAAATATTGGATCGCCATAGAATGACTGCTCACAAACACTTTTTACATGATGACAGCGCAAGAGGGGTTCGAATGACAACTGGAGCATGGAGTTTAATGAAAACGAATATGAGATATTGTATGGTGGCACAGCAATCTGTATGTGGAGTATGGAGATGAGCAATGTAGTTAAAATTCTTGTTACTGAAGTAGCAAAACAGTTTGGAAATTTTGGTACCTGGTGCTTTGAATAATCAAGAACAGTAGGACGTATTTTGAGGTGAGACTGTTAGGATACTAACACAATATGTTACTGTACACTGGTCAGGCTGCAGTTTAAGAACTGCATGCAGTTTTGGGGTCCTTTCAGGAAGCGGAGCATAAAGTCAGTGGAAGTGGTGCATAGAAAGGTAACAAGTATGGCAAAGAAGTTAGATAAAAATTCTGTGGAAAATTTTAATTTTTTAGATGCTGAAAGAGAATGTATGTTTTTGTTCAACACCAGGATAAACTGTATCCCTAAATGTGAACGTTTTCATACCTCACACCTCCTTACTCACCCTTCTTTAATCACTTCCTTACTTCTACCAATTTCTCTCCCATGACTTTCGCTCTAAATATACCATAAAAAGAAACTATGTTCTTACCATAACGTTTCATCTGTGTTGTTCATCTTCATTCATTCTTTACTGATGAGTGTTGCATTTGTCCTCGGAATCGAGTTGGCCTTGTAACAAGCTTGTGCCAGCCAAAAAAACTCTTGAGCTAAGCTTTACCCATAGTGCTCCTCTCCCTGTTACCTCAGATAGAGTTTGCCCATGACAAAGAAAGCAGAGGCTTTTTCTGAGCAGGTCCCCTAAAGCGAAATGTAGACCAAATCCGAACCTCCAGGAGCCCCTTGGAGGGGGAAGGAGAGTGGGATGTAATGAATGAATGAAGATGAACAACACAGATGGAACGTTATGGTAAGAACTTAACTTCTTTATCTGATGTTGTTCATCTTCATTCATTCATTACTGACACAGACCCGCTTGGATGACTCTTTTTTAGGTTCATAGGTAGGTACTAGGCTATCTGCCCGAAGGCATTTATAAGCCTGGCCAGAATGTGTTGGCTTTCGCAACCCCCTTAGATTAGTTCCCTGTGCCTCTGTCCAGCACAGCCACTGAAGTGATCCCCGCAGTAAACTTCGTCTCCCATCCACTCGTCGAGGTTTCTCTTGAAGAGTGTTAGCGAGGAGCTCTGCCTAATGTAGATTGGAATCTTGTTCCAAAGCATGGGAAGTTCCTGGGACAGGAATCTATCCCTCCAGCACGTCCTATTTATTGTTGTGGTGAGGTTTAGATCCCCAGAGCGTGTGGCTGGAGGGAATAAGGTTTTCTTTAGGTGGAGCATGTCCATCAATTCTGGGTTGGACATGGCCTTGTATGTCAGGCAGAGATCACCTCTGAGTAGGCGGTATGCAACCGAGTACAGCTGAAGTTTCTTCAGTCGAACTGCATAGGGCATCTGTTTGAGGCCAGTGATCCTCTTGGTGAGGTACTTCTGTGGTCTTTCCAGCTGTTGCAGGTGTCTTGTAAGGTACATCCCAAATGGGGCTATGTACTCTATGATGGGTCTGATGAGTGATGAGTAGAGGGGCACAATGACCTCTTTTGATCTGGACGTGAACCCTTTGTGATTAGGTGGGCCACATAGAAGGTTCATAGGTAGGTACTAGGCTATTGGCCCTAGGGCCTATACAAGCCTAGCCAAAAAGGTACCCTGGCTTTCACCACCCAAGAAAATTATTTTCCTGTGTCCCTGTCAAGCAGAACCACAGAAGTGATCCCCAGGGTGAATTTCCTATTACCCATCCAATCATCAAGATTTTTCTTGAAGAGTGCTAATGAGCGGCTCTGTTTGACATAGATAGGTAGTCTGTTCCAGAGTATGGGAAGTCTCTGGGACAGGAATCTATCCCTCCAGCATGTTCTGTTTATTGTGGTGACAAGGTTTAGGTCCCTAGGATTTTCTAACCACTTTGGCAATGTGATTATCAAAGGAGAGATTACTATCTACTTGGGTCCCCAGATCCTTTATTATGTTTTCCATATTTAGGGGACTACCACCTATGTGGTAGTTTATGGGTAACTTTGTTTTTTCCAAAGGGGATGACTATGCACTTTTTGGCATTTAGCTTGAGACCACGATTTTGACACCAGGTATCCGTCTCAGTGAGACCCTTTTGGAGAATGTCTGTGTGAGCCGAAGAGTCAATTATAGCCCCTAGTTTGCAGTCGTCTGCGAACTTGGTCAGCCATTGTCCTCCTGTGCTTGCCAGTACCTCTGAGAAGTATATGCCAAACAGGAGGGGTCCTAGGATTGAGCCCTGGGGAACGCCACTTGTAACCGGTTTAGAATCGGACCTAGCTCCCGCAACTCTCACCATGTGGGTTCTGTCAGTGAGCCAGTTGGCAACCCATCTTGTGACGTACGGGTTTATGTGTTCAGGTTGGTGAGCTTGTCTATAACACCAGAATGGGGAATGGTGTCAAAGGCCTTTGCGAGGTCTAGGTAGGCTGTGTGTACCACCTTCCCCTCGTCTATAGCCTTGGTAACTGTCTCAAAGAAGTCCACCAGGTTTAGGAGGCATAATCTGACCTTAAAGCTGAGCTGGGTAGGGTCCAGTGTTTGGAGGTTCGCAATGTCTCTGTTAATGAGTTCCATGATGATGTGCTTCATAGCCTTGCAGACCAAGCTAGTCAGGCTTATAGGGCGATAGTTCCCGGGGTCTGTTGTGGCTCCACCTTTTGAAACAGCTTTTGTATTTCTTGAGCTGCTGCTTCCCTTTGACAGGGTGGAACGTTGGGAATGTGCCTTAATGGCTTTGGGCAAATATTGAAAGGTATGTGGTAACCTCTGGGGATTATAGTCTGCACCCTCAAATCTGTGGTTATTGTTTGCCAGGCAGGGTGGTGCAGAGAGAAACATCTCCTGACTGCTTCCAGAGGAAAGCAATTGAGCTGCTCTTCAGGAGAGCTGGCAGGGCTGTGCAGAGAAATAATCCCTGGACCCCTGGTTATGCGGACCCCCTCTGCCTCTGTAAGGGGTGTCTTCCAGATGGGTTACCCCCTCTGCCCTGAGGGGGGGGGGGTAAATTCGCCATATGTGTCATGGAAATGACCCTGGGAATTCTTGTGCCACATTTTTCCACTCCTCTGATTCCTAGAGTAGGATCGTTGGGGGTGGAAAAACATATGCCCATGACAGACAGGGTCTTGCCATCCTTTTAACACCTAGCTAATGTGTCTTTCACTTTCAGGCCAAAGAGGGAAGAAGCTTCCACAGGAGTGTTAAGAAAGGAAGACTTAAAAGGGTCTGCAAAGTCACAAAGGCGCATCCAGGTATGATGTCTCATGACAACGCCTAAACCCGCAGCTCTAGCTGCCCCTTCTGTAGTGTGAGAGATCAACCGCATGGACGAGTTGGATATAGATACCAGGGTTGCAAGCTGTGAGGTAACTTTGTCATGTACCTAGTCAGAAACTGCTCCTGCCAAAGTTCCACAGAGTTCCGGCATTAGGTCTCTCTGGAGCCTGGTAAAGTGTGCCAAGTAATTCAAGGACCAAATGGCAAAGGTCGATGAGGCAAACACTCACTTCCCTAACATGTCCATCGCCTGAAACTCCCTGTTTGGGGGGTGGACAGTATGGCTCTCCTCAGCAAACTCTTTCTTAGTGGCCACCACCACAGCATCTACTGGTAGGCCTTTGGACCAATGTGGACCTTCTTCTGGCGGGGATAACATTTTGTTTGGTCTCAGGGGGATTGGTTAAACAGTATCAGGACTCTTCCATGCACGCTGCATGATGAGTTGGACTAGTTCGTCTGCAGGCGGGGTCACCCAGGAAGTAGAGGGTCGAGCACGAAAAGCCTGCAAGAATACGGACTCTTCAGAGGAGGAGTTGGTGGGTTTCCAGCCTCCCCGCTGTTTTAAGATTTCCAGTATGTCTCCACAGGAGATCTCCACAGGGGGCAACCATGAGGACACCTCCCCTTCATCACAGTCCACATCTTCGGTGTGGGACTCTTCAGGGGAGTCCACATGCTTCCTCTTGCATGATCTCTTACGTGGTATCTCTTCAGTGGGGGCTTCTGAAGAGGACTTCAAGGAGAGGGTGTCCTGTGGTAGGGTATCTTTAGGCTCTTGTGCTCGAGCTCCCGATATGGTGGGCTGTGCTAGCTGCGGTTCAGAGGGAGGATATAGATAGTACTCTGATGCCAAGGTTTGCCTACAGAGGCAAGGGCCCTCTCCATCACTTGGAAAGCTGCACCGCCTGAAGAGGAGTGGGAGCCTGGAATCGAGAAGGACAACCTCGGAAGCGGGGTCACACTCCGCTCCGATGAACCCACTTCCAAGGAAGGAGCCTCAAGAAGACTTGGTGATACCAAGACTCCCGGAACCATAGTAGACAGCGCCATATTAAGGGTCACAGTGCCAACAGCACAGTCACGATCCCGAGGATGGCTCGGCTCCGAATGAGTCGATGACCAAAGGGTCGGCTCCGGAACCATGGTGAGGCTCACCAGTGGAACCGAAGGGGTGGGAACTGAAATAGGCATTGGTGTCGGGTGCTTCGATACCCGCAAGGAGGTCAAAGGAGGAGAATATGCAGGAGTCCATGGAGGAAAAACTCCCAACTCCAGATGGGAGGCAAGTTTTGGAAGGTGTTGAAATCCCTCTGGCCATCAATACCTGATCTACGAATTCCGAGACACTCCTGGAGGAGTGGGTTGATATCCCAGACAGTGAATCGGGCCGTTCCAAGAAAGGGCTATATTGTTGCCCAAAGAATGGATCTGCCATAGGAGAGTATTGGGTCCAAGCAGTAGTTTCTCCTTTCGACACTGTGGTCTCAGGACCAGTAAGATGCATGGGAATGGGAGGGGGGGGGTGACCAGCATGAGGTAAACTATTTTTGGTGTCAAAAAGGAGATCGGAGTTGAAGTGGTAATCATAGGCATGGTCAGAGTGCAGTAGTCTTTATCTGTGCCAAGTGTGGCACCGAGGTAGGTAGTTTTAGTTCTGGAGCCAAGGACTGCACCGTTCAGGGGGGTTGAGACCCTAGTGCCGAAGTTGATGATGTCAATTTCGGAATTTTGGTCTTCAGTTCCGAAGGCTTTGAGTCAGTGCCATGGGATGAAGACAGAACCGAATGGCTCTTACGTTTTTGTTCTTTCTTGGGAGGGGGTGAACCCTCTGACCCAGAAATAGCCTCTGCAAAGGGGGGTTTTTAATAGACCCTTGAGTATCAGTTTGTTCTTCCTCTCGTTAATTGTGTGAGAACTAAAAACCTTACAAATTTCGCAAGGAGGATGTATAGATATGTGCGGAATACTCAAGACAGTAGACGCAAGAGGTATAGGCATTAGAATTCGCCATTTTGTGACCACACTGGTCACACTGTTTAAATCCAGTTGCTCCTTTCTTTTGCAATACAGCGGATAAGGACAATCCAAAAAATAACATACTCTAAACAGATTAATATACACTCTGAAAAATAACCAACATAGAAAGAAGGAAAGGTCTAAACACTCTCTCTTTTTTATAAACAGATAAAGGAGGGAAAGAAGAAAAAAAAGGGAGGGGAAATACCAGCAATGGTATTAGGGAGTTACCTCAGAGGGTAGAAGGAAAGGCCCGTACCAGCGATGGTACTAAAAATACCCAAAAATTGGTAAGAAAAGAGAAAGGGAGGCACTAAAGCAGATATATAAACTAGCGAATAACAAGTAAAGTAGTATATATAATAAATTTTAGTATTAAAGAACTATCAAAGGAAGTTTTAATAGAAAACCTCTAATCACTCAGCTGAGTGCTGGCTTGACATGTCTTGATAACTACATGGCAAACGAGATCTGAAGTAAGAGGGAGAGGGGGACTATGGGAAAAGCTTAGCTCGAGAGTTTTTTCGCTGGCTCGAGCTTGTTATAAGGCCGACTCGATTCCGAGCACAGAACTGACACCCATCAGTAAGGAATGAATGAAGATTAACAACATCAAATGCCTGCTTTTCTTTCACGTCATATAACAATTCCTGTTTGTATTATTGTAACTTACCTTTCATGTCTCTATAAACTGGCTAAAATTGCTCTAAATATTAATCGTCATATAACTTGTATCTATTTTTAACCAGTATTTTCATATTATGCCTAATTGGGTACCATTATTTAAAAAGTAGTTGTTTTGTATTATGTTTAAAGAATATAAAATTATTGTTCTAAAATGTTTTGTAATACTTTGAAGCTTTTTTCCTTGGTCGTCCGCTGAAAATGGGCTCCTACTCAGTTGAACTTTCCTAGTAATCAAATGTCAATAATAATTTGTCCCAGGTGTTAGCTAACCTTTCTAGGAAGTTTATGCCCTAGCAGCTCTCAAATGTTAACTATTTACATTTTTTAAATTCTTCTCATTTCAATAAGTACTTAAGAAAGTGGCAGTCTCTCTTTTACTCTATTTCCTTTCATCTGTATCCCAACCTATCCATAATCGGTTACAGTTGTTGAATGAGTCTTAGTATTTTTAATCAAATGATTGTGCTCCTGTAACATACAGATTCTATCTAAACTGTCTCAGTTGCTGTATCACTGAGAATAATATGAAACGACTATTTAGGCATCTACTGTAAAAATTATCCTCCATACCAAATCCTTTGATACGTTGCCTTAAAAATCTACCCTCTTTAATTATTCTTGCCACTCTAAGCCCACTCAGCATAAGATAAACCCCTCTCCTTGCTAACAATGCCTTACTGCACACAGCTACCATTAGTATATTTTGTGTCTACCATTACTGGAGTCCCTCTCCCTACCAATATAATTACTCTCCTCTTCTTTTGTCCTTGATATTATGTATGTACTCTGAAACCCTTGCCTTATCAAGTTTGCATGTTTGTTACTATCAAAGTACATTTCCTGTTGCATTACTATTTGCAATGGGGTTGGGAGGGTGGCCTAATGGTTAAGGTGTTTGCCTTACAAACACAAGGTACAGGGTTTGAGTCTCACAGGGGATAATTGGCTAGGCTTAAAATGGCTGCCAAGGGCAATTAGCCTAGTACTAATCTGTGAACCTATGAACCCTACATTTCTTAAAGAAGGTCATTAGCCTTTGTCTTGTATTTGTCCCAGTAAAACCATTTATATTCCATGTTAACAATGACAGTGCAGCCATTCTAACAAGTGAACATTACTATCAAAAATAATGCAAAGGATATTCCAGCTCACAACTTCTATAAACACGATGCTAGTTGTCATGTACTACTTTGATATGTACAAACAAATTGTTAACTCTCTTTAGAGCTTAAATTACCTTTTTTGCAAATATTGCAATTCATAACACACACCTCTTCTCTTTCTAACACACACAAGAAAACTTCCAGCTAGGAGCTAAAGTTCCAGTTCTAAGGCAGTTTATATTGGCCTTACCTGTCCAAAATATATGGTTATTCATGCTAAAGTGCATAATTTTGTTTGCAGTTATTCTAAAGCTAATGTTTCTGCTGTTGTCAAATGTCCATTTCCCTCCCCAGTATAGAAAACCAATTGCCTTCCGTTTAATGAAATATTAATTTATAACTTGCTCTATGAAAAAAGTCCTAATCCACCTTCAACTAATAAACTAAGGTTATAGTCGTTTATTCACCACTTTATCATACTGTAGTCACTGGGCCAATGTTTGTATTTAGAAACTAATAATTTCTTTCCTTTCTTAATAAGGCACATGACATTAACCTCATCTACTTATATCATCTCTCTCAAGGAGACAGTGAAAAGGTCACTTAGAAAATACTGACTTACTCAATTTCTGATTGATGTCTGCCTTAACTTAGGTGCAGCTACTCGCAGATGCCTTCTAAACTCACCATTTATCTCGGTTTCATAAATTTCTCTCACTGTATGCTTCTTAGCTTAGAAAAAACAGACTTCTACATACATATACATGTAATAATCTATTACCGTATCCGTAGATTTACTAAACTATAACTCTGATATCTTTAATACAAGTTATTCAACTTGTATCACCAAATCACAGTCCAGCTGCTACAGTACCACACAGTTTCATTTACACAGCACCTTTCTAGCCTTTCCTATTGATATAAAATTTAAATCTCACTTGCTGTGCATTTAAATTACCTTCTTATGCATTTACTGCTTATGTTTATGGAACAAACATTCAAGGTACCATTCCCAAACATACAGGACTATTACAATACTTACTAGATACTAATCCATTATATTTTTTTACACAAATATGCAATTTAAGCCAGAAAACCTTTTCAAAAATGCAAATCCCTCTCCTTAGTCATTTTTTGTCTTTCATTCTGTTTTCCTCAAGCAGTTTTCTCACAAATTGAATACAGTCAACATAGTTCAAACTGTTGCTTCTCATGTCTCAACACTCCAAACATTTAGCCATAATAAAATACCCTGCAGTTCTACTACTTTTTTATACAAAGTGTACCTTATCTCCCATCTTTCCCTTGATCTTCATCCTCTCTCTGCACCAGGATCTGGTCCAAATCCAAGTTTCTCTTCTGGTCAAATCATAGGTTTCTTTGTGCTCTTCAGATTTCTTTCTTGGAAACAGTGGTAATGGCTTTGTTAGAATGGTCTCTCGCTCTCTCTCTGAAAACCTGAATCCTCTTCAGTTTGCTGGCTTGTATTTTGTTACAGAAACATTTTTTTTATCTTCTCCAACATATGCTCTACTTCCATGTGTGTTTTCAACCCAAGAAAAACCACCCTGAAAGATGGCTGTATATAAAATCTTGAATCTCAGTCCATCCTCGAGACATCCTCTGACTGCTGGGATGAAGCTGCTTGTTTTGTGCCATGTGTACAAGCTGGGATGAAGCTGCTTGTTTTGTGCCTTGTGTACAATGAACAGTCATTTTCCACAAAATGTCTGATGTCATCAGTTTCATCATCTTTCTCCTTTGCCACATTTTACTAATGGAACATCTGCTGCTGGTATGTTTGCATCCTCATCAAAACAGGGTCTTTGCCTGTTTTCTTTTGGCAAGATTTGAGCTATATACATAAGTTTTTCAGTCAACAGTTCTTACTTTGGAACATCAGACCAGGTACTTATTTCTGTTCTCATAAATCAATACAGTCTTCTTCTTCTTTCGTCTTTTTCCCGGTTAGGGGTCGCCATAGTGGATCACCTGTCTGCTCATGATTGGCAGTGGAGTTTTACGGTGTTGAGTTGCCAGCCCGGCACCCAACCTTCCACAGAAGGTGCACACACACACCTGGGGCCAATTTAGAGTGTCCAATCCACCTACAGCATGTCTTTGGGATGTGGGAGGAAACCGGAGCACCCAGAAGAAACCCACGCAGCCACAGGGAGGACATGCAGACTCTGCACAGAAGGCACCCCAGCCGAGGATCGAACCAGAGAACATCAGAAAATCTTGCTGTGAGGTGGCAACGCTAACCGCTGTACCACCGTGGCCGCCCATACACTACGAAAACAAATACTAGTTCAAAACTTGTCTAAGCTATGTAAAGCTACAAATTGTTGCAGCAATTCCACAATTGAAACTTTGACGTCATAGTGACTCAAACACTAAATCTGTTCTTAAAAAAGTTCAACCACAGAGCAATACAAAAGCATGTGGTTTCAAATAATCAGTTGTAATAGTGCTCCATCAAAATGCTGCTATCTAGGAGCACTCTCTACTACTTCAATAATACTTCCAGACGTACCTTACTCCAGGTGTTCTAAAAACAGTGTGTGTGTGTGCACATACATATACATAAAGCCGTGTATGCATGTATATGTACAAGGTGCACTTTATAAATATATAAAGATTATAAAAATACATGTATTGCACGCACACACACACACACAAAGTTAAGCTACACACAATGACGGACAAAACCAACAAATACTAACCTAATCTGTACAGCAGGAAACATTTAAGGATAAAATTTCTGCTCTTCTCTTGCTACTGTACGATCCTTACCAGCTGGGAGAGCACACAAAACTATTACTGCTATAAATAGCCAATACTGCAAATAACTATGAAAAATATACTTTATGAAAAATATTTACGTGTTTTGACATTGGTATCTCTGTATGTTCCATTCAGTATTGCCAGTTCCATCAACTGCATTTTCTTCAAGTTATCTTCTCCTTCTGCTGCAGGCATCAATACAGTCTACTCCCACCAATTTCTCCAGACTGGAAAAGAACGGCAGATTCTCAGTGTTCTGTCTTCAAGTTCTACTATGTTCTCTAATAGTTCCTCCAGGGAAGCCATATTTTCTGCTATTCTTTCCTTAATATTAATCCAAGATTTATGGAAATTAATCAGTATGTCAGACATTTTATCAGTTGACTTTATATTTCTTGTAAAGCCCCACTTATTTTGAAGAATTCTGAATGTGTTTGGTTTATTTTTAATTCTAGGTGTTTGGAAGCCATCTCCTTCGGTGAGCTTACAAACTGGTCTACTTCCTTTTGATCAGCACAATGTTACTCTCAACCAAAAATTTTACGTCTCTTTTTTCATAGACCTTCCCTTAGATTTTCCATTTTTATTTTTTTTTTTACAACCAGCCACTGTAATCGCTGAGCATAAACCAAATTAATCCAAAATCAATAAAACTTTTATTGGCTTTTTGATGAATATTGTTTTTCACATAGGGACAGCACTAATTTATATGCTGCCCAATTGACTGCCATCTCAAAGCTGTGGTGGAAATACATTGGTCTTGTGAATAAGGTTGCATTTCAGATGGAATTTACTCTCGCTCTGACCTGCTGATACAAAATTGGAAATTTCCCAGCAATCACTGCATAGATCTTTACAATTATGTTTTCTTATAAAAATTTCCAAAAAATTCCAAACTAAGAAAAATATTCTGCAATAAAATATCACTAACCTTTAAATTAAGGGCATCAGATAAGTGGTTTGTTTTTAAAAGTTATAAGCCATTTTTTTAGGTATTCAAAATCTTTGTCATTTGCCTTGGGGTAAGAGGGGCATCAAACACAGAGTTCTTACAGAATCAGAAGATGATCTCTAATTTCACTGCAAAGCTAATCTTTTAGATTAACTAATAGGAAGATTGACAACAAGGTTGGACTGATAGCATCCTCAACCACAACTGCAATGCTGAACTAATTTCTCTGAATCAATGTAAAGAATTTGGCACTGACCTCCACTATGGGGGTGATAGTATCATTCTTGTACATCACACCAGGTTGAACTAGACATGCTTGTAGACATTTACTGAAGTCTGGGACTAACTCAGCCTCAAAATCAAGAGTACTGGACAACCATGCTCATGACTTTGCAAACAATGCAGAATTTAACAATGAAGATAGATCCTGAAGAGAGTCAAACATTTACTTCCCTTGCTTCACTCAAGCAGCATCCCCACAATAACTATTAGGTAATAAATGCCAACTCTTTGTTCTTGTGAAGGAACAGTCTCTTACTGAAATCACACCACTGACTTAACTATCTTAACCCCTTAGCTATGGGTAATAAGTTCAGTTGGCACACATGAACAAGGACAGAAACACAGCTGGAGAGGTAAGTTGGCTTTCTCACAGATATTTTTTTTTGTTGTTGTTGTTAAAACTGCAAAAATGAATGCAACCTTGGGATAAGTATCTTTTTTCATACATTCTCCCTAAATGTGCAACCTGAAAGTTGAGTACATTATGGCAGTTCAGCAGCAGTGAACCCATTATACAGCTCTTAAGGTCACTGCTTGACTTTTTTTTAAATGGATGACTGATTTACTCCTTCAGAGTCTCTACTACATCACAGTTATACTGAATAACATTACAAATGCACTGAAGCAATGCCAATAAAAATAAAATACAGCAGGTACATTTTTTACAACCTGACATTTTTGACTAAAATGGTACCCTATTACAAGCTACATTATCAATGGTTTCCTTGCATACTGCATATGTTATGCCATATACTGTGCCTTTTTCTGGATTCATATTTTAGAATATGAATGAGGCTGAGAGCTGCAGTCACAGATGGTGAAGGCAAACGTTTGTGGTTGGGGAACACAAGTTACTTATGCAGAAACCCCAGCATGGACATGTCAATGTTATGTCACTTATCTGAGTGTTCCTTCCTTCTCAAATAGTAACAGGTCACAACTATCTAATCTACGACTCGTTGCTATGTGAGGTAGGTATATACCATCAGTTGCAACCAGTGTTAATGCATACCTATTGTCTCTCTTCAAAGCACAGTCATATACAATAAATGCTTCAAACTTCAGTAACCATTTTCTGTTGAGGGCACCTAGGTATTAAAAAGAAAGCTGGGAGGAGTACAGATATGTTCATGAGCAGGGCTACATAGCACACATTGCCTACTGTGATGCATGATATTTTGATTTTATTTTATCAAATAGTGACTGAAATATGTGCTTGGAGTGCTAATAGCAAGCAGCACAGTAGACAACAGCCAAACATCTGATGGGTACACAGTCATAATGCACTCATTTTTAGGTGGGAGATGATAGGCTGTGTGTGTGTGAAAGTAAGAGAAAATCACTGTTAAAAATGTATCACTGTGGCTTGTCAGGGTGTGTGTGCTGGGGGAGGTCAATGCATCTACCCAGCATCAACAACTGGAAATATATAACTGTACAATCATTACTTCTTTCACTTTACTCACAGTCAAACATCCAAGTAAACAGAACATGGTTATTTTTCAGATGGCAGGTGGGACGGCAAAGTATTTGCAAAAATAAAGGGTGGACACTAGATCAATGCAAGACACTCATTGATATGTTTTGCCAAGGAGGGGCAATGTATCTGAAAGCAACAAGAAAAATATATTATGTCTTTCACTAAGAATCATGGTCAAACATTCATGGTGTCAACAGTTAAAACTAAGTTATTTATTTTTGGTGGGGGGTGGATAGGCAGACTATGAAAGTATAAATTACTTGATCAGACCAGCAGGTTGAAAATACAGTACTATGGTATATATTCTTTCACTCTGAACACAGTAAACCAGACAGGGCGCAAGCAGTCAAAGTGTGATAGTTTTGGGGGAGGGAGATGGGGAAGCAGTCTGCATTGAAAACAAAGGGCTATTACTTGATTAGTATCAAATGATAATCATCATTATGACTTGTTAGGGAAGGGATGTGCATCAACAAGCTGTAACACATTGTGATGGGTATTATTTCTTTTAATTTGATCAAAATTAAACATCAGAGGTCTATGGAATCAGATAATGAGTATCTCCGAAGAATGAGGAGGCAGGCTGTGTGTAAGACAAGAAATATTACATTTATTTGATCACAAACTTTCAGTGATATGGTTTGCTGGTAAGGAGCAGTGCATATATCTCACAGCAACAAGCTGAAATGATGTGCTTAGGCCATTACTTTTCACTTTCATCACAGATGTACAATGCCATAAGATGGTCAATCTCTGGTGATGGGAAGGCAGTCTGTGCATAAAAATTATTCAGCACTACTGTCACTTTATCATAGTTAAACAGTTACTGATCTGGCTTGTCAGGGGCACTGTGTTTGTGTGTACGCATGCAGATATCTGTGTATGAAAAGCAATCACCCCACATTTATTTGTGGACAACTTATGCAATACATGCACAATTAAAGGAAGCATAGCCAATTAGAAGATGCTATTCTATGAGTGCCTGCTGAAAAAAGGATTATAAATGGGATCACTGGAAAAGTTGAACTTCAACTGCAATTGAGGGAAAAATATACACTACATTAGTAGATCTATACAGTGGATATAAAAAGTGTACACACCCCTGTTAAAATGCCAGGTTTTTGTGATATAAAAAATTAGACCACAATAAATAATTTCAATATTATTCCCACCTTTAATGTGACCTATAATCTGTACAGTTCAATTGAAAAAACAAACAAATCTTTTAGGGGGGAAAAAAAAAGTACAATAAGCTGGTTGTATAAGTGTGCACACCCTTAAACTAATACTTTATTGAAGCACCTTTAGATTTAATTACAACAGTCAGTCTTCTTGGGTAGGAGTCTATCAGCACGGCACATCTTGACTTGGCAATATTTGCCCACTCTTCCTTGCAAAAGCGTTTCAAATCTGTCAGATTGCAAGGGCATCTCTTGTACACAGCCCTCTTCAGGTCACCCCACAGATTTTTCTATTGGATTTAGGTCTGGGCTTTGGCTGGCCCGTTCCAAAACTTTAATTTTCTTCTGGTGAATCCACTCTTTTGTTGATTTGGAAGTATGCTTGGGGTCACTGTCGTGTTGAAAGGTGAAATTCCTCTTCATCTTTATAGCAGATGCTTGAAGGTTTTGGGCCAAAAGTGACTGACATTTGGAACTCTTCATAATTCCCTCCATCTTGACTAAAGCCCCAGTTCCAGCTGAAGAAAAGCTTTGCCTATCCTGTCTTAATCCTTTTAAGTAGGTCAGTCCAGGAACTCAATATTTCCTCTGTCTGGAGAAAGTCACACATTATCCCTCTGCATAAAGGAGGAAATTCAATAGACATTTCTAACTTTAGACCTATGAGCAATCTTGTTCCCACTCCCCAAAATAAAACAATTGTTAAACTACCTTCTGCAGGATGAAAGCCTATCACCAACGCAACATGACTTCTGTCCTTCCCATAATACTTACACAGCACTTCTAACCTACACAGATACTGTCAATAAAGCTAAAGATAATGGCAAACTAATCTCCTCCTTATTTCTAGACTTGTCTAAAGCCTTTGACACAATTTATCACAGCAAACTTCTACTTCAAATATCCTCACTAGGTTTCTCTCAGTCCACCCTTATATGGTTCAAATGTTACCTTTCCAACAAGTATCAGTAAAATGGGACTCCACCCTCTCTCCATACCTCTGAGTCAATGCTGGTGTATCACAAGGCGCTAGCCTTGCTCCCCTCCTCCTTATCATTCTCACCAACACCCTCCACACAATCACACATCAGGACTCCCTAATATAGTATGCAGATGACTCCACTCTCATTCCCACATCTGATAACATTGTACACCTCCTAAAAGGACTTTGGAAGCTTTAACAGCCACTGAAATATGGCTTTGTAACTCGCAACTCATGCTCAACCCTAAAAAAAAACTACACTACTCCCCCCCCCAATCCCTCTCTTGTGGAAAAAAAATGTAAAGTCCCCTCTCCCAATAATACACCCATTGAAGTCATGTTTCATAGCAAATTATTAAGGATGATAGTGATATTTTTAAATTCGACCTACATAACACAATGTCATCAAAAACTAGGGATGCTTCACAGAGCCAAAAACCTTCTCACCAATACAACTAAAACTACACTTGCCACTACTTATCTCCTCATCACACTTCTTTATGGTGCTCCCATCCTCACTAACCTCCAGGCATCAAAAAATCAAAACATGAACAATGCTTTAACAAAGTTTCAGAACCCAGCACTACTTTATAGCACTAAAAAGATTACATTGTTTAAAACTACCCCATCAACTAACATATACACACCTATAAATGTATCCAGTATCCATCTGTTTGCCCGGCCCTAAATACCATTCGACACAACTATGTACCCAGTCAGTCATTACGATCCAGTGACCAAAAACTCCTATCTGTCCACAAACCTATCAAATCTGCTGGGCACTGCCTATATGTTTACCATGACGGTAAGGCCTAGAACTCTCTCTCTCTCTCTGTCCATCATGGCAACACCCTCCCTCCCCATCCTTCAAAACCATTCTGAAAGACTTCCTAGCCAAAAGCTAGCTCTGTTCTTGCTCAAAACCAAGATGAACTATATCCCTAAATGTGAACTAGTACCTATTCATACCTTACTATCCCTTTCTCAACTTTTTTTTTTTATTTAACATTTGTTTACCGAGAAAGTCAGACTGGGACAGAGCCCATTTTCAGCACAGGCCTGGGGAGAAACGCTCCAGATGCATGTCTTTGTAATGTGGGAGGAAACCGTAGCACCCACAGGAAACCCACACAAAAGCAGGGAGGACATGCAGACACCACACAGAAGGTACCCCAGCCGAGAATCAAACCGGAGAACCTCTTGCTGTGTGGCAACAATGTTAACTGCTGCACCACTGCATCGCTTTACTTCTATTTCTCTCCCCTGGTTTTCTCTTTAAATATACCATATGCCTGTTTTTCTCTCACTTAATATTGCAATTCCTGTTTGTATGGTACTAACTTACCTTACCTATCACAACAAAGACATTATAAACATTTTTCATAGGAATTGGAATATTCTTATGACTGACCCTGATGTGGGCACAGCTAGTGCATGAGAGGCCTCATTTTTATTACAAGAACTCCTTATCTCTCAAACAGATGTTGTGTTACCCTAGGAGTTCCTGTAGTTTTAATAAGTAACATTTATCCTTTGGCACATATCCCCGTGGAAGATGTAATTTCTGCCCTTTTACTGCTGGCTATAATAGCTTTTTACATCCCTGCTCAGGACAACTGTTCAAATTTAAAGCTACAGCAAACTGTAACATCTAACATTGTTTACCTGGCTCACTGCACTACATGTGCTGCATTTTGCATAGGAAAGATGAACAGACATCTTTGTGACAGAATCAGAGACCACCTATAATGCATTAGGAGGTCTACTGAGACCAACGTGTTAGCTAAGCATATTACACAAGCAGGTACTGTTCACACGTATATGATTATGGCTATTGACTCTACTGTTCCCACAGAGAGACTAGGTGATGTTACTAATAAAACAGACAAAGCAGAGCTGAAATGGATTCTTACTGTTGTGGTCAGATTGTGAACCTGGCCTGAATGAACATGTTTCTATTAAACCTATTTTAAAGTCTCGAAGATTACAGAAAATATAACTGATTTTAAATTTTTTTCTTTTATTTTATACATTTAGATGTTTTTTGTGTATATTGCTCTATAAATGCTTTGGCTTTTAGTTAGACATAATGCAGTCCATTCACTTACACTGCAGCACTTTTATTGGTTAGTTTGATCTATGTCTGCTTATGTCATATTATTTAAACATCAGAGTGTGTTGTGTGTTTTACTAAAGATCTGAAGAAGCTATATGTGAAACCGCTCATCTGTTTTTATTTTTTATATTAAAGGTTTGTTTTCCATACAGTTTCCAGCTCTTTGTGTTTGGATTTTGGATTACTTATTCCTATGCTGCCTATTTGGAAATGTGCAACTTTTGCTGCTGCTCTGCTTGCCTGTGTTGGAAAGTCAGCCTGTTTGATTTTTCTTGGTACATTTTTTGCTTGCTGACTCCATTTATTCCCTGTTGAGTTCTTCTTGGATGAAATAAAATTCTGTTAATGACTACTATTGAATAAGTAGGACTAAATTTAGAAAACAGTACTGAACATGAAAACACAAAGACTAACAATCCAATTTATTTCTGAAGGTACTAAATAATAATAAAATAAAATAAATAAATAAGGATACGAGATTCAAGTATGTTTTGGAAAATGTGTCTGTACAAGACAACAATTCTAAAACTGCTTAGCCGTTTCTCATTTGAGTTAATGTAGCCAACCAGCATCAAAACAGGTAAGAAGCAACTGACTAAAACTTACATGACTGATGCCACAGACCCTTTTGGCAAGGTGGTAAAAAACTCCATTGAGGTAAAATAAAGCAATGTGCAGCCGGTGCAGGAGAGTGATGGCATGTCTTGCTATAACAGATGCCTGCAGAAGAGACTTCTTTTGTTGTTCAGTCAAGGAGCAAACCTGCCTCCGTATCCAGTCTCGGAAAAAAGATCGCCCCTGCAACCATGAAGCATGGTTATTAGGAAGCCCTCTAGTTCCACTGTCCTCCACCTGTATTTCATGCTCCAGGTGCATTAACCCCTTGTCAACCAAATAAGGCACAAAACTATGAAGACAGATCAAAACCATCCGTCGAAGCACTGAAGGGACTCTCTGTTTCGATGGCTCTACCTGGATTATGTTAACATATTCTTCACCCAGTGTCTGATAGCCTAATGGGAAAAAATAGTTAGTATCCAAATGTCCTAAATAAAGCAAGCAAAGCACAGACAACATTCTAATACTTCATAAAAAGGAAGGCTCTGGTTTAGCTAAGATGCCCGAAGTGGGTAGAAAAACAACACAATACAGTAGACATGAATACAATGCATAACACCTGCATGGTAAGATCTAAGGAAATTGGAAAATGGCATTAAAAAGAAATTATCATGATACTGTTCTGTATACAATGTGCAAAACTGGCAATTCTGTTTTAGTTTTTGCATACTACTGATGCAGATCTTTGTACAGTTGCTGCTGCTCATGGCCAGAGTTGGGCCTGAAAGGGTTACTGACCAGCCCACTCACTTGGTCAACAAATTAATAAATATCACCACGACTGCATACAATAGTTGCCATCTGTCTGGTTCTCTCTCTCTCTCTGCCTTTATGGGCCTCCTTGAATTTGATTACATGTATAGATCTGCAATCGTGGGACTGCACACATCTGCTGACCTCACAAGACCCAAACGTAGTGAAAGTTTTGAAACATGAGGAGAATAAATCTAAGATGATTTCCCTGCTTAGTTTACGAGAGGCATATCAGCATCAAGCAGGAATGGAAATCAAACCAGAAGTTCATAAAAATCAGGCAGCAACTTAATGTGCCAAAAAACAAAAAGAATATAAGGTGACGGACCAGATGAGAAGGCAAGAAATGTGGAAAACGCATAAATATAGTTGCAAGTATAGAAAACGTCTGGGAGAACCTCATGTTGATCACGATCGAACGCAGAAATGGTTAATATGAGGCAAATTCAAACCAAAACATGAAAGGTTTATGTTGGCGGCCCAAGATAGTGGGCTACGTACACATTGAATATGTGGGAGAAACAGACAAATATAGGTTTTTGTAAAACAGAACAGAAAACAGTCACACACCTTATTGCTGTTTGCGACATACTAATGGCAGAAGGCTTGTATACTAAAAGGCATAATAATGTGGCAAGACTGTCGCACTGGGGATTGTGCAAACATTAGAATACTGACGTAGCTGAAAAACACTGGAAACATGAGCCACAAAGATTCATAGAAAATGATTAAGTCTACATCACATGGGATCACTCATTACCAACAGTTCAAAAGATAGATGCAAGAAAACCAGATATAGTGGTCCATGAAAAGAAGACAAAAGTAGCATTGATCATTGAAATTGCTACACCCAGTGATTACAGTGTCTTGCATACAGAGAGACACAAAGTCATAATTTGCAGGCAGAAATGAGAGCAATGTGGAAGAAAGACACCCAGACAATTCCAATAGTAGTAGGAGCAATTGGGTCTTATAAAAAAGAATCTACAATCATATTTAGATATGCTACCAATACATGTAACTCCATACGAATTGCAGTAGTCATTACTGGACACATGGCGGGTGCTGTAAAGAGCACTTCTGGCTGACAAGAAAGATTGAAACAATACTAATTTCATGAACTTTAATTGAACTTTGACTTAGGAATGGGGTCCATTCCCGTCATCATATTGGAAACCTAAAAGACTTGGAGAAATTAAAGCAAGAGTCCAAATGGAGAGATAATTAGGTGGTTCAAATGAAGAGATGATAATCAGTAAGCAAAGGAGATTAGTATTGCTGAAAATGAATTCATTCTCAAGTCTTAATGAGTACCTTCACAAGGTGGAACCTGTTTTTCACAAAATCTCAACAAGACAACACTGATATATAGACTGCATTTTTATTTTTTTTTTAAATTTATTTATCATTTGTTGACCGGGAAAAGTCCGACTAGGTTCCACAGAGCCTGTTTTCAATGGAGGCCCGGGGAGAAATGCTCCAGATGCATGTCTTTAGAATGTAGGAGGAAACCGGAGTACCCGGAGGAAACCCATGCAAACACAGGGAGAACATGCAAACTCCACACAGAAGGCACCCAAGCCAAGAAAAGAACCAGATAACCTCTTGCTATGAGGTGACAATGTTAACCACTGTGCCGCCCCTATAGCTGCATTATAGCTGCTGCATTTCATATAGCATATATCATGGACAGAATTAGGTTAAAAAATAATAAAGATAGCTGGGTGCACAAGACCCAGGATAAAAAAGTGCCCAATCCTGGTAGGTGCACTGGTGCCAGGACTAGGAAAAAATGACAGTGCAGAATTCTCAAGACAAGGAAAGATTCCTACAATGGGGCTAGGCCAGGCTCAGGGGAAGGATAACACCCCCCCCCCGTTGTAGAAGGAAGTAGTAGTCCACAAAAATCACAACTGATAGGCCAAAAAAACAGCCATAAGGATGACAGCGTGGACTACAGAGGATAAAGAAAGAAATTATGTACTGTTATTATTACGCAAGAAGCCCAGAATTTCCAGAAAGAAGATATACAAAAAGAATAGGAGAGAAATTAGAGGAAAGAAAGATACTCGCACAAGAAAAACTGTCAGAGGCTTCAAATAAAAATTTGTGTTCAGTAATACAACAGATTTATGAAAAACATTATACAGACCAAGAATCCTTGGGCCGTTTGCAAAAAGAAGTGACTGAGGAAGTGCGAAAATATAAAGAACAAAATCTAGGGATTTTTGAAAGGTATAATCTATTAAAAATATATATATATTCAAAGAGAAATACAGGCAAAGGCATGCAGACATGGAAAATTTCAAAATACAAAAATAAGATCTTAAAGCGGGAACGTAGAACAGAAGATTAGTAAAGTAGAAGTTAAAAAAAATAAAAGGTGAAGTTATGGAATACCTGTGAAGTGAAGGATTTAGTGTAGAAAGTCTAACATAAGTTATATCACAGCATGATGGAAGGAGTCCCCCAAGTAAGGAGAAACAGAAAGAGCAGGAGACATCCAAAGAAGAAACATGGACATGGGAAAGAAAAAGATTTAAAATGGTGCAATATTTACGCAAAGGAGAAAGTAAAACTAATCAATACAAAAAGAGCAGTACCAAAGATATTTGAAGAGAAATACAGGGAAAGGCATTCAGATATGGAAATTTTACACTACAAAAAAAAAAAAACAACAAAAAAACCCCAGAGGAAATGCAGAATAGATAATTGGTAATGGAGAAGTTAAAGAAATAGAAATTGAGGTTATGGATTACCTGCAAAGTTAAGGATTTAGTGAAGAAAATCTAACTCTAATAACATCACAGCAGGATAGAGCAATGGATCACCAAATTAAGGAGAAACCAGTGGAGCAGGAAACATCTGATCAGTTGCCATATGAAAATATTTTGGAGCCTTCCATAAGAAACCACTACAAAAGTTCAGTTGAAGTTGTACAGCAAGGGAAGGAAACTGTGGCAACTATAACACAGTCAATGTTGTGGAGTGATAGACCAGTAAGTTCCCATATGAAACAGAAATGGATGACACAGGATGAAACTGAAGAGAGTGTGTCACAGGAAGATGCTCTGGAACTTTCTGCAGAATGCCTGCAGGAAATGGAGAACAAAGGATGTGCCCTCACTTTAGAAGAAAATGATCTAAGAGAAGAATTGCTTGATTTAATAGAGATGGACAGATATACTAAGATCAATGAAAGAAACAGACTGCAGAAAGTCAATAAACCCCCAAAAGTTAGAAGTTTGATAAAATGAACACAGTAATTAGGACTGTTCATAGAAATTCATGTGATATAACAGAAGTAAATACAATATATTACTGTGCAACTAATTAATGACAGATGACGTCTTAGCACAAAAACACAGGGCAATACAGGATAGGAGATGGCGACATCAAATGTCATCATGGAAGTATTATTGAACAGAGAAAACTATAAAGCAATTAAGACAATGTGATAAAAGCAATGCACAATATCAGAACAGATCAGGATCTATCATGCGCTATAACAAACAATAAACTAAAAATATCAGCACTGGCAGAAAAACTTTGAAGATATGCAGATAAATATAAAGAAAAAGTACAAAATAAACAATTTATTGATGACCCGAAAAAGTTTTATACAGAAATGGGAAAGAGACAAAGGTAATTGAAACACTGCCAAAATAAAGAAGAAATAGATACATTTTCGAGAAAAACCTATGAAGATCCTCTGGAAAATTAACTAAGACGCTGAATGGACACAAGAATTAAAAGAAAGAATAAGTTCAGATGTATAGGATATGAAATGGAATGAAGTAACAGCCAGAGAGATTGAAATAAATTTAATAAAAGCTCCTAACTGGAAAACCATATGGCAGATGCAGTATCTAACTTCTGGATAAAAGTATTAAAATCTTTACAAGAAGATTTAGCCAGGAGTAACAGCTATTTAACTGCACATCCCGAACAGACACCAATCTGGTTTACAACAGGAAAGACAATACTCCTACATAAGAGCAAACCTAAAAGTTACCCTAAAAACTACAGACCAATAACTTGCCTTTCGATCACGTATAAATGATACACTGGAATTGATGCTGACAGAGTTTATATTCATTTAGAAGCAAACTCAATCAGGGGAACAGAACAAAACAGTAACAAAAGAAAGTCAAATGGGACAAAGGATCATTTGTTGTTAAATAAAGTCATAGAAAGTTCAGAGCATCTTCCTGTGCCACACTCTCTTCAGTTTCATCCTGTTTCACTCTGATGGATCTCCTGCATATCCACAAAAAAACAGCACCAGAATTACCCATTAAGACAAACCTTGCCTGTGATATAAACAGGACCTGCTGCAGAGATAGGTATGTATCCCAGATACTACCCCATCTATAGAACAGGCTCATCATCCATGTGAAGCAGAGCTCCTCCGTAGCCCAATTCAAGTGCAACTTGGACAACTGGATGGGAGACCGGAAATTCATCCCTGGTTTGGCACCTATGTTTCTAATGGACAGAGGTAACCTGTAAGTGGTTCATCTCCCAGGTCCATGCTTACACTTGGCAAGGGTATCAGAACTTGTCAGAGATTTGGGATGCATGGCTAGGCTTAAAAAGGTCCTTGTAGTTGTTAGCTTAGTAAACACCTATGAACCTATAATGGAGAAATGAAAAAAGGAAAAGTATCTAAGAATGGCATGCACAGACTATAAAAAAGCATTTGAGAGTACCCCATATTCATGGATAAAAAAATGCTTAAAAATGTAAAATACACCCTACACTGATCGTACATTACAGCGACCATGAAACAATGGCAAACTACTTTGCAGTTAAGTCATGATAAAGGACAAATTATTATTCCAGGGATAACAATTCAAAGGGAGACAGTCCAGGGTGGTTGTCACCACTGTTCTTTTTTTCTTGTCCTTAACCCATTAAGCTGTCTACTTAACAGATTAGCTCATGGCTACAATTTGGCTCCCAAAAAACAACAAAGTGTAAAGACTTCTCATCTTCTTTTTGTGGATGATTTAAAAGTATATAACTCATCAGATGAGGAACTGAAAGCACAACTGCAAGTGGTCAAAACTTTTTCAGATGATATAAGAATGTCATTTAGTCTTGATAAATGTGCAAAGCAAACTTTAAAGCAGGAAAGCTGCAGCACCAAAAAGTATCAGTCTGGGGCAGAATGTGACATAAAAGAACTTGACCAAAAGGGAGTGTATAAATATTTGGCAACTGATGAAGGATCAACAATAAAACATGATCAAATGCAAATAAAACTTAAAAAGGAATACTTTAGAAGAATAAGATTAATACTAAAAATAGTACTGACATCTAGGAACAAAGTCCAAGCTATAAACCAATTTGCTCTTCCTGTTCTAACTTACAGTTTTGGAGTGACTGACTGTCCCCAAAAGGTAAGGAAAACAAGGAGGATGCTTCATGCTTATCAGATGATTTATAAAAAAATCAGTATTTACCAAGACTATAATACTCATTCTGAAGGAGGTATGGGCCTTGGGCCTCCTTAAAATTGATTACATGTACAGATATGCATCTGGAGCGTTTCTTCCTGGGCCTCCGCTGAAAATGGGCTCTGTCCCAGTCAGACTTTCCCAGTAAACAGATGTTAAATAAAATAAATAACTAGATCTGCAATCATAGGACTGCATACATATCTGCGGACCTCACAAGACCCAAACATAGTGAAAGCTTTAAAACATGAGGAGAATAAGTTTAAGATGACTTCCCTGCTTAGTTTAGCAGAAGCATATCAATGTCAAGTGGGAATGGAAATCAAACCAGAATTAGATAAAAATCAGGCAACAACTTAATGTGCCAAAAGCAAAAGAAAGAATATAAGGTGAAGGATCAGATGAGAAAGCAAGAAATGTGGAAATACAGTTTTGAAAACTCTTAGGTTCATAGGTAGGTACTAGGCTATCTGCCCGACAGCATTTATAAGCCTAGCCAGAGTGTGTCGGCTTTTGCCGCCCCACTGATTAATTAACTGAGCCTCTGTCAAGCACAGCCAATGAAGTGATCCCAGGGGTGAATTTTCTCTTACCCATCTACTCGTCAAGGTTTCTCTTGAAGAGTGTTAGTGAGGGGCTCTGCCTAATGTAGTTAGGAATTTTGTTCAAAAGCATGGGGAGTCTCTGTGACAGGAGTCTATCCCTCCAGCATGTTCTATTTATTATTGTGGTGAGGTTTAGTTCACTAGAGCGAGTGGCTTGCAGTGACTTGGATTTCTTTAGGTGGAGCATGTCCATCAATTCTGAGTTGGACATGGCTTTGTAAGTCAGGCAGAGATCACCTCTGAGTAAGTAATATACCACTGAATACAGCTGGAGTTTTTCCAGTCGAACCTGCATAGGACATATGTTTGAGACCAGTAATCCTCTTGGTGAGGTACTTTTGTGGTCTTTCCAGTTGTTGGAAGTGTCTTGTGCGGTACATCCCAAACAGGGCATTGTACTCTATGATGGGTCTGATGAGTGACGAGTAGAGGGCACTATAACCTCTTTATTTCTAGATGCGAACCCTTTAGTAATTAGATGGGCTACATAAGAAGGATTTCCTAACTAGTTTGGCAATATGATTGTCAAAGGAGAGATTACTATCTACCTGGGTCCCCAGATCTCTTATTACCTCTTCTGTATTAAGGGGGCTGCCACCTATGTGGTAATTCATTGGTGTTTTGTTTTTCCCAAGCGGGATGACTATGCATTTTTTGGCATTTAGCTTGAGGCCATGACTTTGACACCAGGTGTCTGTCTCAGTAAGGCCTTTTTGAAGGATGTCCGTGTCAGCCGGAGAGTCAATTATGGCTCCCAGTTTGCAGTCATTGGCGAACTTGGTTAGCCATAGTCCTCCTGTGTTTGCCTGCACTTCTGAGAAATATATGCCGAACAGTAGGGGCCCCAGAACCGAGCCTTGCGGGACACCACTTGTGACTGCTTTGAGTTGGACCTGGAGCCCGCTATTCTTACCGTGTGAGTTCTGTCTGTAAGCCAGTTGGCAACCCATCTTGTGACGTTGGGGTTTATGTTCAATCTGGTGAGTTTTTCTATAATACCTGAGTGAGGAATGGTGTTGAACGCCTTGGCGAGATCAAGGTAGGCTGTGTGAACCACCTTTCCCTCGTCTATGGCCTCAGTGACCGTCTCGAAGAAGTCAACCAGGTTTAGTAGGCATGATCTGCTCTTAACAAAGCTGAACTGGGTCGGGTCAAGTGTTTGGAGGTTCCCACCGTCTTTGTTAATGAGTTCCATGATGATGCGCTCCATAGCCTTGCAGACCAGGCTAGTCAGGCTTATGGGGTGATAGTTACCAGGGTCAGTTGTGGCCCCTCCTTTGTGGAGCAGAATAACCGTTGTTGTGCGCCATTCTATGGGCACGTAGCCTGTGGAGAGGCTGAGGTTGAACAGCATGTTTAGGTGGTGGGTTAGTTTGTTCTGTAGTTCATGCAAGACGCAGCCTGGGACACCATCTGGCCCCATTAATGTTTTGTTTTTGGCTTTTGAAAGGGCTGTTTTCACCTGTGCTTCTGTGATTTCCGGGACACTACACTTTTCCAGTATTGTTGTGGGCCCTTTTGAAGGTGAGAGGGAGGTGAAGTTTGCACTGGATCTATCTGCCAGGATGTTGGCAATATCAGTAGGTTCAGTATATTTTGTGCTATTTTGCACTAGCTCAGGGAATATCTGCGAGTTGCCACTTAGATTCTTGACATAGCTAAAGAAGGCTTTGTGTTTATCTTTCGAATCCTTGGCTATTTTTTCTTTCGAAGTTAGCCTTGGATGATTTTATGAGGGACCTTAGTTTCTTACTGATACTGATCAGGGATGTCTTTCCTTCTTGGGATTTGCTTTCTTTATGAACTAGTTTCCGGAACAGCCTTACGTTGATCAGGATCAAATGCAAGAAAGTACAGTTGTGTACACTTACCATAAATGTAGATGTTCGAGTGTATTCACTGTTGCAGTCATTACATTTGGGTTATCTGCTTGCAGGTAGCCCTCAGTTGGCCTGATTAACAAAGTCTTGGGTCCTGCATCGGTTGCTGTCCCTTCTTCTATGACATCAGGTCATCAGGGGTATAAAACATGCAGCTGACGCCATTACATCAGTTTTTCTTGCCCCAGATGTCAGGTGCCCCCCTAATGGGAAGCAATTAAATATAAAAGCACAATGATATACCTCCAACAAAAAAGCAAATACACCAAAAAGGCTTTTAAGCATAGTAAAGGAAAGTAGAGGTATAGCCAAAAGAAGTTAGAGGGCTGGAGGGAGGGTAACCAGGACTGCAACAGTGAATACACTTGAACATCTACATTTATGGTAAGTGCACACAACTGTACTATGTTCTTTGTGTTTCACTGTTGTAGTCATTACATTTGGGTAGATTCCCAAAGCTATGGTTGGGAGGAGGAATTTAGATAGCATTAGGGCCAGCTATAAGGCCCTACAAGACTGCAGTGGCAAAGCCAGCTCTGGATTTAGAGAACACTGGCAAATTATAATGCTTGGTGAAAGTATGTATAGAACTCCAGGTAGCAGCTTCTAGGATGTCCCTGGTAGGGACACCTCTGCGAAAGGCTGTAGAGGTAGATACAGCCCTGGTGGAGTGAGGTCTGATCCCCGGGGGGGGGGGGGGGGGATAGGTTTTCCATGGTACTTACAGCAGAAATTAATGCAATGTCTTATCCATTTAGAAATGGTTTGCTTTGAAATAGCCTACCCAGCAGCAAATGCCACCAGCAGTTGTTTAGATTGCCTTCGAGGTTTATTCCTGTCCAAGTAGAATCTAAGTTGTTTGTGCACATCTAAGGAATGCAGTATCCGTTTCCCTTTATTCTGTGGATTGGGAAAGAAGGTTGGCAAATGAATGGACTGATTAAGAGCCACACTGGATACCACCTTGGGCATGAAGGATGGATTGGTTCTGAGGGACACCCTGTCCGCATGAAAGATGATGAAAGGCTCCACTGCCATAAAGGCCTGTAATTCAGATACCCGTCTAGCTGAAGTGATTGCTAAAAGGAAAGCTGTTTTCCAAGAAAGAAATTTTAAGTCTGCAGTAGCAGCTGGCTCGAAAGGAGGTAGAGTGAGTTTCTCCAAGACAAAGTTAAGGTCCCAGGCTGGGGTTGGAGCTCTCCTGGGTGGTCTCAAATTTCTGGCCCCACTGAGGAACTGCTTGAGCAATGGATGAGAGAAGAGGGGAGGATCTGTGTTATAATGAGCTGAAATGGCTGAGGCGTGGATTTTAATGGAGGAAAAAGACAGGCCCTTGTGAAGCATCTCAGTTAAGTATTGTAAATTCTGAGGTAAATTGGCCGCTGTTCTGCTCATCCCTTGAGACTGGTTCCAGGCACAGAATCTTTTCCATTTTTCAGTATAAGATTTTCTAGAACTAGGCCTCCTTGCCTCTAAAATTATATCCATCACAGGTTTGCTGAGGGATAGTAAAGCAGAGATTAAGAAATTAGCCAGGCTGCAAGGTTCAGTGTTAGAAGCTGAGGGTGCAGAATCTGGTTTTCCTGCTGAGACAGCAGGGAAAGAGTCTGAGGCAGGTGCCATGGAGATAACCATGACACACTGCGCAGGAGGGGGTACCAGTGTTGGCGTGGCCAGTCTGGAGCAATCAAAATCATCCTTGGTTTGTCCTGTTTGATTTTTAGTAGTACTTTGGAGAGCAGAGGCAGAGGGGGGAAGGCATAGACTGATAGGTTTTTCCAGCTGAAGGACAGAACATCCACTTTCCAGGCTTGTTTGTGGGGAGTCCTTGTGCAACAATTGGTAGTTCTGGGGAGAGGAAAACAAGTCTATATCTAGGCTCCCCCATTTGCTTGTCAACATGTTGAAAATCCTTGGTTCCAGTTTCCACTTGTGTGGGTCCATGAGGTTTCTGCTTAGTCCATCTGCTAGTGTATTTAATTTTCCTGGCAGGATCTGAGCTTGTAGGTGCACTTGGTAGCTTAAGGCTGTGTTCCACAATGCCATGGCTAGTCTGCAGAGGGGGTAAGAATGTGTACCCTCCTGCATGTTTATGTACCACATAACAGTCCATCTTTACCATTAGTTGTCCTGGAAGAATGTGGTCCTTGAAGGCTGTCGGAGCATTCTGTACAGCTAACATTTTTTTTTTATTGATATGCAGGTGCATTTGACTTGGTTTCCATTTGCCCTGAATGCACTTCCCCCTGCCAGGTGAGCCCCCCATGCATGGTCTGATGCTTCCGTTGCTAGGGTTTGGGCGGCAGGGGGTGGTGTGAAAGGTAGTCCCTTGTTTTGGTGGCAGGCCTCTGTCCACCAAAGGAACTCTAGGCGTAGGCAAGGTATGATAGGAATCATTGTTTCTAGGTCTTGAGAATGTTGACACCATAGGCTTTTTAGATACCACTGTAGTTTCCTCATATGCAGTCTTGCATATGGAATTAGAAGACTGCAGGAGGCCATGAACCCCAAGGCTTGCAGTATTTGTCTTGCAGAAAGCAGGGTTTTTGTGGCCACTTGTCTGAAGTAGGTTGTCAAATGAATTTGTTTATCTGGCGTGAGGTAAGCCATCTGGGAAGTTGTATTCAAGCTTGCTCCCAGGAATATAATTTATTGACAGGGTACCAGGTGTGATTTCTTTTCGTTTATGGTGTACCCCAGACAAGTTAGAATCCTTTGTACAAAGGCCAGATGATTCAAAAGTATGTCCTGGCTTTCTGCCTGAATTAGACAATCATCCAGGTATGGGTATATTTGAATATTTCTTTGCCTGCAAAATGCAATAACTGGAGTCAGGCACTTTGTGAATACCCTGGGTGCAGTAGATAAGCCAAAGGGCAGTGCAGAGAACTGAGAGTGTGTGTAGCCTGCTTTGAAGCGTAGGTATCTTCTGCAAGATTCCCTGATTGGGATGTGCAGGTATGCTTCTTTTAAATCTAGTGTTGCCAAGCAGGCATCTTTGCCTAGCATAGGAAGTAATTGGTGAAGAATCAGCATCTTGAATTTTGGAATCGCTAAAAAGGTGTTTAGAGTAGACAGGTCCGGGATAGGATGCCATGTATTGTCTTTCCTGGGTACCAGGAAAAGTCTCGAGTAGAAACCTTGTCCCTTTTTCTCTTCTGGTACCAGATGAATAGCTCCCATGCTTAGGAGAGAAAGTACTTGTTTTTGGGCCTCTGCCCACTGATTTGGGGGTAGGTCCGGCCACCCGTTTGGTGTTGGCAACGTATGAAAGTGAAATCTGTATCCCTGGGACACTATATTTAAAACCCATTTGTCCAGGGTAATGAGTTCCCAATTCTTTGCATGAAGAGCAATCTTTCCCCCCAAAAGGGGCAGTCAGTTGCTAAGTGCTTGGAAATTTTAAAAGGAAGTCATTGAGACAGTTTACCATAGGGGGGAGTCTTATTCCCAGATTTGGAAGTGGAGGCCCCCCACTGCTTAGTTCTGTGTGTTCCCTGGGACTGAAACCTGGGGTTTTTGCTGTGTTTGGGTTTGGCTTGAGAAGACCTAGAAAGGGCTGGAAAGGACCAATTCTTAGATGGCCAGTGCCTACTAAATCTAGGAGGCTGAACTTGTAAAAAATCTTTAACAGTTTGCATATATTTAGCCTTGTTGCCAAACAGGCGGTCCTGATTTAAAGAAGCTTCCAACAATTTAGCTTTAACATGATCAGGCAAACATTGCTCCTTATGCCAAGCATACCTTCTGAGCACAGACCCAGTAACAGCAGCCCTGCAAGAGGCCTCTAATGAATCAAAACCACACTGCAAAGTATGTTTTCCAACATGTTCAGCAGAATGCATTAAATCCTGTAATTCTTTATTTTCCACACAGTCAGAAATCAACATAATTTTCAGTTTAAGCAGTCCAATAACATGTTGCTGATACTTTAACATATGATATGAAACTGGCAGTTTAAAGCCCTAATGGCAGGTTGCAGAAGTGTAAACCTTCTTACCCCATCTATCCAGCACCCTGGAGTCTCTATCAGAAGGGGTAGGATTTTTAGCAGTAGAAGCCTTAATGCCCTTGGGCCCCTGTGAAATAGTCTCTGGATCTGTAATAGGATTTTTAAAAAGGAGCTTGTGGGACTCAGGGACCCTATCTGTCAGGTTTTCTGGGAGCAGGAGGCAGGGAATCAGGGCCCAAACTAGATTCCAAAAAAGCATCAACAACAATGTCTAGTACAGGAGGAATAGCTAAAGGCCTATGGTGAGGTAGGAAAAGGAAATCTCTAAGCCTCTTTTTTGAATCAGAAAAATCCTGGCTTTCCCACTGGAAATGCTCCCTTAGAGTATGTAAGGTTTCCCCAAAAGAAAAATCCTCAGGAGGGGGAGCAGAGGGAATGGAGTCCTCTGCATCAGAATCTTCATAAGTAGAGAAGGGCAAATCCAGATCATCAGAAGAATCAGAAAAAACAGAATCCTGATCAGAAGATTCATAATCAGCTTCAGTCCTAGGCCTCTTAGAAGGGGGGGGGGTTGGCTACCCCTGATTAGAGTTATTAGATCTTCAGCCATTCTTAACATTTGTTTTTTAGGCATAGAGGCCTGAGCATGTGGCCAGGATGTTTTTTTAGGCATGGATCGAGATTTAGGCCTAAGTAAAGAAGGAGGCGTCAGTTTAATATTCAGGTCCATAGGCCTAAATACACCCTCAGAAGCTGGTGCCTGCACAGTGGCTCTGGACCCATCCAAGGTAGAGACATCCGCGGGTTCCATAGTTGAAGCATCTTGCTGCATACCGGACTCCGAATGGGTCTCAGTAAAGGCCTGCAAATCAGAAGTAGCGGGTATCAGGGGCTGCAAAAGCACCTCACTGAGTACCGGTGAACTGGCGATTGGCTTAGGGGAAGCGTCGTCGGCAGTTTTGGATCTCGGCAGCCTATCTTTGTCTTTGTGTTTTTTCGGAATCCCGGAAGTCGGATGGCTAACCGACGACATTTCTGGATAAGTAACAGAGAACCGAAATATTTAGAGGCGAAAATATACAGACGACGGATAGTGCACTGATTAAATAAAGCACAAAACCGACAGCAAGGTACGTCATGGTCAGGGCCTAGGCAAGGAATACAGTACGAATGAAAATCTTTATGAGGTATTTGCTTTCCACAAGTAATGCAATTATTAACTTTTACTGACATCGGTAAGGAGCAAGAAAAAGTTTCCTCAACAGGGTACTTAGCTTTAGTTGAAGACTTCGGTTCTGAAACTCGAAAACGAAAATTTCAGGAGTCGGCCGACCGGCACTTGTGAACTACTTCTGTTTCGGGCACCACAAGGCAAGAAAGACTGATGTAATGGTGTCGGCTGCATGTTTTATACCTGACGACCTGATGTCATGGAAGAAGGGACAGCAACTGACGCTGGACCCAAGACTTTATTAATCAGGCTGAATGAGGGCTACCTGCAAGCAGATAACCCAAATGTAAAGACTGCAACAGTGAAACATGAAGAAACACGAAGAACATCAGTTCAAGAGAGATGAATTTAAATCAAAAGACGAAAGGACAATATTGGTGGCCCAAGATAGTGGACTACATACATGTTGGTTTACAAAGTCCATTGAACATGTAGGAAAACAGACAGATGTAGATTTTGTAAAACAGACGTGGAAACAGTCGCACATCTTGTTGCTGGTTGTGATATACTAATGGCAGAAGGACTGTATACTGAAAGGCTTAATAATGTGTCAAGACTGTTGCATTGGGGATTGTGCAAACATTATAATATTGAAGTAGTTGAAAAACATTGGAAACATCAGCCACAAAGCATTATTGAAAATGATGATATTTATATCACATTGGTCACCCATTACCAACAGTTCAAACAATAGATGTGAGAAAACCAGATATGGTAGTCCAAGAAAATTTGAAAATAAGACAGAAGTAGCATTGATCATTGAAACTACACCCAGTGACTACAATATGTACAGAGAGACACAAAATGGCAGAAACGAGGGCAATGTGGAAGAAGGATACCTAAACAGTTCCAATAGTATTAGGAGCAAAAGGTCTTATAAAAAAGAATTTGCAAGCGTATTAGATATGTTACCAATACGTATAAACTCCATATGAATTGCAGGAGAAGTCATTACTGGGCACATTGTGGGAGCTGCGAAGAGCACATCTGGCTATCAAAGACTGACACAATACTAATTTCATGAACTTTAATCATACTTTGACTCAGGAATGGGGTCCTTTCCATCATGGTATTAGAAACCCAAAAGATTTAGAGAAATTAATAAGGAAGAAAAAAATGTTTGGGTGTGGGAAGGGAGAAGGAAGGTGGTCAGCAGTATAGACAAGCACCAAGAAACGCAAAACAGTCACATATTTCATAAAATGAGATGGTTAGAACACATACCTCTATTTTATTCACTCGTCTACCGGACTGCATGCCTAGTAAAAATTTCAGATAATATTGTAATAAACTATAACAACATTTCATAGCTAGACAGGCAGATGTTTTGCCTACTGACACTAAAATATGACTCAATGTTACCTGACAAAGTGGTAAGGCAAAAGTACATCAGGTCAGCAAGAACTTCCACCTCCTTCCTCCACTCCAGCCATTTCCTTGCACCTAGTACAGCAGAGACAAAAATCAGCGTTGTGTATATAGTACCAAAAATATGGATAAAGTATAAAGAACTGCATTCAGTCTTTAAATTGTAATATAAATATGAAGACAACTGACATACTTTTTGAAAACAAACAGCTTTTATAAAAGTGTCAGACATAAAAACACACTGGAGGATTTCTTTTTTGGTACTGATTTTAATGAAAATGACTGCCTACCCAAAGACTTGCAATCAGTCTACATTTTCAACACAGCAATGTAGCTCACCAAATTGTCATTCCTTAAACTCCAGAAATGCTTAATGTTGTTATTGCTTGCTGTAGCTTCCATACATAAGCTAGCCATGCTCGTAACAACACTGCTCCAAAGAGAATATTTTTAAATAAAATAGGGGAATGCAACCTGCATGCTTATTATAGTATTCATTTAATCTCTCTCTGATTACTTGCTGAATCTAATTCAGCACCACAAACAAAATGAAGCCTATCCCAGTACTTAACAGGTGCAAAAAAGAGACACATATCCTGGATGAGGAAGCAGCCCTCTATAGGGTGCATGTTTGTATGCACGTGCGCGCGTATACACACACACACACACACACACACACACACACACACACACACACACACACACACACACACACACACACACACACACTCTGCATGCACATTTATGAGCAACACAGAATAAATACAATTCACCTACAGCATGTCTTTGGAATATGAGAGGAAACTGAACCATATCCCAAAACCCATATGGACACAGGAAAGACACACAAGCTCCTCAAAGAAAGCATTAAAGCCAAGAATGAAAATGGGACCCAAGTGATGACGGACAGCAACATTAACTACTCCACTAAACACAAAGCAAAATACTGTCAGTCACCACCACTCAAGAAAATAACAAAAGTATTTTTTTTAGTTGCAGTGTCCTGAAAGTATGCAAGAAATGAAGATTCCTTCACTTAATTTTGTGTGTGTGTGTGTATACACATATATGTATGAAATGCATCACGCAACTACCACCCAGTTACTGCCTTCTCTATTCTGCAACTTCCAACATCTGTGCCCTACATCATCTTAAAAAAAAAAAAAAAAAAAACAACTTGGTGGACTTAAAATGAATAACCCAATCAGAAAGTTCACTATATCACTTACCAACCACCCTTGCACTAAAAAGATCATGTTCAGCTAAAATGCACTTTCCCTTACTGTTCTTAACCTCATTCATAAATCAAAGTCTTTCAACATTATTGCTTTTTCTCCTCAATTTTATTTCTTTGCAAATTACTCCCACTGTCTTATAAACCCTTTTCTCTGCAACTGTATTCCCTTGCAAGCTATTCCCACTATCTTACAGACTTGTGTCACACCTATTCTCTCTCTCTTATCTAAAAAATTAAATTTTCTCTCATAATTTTTATCCAACTCATTTGCCATATTGGTTACCTTCCTATGCACCACCTCCACTGACTTTGTGCTCCAACTTTTTGAAAGGACCTTGAACTGCATGCAGTTCTTAAGCATAAACCTGACCAGTGTACAGTAAAATGGAATTATCTTAGTATCCTACCAGTCTCACCTCAGAATACGTCCTACTGTTCTTGATGATTCAGAACACCAGGTTCCAAAACTTCCAAATTATTTTTATACGTAGTATTAAGAATTGTAACCACTTCACCCATCTATGTACTCCACATACAGACTGCTGTGTCACCATACAATATCTCATATTCATTTTCTTAAACTTCATGTTCCAGTTATCAGTCCAACCCTTTCTTTCTCTCTCTCTCTCAACATCTAAAAATATTTGTCAGCAGGGGATTCAATATTTATCAGCATGGGAAAACATGGTTAACAGACCATGTTGCTTTGCCAAGGATGGTATGAACCTGTCCCCTGTAGGCATTTGAATACTGGCTAAAACTTTATCCTATCCCACAGAGCCTTTTTTAGGCAATGACAAATTGACAAACCTACAGACATACCAAAATCAACTCAACTATACCTCAAGGTGTTATTGCTCAATGCTAAGAACTTAAAGAGAAAACTAGCTTCCAAGCCATTCTCACCCAGAATACAGACATCTGTGCAGTTACTGGGACATGGTTTAAATCCGCCGAAAGTACCACAGCAGTGCAAGGTTTCAGTGTCTTTCCACACTTTTAGACCAAGAGATACATCTCCACCTTTAGTCCCTGTGTATCAATATGCATCAATAACAAAACATACATCTGGGGTGGTTAAGCAGATCACTACAGATAAAATCCTGTGCCATATCCTAGCAAGCTATAGGTCACCCTTTCTGTCCCACAAAACTCATAGCACAGTCTTAGACCTCTGGTTTGGTTAAACAGCATGACATCCTGGAGTTTCTCCACTTGCAGGTCACTCTAGATAAAATCCTGTACCATATGCTAGCAAGCTAGAGGTCACCCTTTATATCCCACAAAACTCATATTGTGTACGTAGACCTAGTGGAGACATTTAACATCCACCTAACAGCTTACTCATAGTGGATTTTAATTACTCTTCCGTAGACTGGGAATAATGCATGTCCCCAAATTTGCAGGCTCAGAGATTGCTGGATTTCCTAAATGCAAACACCTTTGACCAGTTAGTGCATACGCCCACTACAGGTTCCAAAATACTGGACCTCCTATTAACAAATATGGAAGAATGCTACCCCCCCCCCATGTCACATCCTCCCTGGTAGGGTCCGACAATAAAGCGGTCTCCTTCAAAATCAAAATTAATTCAGTAATCCCAGTAGACCCAGCAACACTATTCAAAGACAAATCAACTTTTATAAAGAGATAGTGTATCAAAATTCAATGCCCTCCAAACCAAGAAACACAGCAGCCCAATACACAATTGTTCACAGAAACTCTGTACAACCATGTCAATGGCTGCATATAGGCTGTTGTACCTACCAGAAGTAAACAAAAACTAACTCCAAAAACAAGCCACTTGGTGGCATCCCAAATTAAACAAGTTATACAACAAAAGGAAAAAAAAAATATCATGACTAAAATCAGGAAGTGTAATGCAATAAAGATAAGAACTCGCTCATCAATCTAAACAGGCAATCAAGAAGTCTAAATAAGCCCAACAAATCCAGTTTTGATATTAAGATAGCTTCCTAGGTAAAACACAACCAAAACAGAGAAACATATCATGGATAAAGAAGCCTTCATTCAGCTATGTAAGAAATCTAAAAGGCAGCACATAGCAGTGTGCTGAACTTGTGGTTAATGCTGCCACATTTACTGAGCTGGGCGATATAGCAAATCAGATGGCTGACATAGGTTCATAGGTAGGTACTAGGCTATTGGCCCTAGGGCCTATATAAGCCTAGCCAAACGGTACCCTGGCTTTTGCCACCCAAGAAAATTATTTTCCTGTGCCCCTGTCAAGCAGAGCCACAGAAGTGATCCCCAGGGTGAATTTCCTATCTCCCATCCAATCATCAAGATTTGGTATAGATAGGTAGTTTGTTCCAGAGTATGGTAAGTCTCTGGGACAGGAATCTATCCCTCCAGCATGTTGTGTTTATTGTGGTGACAAGGTTTAGGTCCCTAGATCGTGTAGCTTAGAGGGATTGGGATTTCTTTAAGTGGAGCATGTCCAACAGCTCTGGGTTTGACATAGCTTTGTATGTTAGGCAGAGATCGCCTCTGAGTAGGTGATATGCGACAGAGTAAAGCTGGAGTTTTTTGAGACGGTCAGCATAGGGCATCTGTTTGAGGCTGGTAATCCTCTTTGTGAGGTATTTCTGTGGCCTTTCCAGTTGTTGTAGATGTCTTGTGAGGTACATACCAAAAGGGGTGTTATACTCTACAATGGGTCTAATGACTGATGAGTAGAGGGGAACAATTATCCTACTGATTTCTCAAAAACAGAAATTGTCTGAGGAACAGATCAAACATAAGAGGCAAACCTCTGGGCATTCTGCAGACATCTAGACAATTGAGAGGTATGTCAGAGACATATCATTGTCAGACATCAGGTTCACACTGAAAATGCATGTCCAGACAAACCCTACTAATCTAGCAATCTTCTGTCTGTATAACAGCAATAC
This sequence comes from Protopterus annectens, assembly GCF_019279795.1. NCBI lineage: Eukaryota > Metazoa > Chordata > Ceratodontiformes > Protopteridae > Protopterus > Protopterus annectens. The sequence goes on along the minus strand of NC_056729.1, from coordinate 1,538,594,669 downwards.
TTACTATCAATCTGGACCCATTTTTGGAACTTTGTCCCCCATTTTGTTGTGCTGTCTTCACATTTCTTGTTCTTAGAGATACTTCCCCCTACCTTCCTTGAAGCTGTAGCCCCCACACCTCCATAACGTCCTCCTCACAGGCAAGGAAAAGGGGCAAGTCCAACATGAAGGGCATAATTATAGCACTGCATTGCTATGGCATTGGTTAATGGAAAGACAACACAGCTGCTTCGGATGCAAGTAGCAAGTGGGAGACACCAATTGGTGCACAGGTCATCACCTGTTCATGAGCATTGCCTACAAAAAGAAGCCTGCTGCCTATGGAAAACAAGTCTGAACTTGTCTACACAGAGACAGACTGCGACTACACAAACCTAAACATTAGCATTATTTTGCGGAAACACTTCAGCACTATAACAGGTATGTCAATCAATTAAGCATGTAATGGAATGCAAAAGGAGGGATGCAATAATGTGACATAGGAAGTTAAACACAAGGTCACAGTAAGACTTGCTGGACTCGTATGTATCTATGGCCATTCCTGCTGGCCTGTCTGCAGTGACACAGATCACAGCTCTGGCCCCTGAGTTACCCCAGCAAAGGTCAACTCACGTATGACTACTACTGGAGCGTCTGTTGTCCAATACTGACTGTGACACTGCTAGGCCAGCTACCTGGAATGTTGTAAATATTCACGTCACCTGTGACAAATTCAGTTCCAACTTTATTCCTGAATCACCCCAAGAAATACCTGCAAACATAACCCTTCCAGCTATAAATAAAGTGCATGTCAAGGCTGTGCTAACTAAGGCCAAGAACATAGCCTCAATAGGCCCCAATAATATCCCGGGATGCCTCCTGAATAATCTAAAATATAACCTATCAGGGCCACTGGAGTTACTATTTAACTACAGTTTCAAAACAGTCCATGCTACGAGAATGAAGGACTACAATGGTCATCCTTCTTCATAAGGATGGACCATCAACAGATCTCAGAAACTGCAGGCCCATTAGTCTGACTAGTCTTATATGCAAAGCAATGGAAATAATTATCATGGACATGATCAACAAAAGCACAGGAGATCTTCAGACACTGGATCCATCCCAGTCTGGCTTTGTCAAAAGAAGAAACTCACTGGTTTAAAAAAATCAAAACTATGACAATAAACAAAAACGGACTTCGTACAAGCAAACCTTCAGTCTTTATTACACCAATAATCCACCAGATTGAGCGCTTTCATCTGCCCTAAGCAGATTTCATCAGAATACTTCATTTACAGTGCCTCACAGTTTTATACTATTCTTAATAACATAATTGTTCAATAATCACTAATGAAATCAATCTTTCAATAATCACATACAAATAAAAATAAAACAATTAGTTTCAATGACTTGTCTAAGCCAATTTTAACCCTTTTGTACATTACTATTTCTTTTGTCAAAAAATTGTATTAAAGTGCTGCTGTGCATGTTGATGAATTAACATGTTTTGATTAAAATAACTTGTTTAAATAATATGATATAAATTGTGCAACGCATTTTAATAAAAATCAAAATAAACATAATTAAATTTCAGTTAAAATAATCCACCCCAAAGGTGTTCTTTATATATTAACTATACTTTAAATAACTGTGGTACTTTTGCTGTTATGTTTAAAATTAATAGTGAATGAATGAATAAATATTTAACAATATGAGGGGTCAATTAAAAAGAATATTTTAAAATGAGTGTTTGAAAATTACCAATTCATCTCCAAAAAAATTAAATAATAATCAAAATTATAATATATATATTGAACATTAAAATCTAATAAAATGTTATATAAATATATATATAAATAATTATGTGTGTATACATATTTCAAAATATAAATCTTTAAAAATATCCTAAAATTATTGTTGTATATATGTATACATTCATATAAAATGACAATTAATATTTATGTTATATTCATAAAAGTGGAAAAGTATTATATTCTTTATTATACTATTGTTACATGTATACCAATCTTATAATTATACTTGTTACAAATCTGGGATGACAAGTTTATTTATAGTTTATTTATTTTTTCGATAATGGATGTTTAAAGTGTAAAATTTTCCTATTGTAATTTCTTCTTGCAATTTTTTCTTGTTTTTTTCATTTTTCCCTTGGTTCAATTAATTATAAGATTGGTATACATGCAACAATAGTATAATAAAGAATATAATACTTTTCCACTTTTATGAATATAACATAAATATCAATTGTCATTTTATATGAATGTACACATATATACAACAATAATTTTAGGATATTTTTAAAGATTTACATTTTGGAATATGTATACACACATAATTATTTATATATATATATATTTATATAACATTTTATTAGATTTTAATGTTCAATATATATATTATAATTTTGATTATTATTTAATTTTTTTGGAGATAAATTGGTAATTTTCAAACACTCATTTTAAAATATTCTTTTTAATTGACCCCTCATATTGTTAAATATTTATTCATTCATTCACTATTAATTTTAAACATAACAGCAAAAGTACCACAGTTATTTAAAGTATAGTTAATATATAAAGAACACCTTTGGGGTGGATTATTTTAACTGAAATTTAATTATGTTTATTTTGATTTTTATTAAAATGCGTTGCACAATTTATATCATATTATTTAAACAAGTTATTTTAATCAAAACATGTTAATTCATCAACATGCACAGCAGCACTTTAATAGAATTTTCTGACAAAAGAAATAGTAATGTACAAAAGGGTTAAAATTGGCTTAGACAAGTCATTGAAACTAATTGTTTTATTTTTATTTGTATGTGATTATTGAAAGATTGATTTAATTAGTGATTATTGAACAATTATGTTATTAAGAATAGTATAAAACTGTGAGGCACTGTAAATGAAGTATTCTGATGAAATCTGCTTAGGGCAGATGAAAGCGCTCAATCTGGTGGATTATTGGTGTAATAAAGACTGAAGGTTTGCTTGTACGAAGTCCGTTTTTGTTTTTTGTCAAAAGAAGCACATGCTTACTGATTCTGCTGGATTTCTTTGAAAAGGTCACTAAGGCAATGGATAAGAGGAAAACCATGCATACTGCGTACCTAGATCTGGCTAAGGCAGTTGATAAGATACCCCACTCTTGTATTGTCAACAAACTTGCAGAACTAGGTATAATCCCATTTATATCATTCTGGATAGCTAGCTGTCTTACTGATAGAGCATAAAAGGTAGGAATCAATGAGGCCACCTCCTCAAATAGGTTGGTCACCAGTGGAGTCCCCAGGGCTCTGTGCTAGGACTATTCCTCTTTAGCATCTGCTTCCCTCTTTGGTATGTGCTTCTTAGATGTAAAAGCCAATGTCAAAGGCCTCTGGCTAACCAAGTTCACAGATGATTACAAACTGGGAGCAATCAGTGAATCAGCCTAAGATGAGAATACTCTTCAAAAAGGTCTAATACACACAAAAAGTTGGTTCCAAAGCCATAGCTTAAAACTGAATACCAAGAAATGCATTATAGTACTTTTTGGGAAGTCTGCCACCCCAGGTAACTACATCATCAATAACACAAAAAGTTGATTCACTAGTCAGGGACCTGGGAACTCATGTAGACAGTAACCTATCATTCGACCAACATATGTCCAAGGTAGTAAGAAAATCCTTCTATGTTTTTTAATGTATAAGCAAGGGCATGTTATCTAGGTCCAGAGAGGTCATCATACCACTGTACTTGGCTCTCATCACACCCATCACAGAGAGTGTAATATCCCCTTCGGTATGTATCTGACCAGACACATTAAGCAACTGGAACTTTATTAGTATCAATCCCTTTTCCTGGCCTCTCTTCCTGCTAGCACTCTCTCTTTCTCTCCTCATTTTTCCTCTCCACATTTTTTTCCTTCTACAGTTTCTTCTTCAACAAGTTCACCAATTCCCCCCAACCTCCTGACATCCTCTCTCGTGTATTTTTTCTTCCTTTTCCCCTTCTTTTTCATTATTTACTGTAAGCTCTTGACAATCCATCCAAAAGTACCCTCCCCCCTTTTTTTTAATACAACCTGCATTCAGGCACAAACCATCTTGCTGTATGTCTTTTCTTCCCACACTGGTTACACTGTACTTTGCCACAGTCATTAATTAAATGACAAAAGTCTCCACAAAAGAAACATGATTTAGGTTGGCCAGTATACTGTAATGTCCCTTTATGACCAGCACAAGAATAACACTTGGCAACTGTTTCACCTTTTTTTTTTTTTTTTTGCACATTTCAAAACAGCTTCCAGCCTCCCCTCTACTCCATTCCATAGGTTTCTCTCATCTATACTTTTCACAATATTATCAACAGTTTTATGCAGACCCTGCATGATGTTTTTATCATCTTCATCCAGTTCATTAGTTCTAAACTGCAAATTAACATGTTTTAAACATTTAAGTTACTACTAGAAAACAACTTCATTTTTTTACACAGTTTCAGAAATGTCATTATCAATCCATCAGTTTCAAATGTTAAGTCACAAAACAAGTGTGTCTCAATACGTATAAAATACAGAATTTCTTAAGCTTTAAAACCCAGAACAGTTACCGATTTGTCCCACACATTACATCTATCACAGTCATTCTTTGTTTATTCCCACAGTTGATCTTCTCTTCTTTTCACAGTTTTATTTAGAGTTTGTTGCTGCTCTCTTTTTTTTTTTTTGCCTGTTGTCATTGCTGCATATATTTTAGTTAATGCATTATCTGCTGCCACAAAACCAGAGTCCTCAGTTTGTTGCAGCTTTTCTCTCTTATTTTCTGTCACCTCTGCTGCCAAACCACCTGGTTCCTTTGTCACATTACCATCCTCAGCACTTTGAAAAAATGATCTGTCATCTATTCCCATGAAACAGCAGAACTGTCCCGTGGATCATCCTGCTCAATTATTTTTAAAAGAATATCATCTGCAAGCTCTCCTGGCACCAGTTATGTTATCTCCACCACTTCATTTGACTTGCTTGCTTTCTTCTCCATGGAGACAGCTAGCTGCTGCTCATTTGTAACATCCACCAAACAAGAATCTTTGCTTACATTCTAAATCTCATTATCAAACAAATTCTTCTCTAAATTCTCAAGCTCCACCACCAAACTCTCCAGAGCTGTTTTCTCCTCATCCATGCTGCTTCTTCCCTTAGACTTCTTCCTTGCTGCTGTAGGAGCTCTCTGGTGCCCATCTAGCAGCTCCAAAGAGTAAGGGAAGTTCCAAAGTGTACTGGCCATATTTCCCCTAGTAGTGTAAATACCACCTTGGGTTCCCTGTGAAAAGAGAGGCTAATAGCCTAGGGACTAACCTGGACAACAAAAGATAATAAAATAAAATAAATCAGACAAATGCTGTAGAGTATTACTAGCCTCTATACGTACGTGTGTGTGTGTGTGTGTGTGTGTGTGTGTGTGTGTGTGTGTGTGTGTGTGTGTATGATAAGAGCATATGTAAAGAAGTGAGCACTAGAAGGCCCTGAAACACAGAGACAGTGGTAAAAAGGGGTGTGGAGAGCTAGGCCAAAGATCATACTTACTGAGGTGTTCAGTGTGAAGCCTTGTCTTGGGTGCACATGGTGAAGTCCCAAGACAAAACTGAACATTTCCTGTAGGCTCTTATGGCAAGACTGTACTTAAGAAATTGTTCTGAGATTCATAACAGTGTGCCTTTTGGCACCAGTGCTGTGACTTGACATCATACCCCTGGTGGTCATTCACACTGGCTGGGAGTGTTGGGATTCAAACCCTATCAATCTGCCATTACCTCACCTTCATGCTGGTGAGCATTGATGGGATTCAAACCCCATCTGATAGTCATTTTCACATTACGGTCAAAGAAAATATGAAAATATTAATTAATCATGTTTTACTTGTGATTCGGTAGGTTTCTGCACGTGAAATTGTTGTTTACAGTTGATGCAACACCCTGACCTAATGTAGGAAATGGGAAAAGTGGAAGGATGATGAACTTCGATGTTATACATTTAAACACTCATTATATACTTTGTCATGAAGTCTGACATGTATATGGAGACAGTAGTGCTCAGTATTAAATACCATAACTCTGAATCTAAATGATCTTTGTGCTGTCTCATTACAGACAGTTTGTTGTATCTCCTATTTAGAATCATGTGCTTCATCAGTAATTTCTATTTTATTAAACTTTCTAGCTACACACAAAACCTCAACAGGAGTTTTGTTTATCCTGTTATGAGCTTTCATATGAATCTAAATGAACCTAATCAATGTTGCTTGATTGTTGAGATATTAACAGAAATATGAAAACTATAATACTGGCATAATTATGTACATAAAAATCATATATTTCCTTAGCTGTTCTAAACAAGGTTAAGTGTCACTGGCAGTTATTGGGCACATCAGACAAGTTTTAGGGAGATATATTTTAAAAGACTGTATATGCCATGGTTCAACAGTTATTACTCTAACTATGATTATACAAAAGTTGATGTCAAGAGGCATCACTAGGCTGGTCATAGAGAAAAATGCTTGGAAGTGTCACTAGGGTTTAACAAGTTAAAAAGGCCAGTTGACATGGTTTCTACATCTACTGAGAATGCTTCATGGACGTCAGCCTCATGAGGTGTAACAAGAAAAAAACACTGGGAGGAGTGCCAGGGTGTACACCATGATATGATGGAGATAATCTATTTCTCAAGGTACCTGCAAATAAAGGCTTGAGAATCTCACAGCGTAAACTGGACACTATTCTGTTAAGACAAAGAAGTATGGTTTGCCCTGCTCAGCTTGCTACATCATGATCCTCAAAAGTACAAGCAGCTTAGACAGTGGGTAGCTGGATGGATGAACAATGGCATAAGCAGGGCTTGTTCATAGGTGATTACTAGGCTAATGACTCCAGGTGGCCTTTTTAAGTCTAGCCATGCTTCCCAAAGTGAGACACAAAGCCTGTAGCTTGTGTCTGGAAAGTGAACACCTTAACTGTTATACCAACTCCTCAACAAAGACAACACAAGCATGAGATCCTGTAGAATATTGTTTAAATGCTAACACTGAATAATTTGTAGGTTATTTTTTTATTTTATAATTTGTTGACTGGGTTAATCCAACTAGGCTAGTAGCCTCTTTTCAGGGGAGGCCAAGGTGGTATTTATACTACCAGGGGAAATCTGGCCGGGGTATCAGGGAACTTCTCAATACGCTGTGGGATCTTTTTTGATAGGTGCTGTGAGATCTTTTACATCCACCTGAGCTGCCATAAACTTAAGCAGACTGTGTTTAATGTCTTATCCAAAAGACAGCACACTTGGGAGTACAGCATCCCCCTTATTCTGCACTACCACGTCAGCATCAGACTTCCTGGTGTGGGAATTGAACCCACAGACTTTTGCACCAAAGGTGTGTGCGCTACCTGTTCTGCCACTGACACTGTTGTTTTCTTACTTACTGTATTATTTATATTAATATTTCTATTTTAAACTAGAAGATAAATATAGATATAAATTGTATATTACTCAACTATAATGATCAATAAAGTAGTGTTTTACTAGGTTATTTGAATGTTTTTTTAAGTAACTCCATCCCTTCTTGAAGGCCTAGTGCTGAGGGCCCAAAGACTTTTTAGATCTTGCATTTTCCCCCTTTGTCTGATTAAAATTTGCTAGCACAAATGGTCTTTCAGAGCTTTTGTGCCTTTAGTCATTTAGCATTTATATTTTCCCCTGGAGATTTCTAGGGCCCCTAATCCTCTGAATCTTACTTCCCTGTAATGCCCTTCCTGTTGGGGTTTGCTCACATATAAAACAGCACATAAAATTTATGATAAAGTAGATGGAAGCAAAAACAGCCCCCCGTAAAGTAGTGCATGCCACCCAGAAAAAACATGTCCTTTTGAGCATTAGTGTACTTACATTTCTTTTTTATCTTAATGATGTGTTATATGCAGAACGACTGTTCAAATTTGCGCTAGTTTAAACTGAGATTTATTTCAGCTCCCCCTTCAAAAAGGGCCGATTTACATAATTTGTTTTATTTTCTCAGAATTCCGAATCAGTCTGATCCTACAGTGGAATGGGTTTAAATGCTTGTTTTATACTCAGTTTTATTATTGTTTTCATTATTATTTAAATATGAAAATATACATCTTTCAAAGGAAATATCATTTGCGAACAATAACTGAACAACTAACATAACTAAAAATAAACATGAGCAGCATATACAGACCAGCTAGGATATCATAACACATGATTTTAATCACTACTATCCTGCAGATTTGTTCTTAAATCATTTACAAGGTTATGTGCGTGTGTGTAATACAAAACCATGTTTATGATGATGTAACATGCCTGTTTATGTTGAGGATCACTATTTAAAATGTTTGCCAGGAATATTTCAAAATATTAAAAGAAATGAACCGTTAATCGATCACTCTTCCTCACATCAATTAAATGCAGTGCAATCACTGTTTTATATGGCATTGCCCCAAGATGCCGGACTTTACAACTTTCAGATTGCATTAAAAAGGTTAATACATTTTTATTAGTTGCTCTTTATTTATTTTTTTCATTTGGAGGTTATGTTGGCTTCCCCACAGTAGACCATCAGCTACAACCAGCTCCACTTCTCTTTCCTTAAGGTCTACCACATGAACTTCCTCCCTCAGACTAACTCCATTCATATTCAGGGCCTGTAAGAAGAAGTCTCTGGATGCCTCATACCTCTGCCACATTGCTCCTCCCTTTTTTTTCCCTTAAGGCCTAACCCCCACCCCCTGCATGCAGATATACTGTCCAAAGGATTGACAGGCAAATAGGTTCATGGTGCAACATCCATGCCTCTGGGTGCAAGTCAGCCAAAGCCCTGCCAGCTCCTTAAACACAATATCCCTCAAGTGTGTCTCCAGGCTTCACTACAGATCAACATTGGATGTGTGCCAGAGCCAATATCTCTTCCTTATCCCTCTATGGATCAGTAAACATGGGCCAATCAAACCCATGACCCTGTCCGCCTTCTCCTGTACCTGAGCTAGTAGTTAATGGTGGGTCACCAGAGTTACAGTTAGGGCTCCATCCCTCTGTGCCAGACTTGGCTGACCTTTTGTGAAACTACAAGAAACTTGTCTGGTAAACATTCCAGTGCACATAAGGCAATGGATTTTACAGCTTATGTGAAACACAAACAATAAACATCACACCTGATCATCAATGCTTTCAATTCGCTGGATTAGCAGTTATATTAGGTCATTATGTAAACTTTTGAAATGTTCAGCAGCAGAATCAAAGCCGCTCCAACTGTCAAGTTTCTAAGGGCTGAACAAGATACGAATATTTAATCAAAGTTGCAGTTTCACTCCAAAACAGACAAAACCATTGATTACAATGCTTGCTATTTGCCTTACAAAGTCACAAAAGCTGTGTTTAGTCAAACATGAGTTTGGAAGCATACCTCTGCAAACCACTATGGTTCAACACTGCCAGCATATGAGCAGTATAATGGAGATTGCCAGGCGAAGTCATCTAGTATATAATATTAGAGTCAGATACCATTTATAGCAGAACTATACTAACTCAAATGCCCTAATTTTGCACAGCTGTACTGTGCCCTAGTGAAGTGCTGGAATGGTGCAGCTATGCAGACACTGTAGGGATCAATTAAATTGTCTAAACGGTAATCCTTTTTCATATATTTTATGATGGAAATTGTCAAGACATCACTAAAAATTAGACTGACAACTGATATTTCTAAATCACATCCAAGTTTAATGTTAAGTAAAGACTTTTTCATGCTATTCCAACTGTAAAACTGTTACAGGAGAAAAAAAAATGGCACAATCACAACTAAAAGCCATGATGTAGTGAATTATAATATAAGCCTACGGGTCTAGGACTACTCACTGAAAGCACATTTCACTGAAAGTCAAATGACTGTGCACAAATCACTGAAAGCACAATTCACTTAAAACACAATTCACTGAAAGTTATATATGGCCTTTTCCCCACTGTAGTGTGACCCTGAAGTTAGAATATATAGTATGGGGGGTGTGGGGGGCATAGCCCCCCCACATAATTTGGATATATATTAAGTTTAGAAAAGAGTAGTTTATTGCAATTGCAAGTATCCATGTGTATAGTTCAAAATATTTAAAATAGGTGGGGGGCTATGCCCCCCACAACTCCCCAATATGGGGGGAGGTGCCCCCCCCATACACACCATTACTACATATTCTAACTCCAGGGTCGCACTACAGTGAGGAAAAGGCCATATATAACTTTCAGTGAAATGTGTTTCAGTGAATTGTGCACAGTCAAATGTGGTTCAGTGAAATGTGCTTTCAGTGAACAGTCCTAGACTCAAGCCTACACCCAGCCTACTCTGTGATTAATGTACAAATATTTATCATATGAAACAAATGAAATGTCTGTTCATACATTAAGGAGTGTCCCAAAAGTTCTTGTCATGTGCTCTTGCTATGACCAGGCAGAAAAAAAATTAAAATGTTTCTGTGGTTTCTCTTTCTAGCTTGTCACATTTGCAAGCAGAAGTAGAAAAAATGTTCCGTTTCATCCACCCTGTCCTTCTGCATGTATTAACCTGTCAGCACAAATATTGTGTATGCTAAAAAACTACACTGTTGTCATGTTCCTTGCTCTTTCGAAATTCATATAGAACATTTAATTACACAATCAAGGATGTCGAGAGTATTGCAGAATCACCCTGTGTCAGCCTGACGTGAAACCTACATATTCATACAAAATTTAAAACTCTGTCATCAATATCTAACATTTTATACAAAAGCTGGGCTTCTGTCCCTTGGAGCGACTACCGAACAGAAGAAGCAACATGTGCCCAATGTTTGCCTTTCTCTAGGCAACTGTACAATAAAATCTAGTGTCAATATTAGGTCTGTGCAGTGCTAACAAAAGTATACACAATTAGTCAGCTGTGTGAATACTAATATACGGATGAAACATGACTCAGAAGTAGCTATTCATGGATATGAGAATTTCAGATGGGAATGGTTTGGAATGGCATACAGTGACGTAGGTGTTTTCAGTACATTCAGGTAACAACTGGACTTTGTTTAAATAAGTGAATGATAGATTAGGGATTCTGTCAATGTTTCTCTTAAAGATAAGTTAATATGGAAATTGATATGGATGAAGTGGTGGTGAGTGTACCCAAAGGTGAGAGACTGGTGACTGGAGCAGATTTCAATGGGCATGTTGGTGAAGGGAACAGAGGGGATGAGGAAGTGATGGGTAGGTATGGTGTTAAGGAGAGGAATGCAGAAGGTCAGATGGTAGAGGATTTTGCAAAAAGGATGGACATGGCTGTGGTGAATACATATTTTAGTAACAGGAAGGAGCATAGAGTAACATACAAGAGTGGAGGAAGACGCACACAGGTGGATTATATCCTATGCAGGAGGGCCAATCTGAAGGAGATTGTTGACTGTAAAGTGGTGACAGGGGAAAGTGTAGTTAGGCAGCATAAAACGGTGGTCTGTAGGATGACGTTGGTGATCAAAAAAAGGAGGAAGTGTGTTACAGCAGTGCCAAGGATCAAATGGTGGAAGTTGAAAAAGGGTGATTGTGAGGTGGAGTTCGGGGAAGAATTGAGACAGGCACTTGGTGGCAGTGAAGAGTTACAGAATAGCTGGGTACCTACAGCAGAGCTGGTAAGGGAGACTGCTAGAAAGGTGTTTGGTGTGACATCTGGACAGAGGAAGGAGGACAAGGAGGCCTGGTGGTGGAATGTGGAAGTACAAGAAAGTATACAGAGGAAGAGGTTGGCGAAGAAGAAGTGGGATTGTCAGAGAGATGAAGAAAGTAGACAGGAGTATAAGGAGAAGAGGTGCATGGCAAAGAAAGAGATGGCAAAGGCTAAGGATAAGGCATATGGAGAGTTGTATGAGAGGGTGGACACTAAGGAGGGAGAAAAGGACCTGTACCAATGGGTCAGACAGGGGGACCCTGCAGGGAAAGATGTGCAGCAGGTAAGGGTGATAAAGGATAATGAGGGAAATGCATTCATAAGCGAGGAGTGTGTGTTGAGCAGATGGAAAGAGTACTTTGAGGGGTTGATGAATGAAGAGAATGAGAGAGAGAGAGAGAGAGAGAGAGAAAAGGTTGGATGAGGTGGTCATAGTGAATCAGGAAGTGCAACTGATTAGCAAGGAGGAAGTAAGGACAGCTATGAAGAGGATGAAGAATGGAAAGGCTGTTGGTCCAGATGACATACCAGTGAAGCATGGAGGTGCTTAGAAGAAATGGCAGTGGACTTTTAAACCAAATTGTTTAATGAAATCTTGGAAAGTGAGAGGATGCCTGAAGTGTGAAGAAAAATATTTTGGTACTGATTTTTAAGAATAAGGGTGATGTGCAGAGCTGTAGTAATTACAGAGGGATAAAACTGATCAGTCACAGCATGAAGTTATAGGAAAGAGTAGTGGAAGCTAGGTTAAGAAGGGAGGTGATAATTAGTGATCAGCAGGTTTCATGTTGGGAAAGAGCACTACAGATGCGATGTTTGCTCTGAGAGTGTTGATGGAGAAGTACAGAGAAGGTCAGGAGGAGTTGCATTATGTCTTTGTGGACTTAGAGAAAGCATATGACAAGGTGCCTAGAAGAGGAGCTGTGGTATTGTATGAGGAAGTCTGGAGTGGCAGAGAAGTATGTAAGAGTGGTACAAGATATGTACGAGGGTAGTGGGACAGTGGTGAGGTCTGCGGTGGGAGTGACTGATACGTTTAAGGTGGAGGTGGTATTACATCAAGGATCAGCTCTGAGCCATTTCTTATTTGCAATGGTGATGGACAGGTTGACAGACGAGATCAGACAGGAGTACTATGATGTTTGCAGATGATTTTGTGATCTATAGTGAGAGTAGGAACCAGGTTGAGGAGACCCTGGAGAGGTGGAGATATGCTCTAGAGAGGAGAGGAATGATGGTCAGCAGGACTAAGACAGAATATATGTGTGTGAATGAGAGGGAGGACAGAGGAATGGCTATGATGTAGGGAGTAGAGCTGGCGAAGGTGGATGATTTTAAATACTTGGGATCAACCGTTCAGAGTAATGGTGAGTGTGGAACAGTGGTGAAGAAGAGAGTACAGGCAGGGTGGAGTGGGTGGAGAAGAGTGTCAGGAGTGATTTGTGACAGACAGGTACCAGTCAGAGTGAAAGGGAAGGTCTACAAGAGGGTAGTGAGACTAGCTTTGTTATATGGGTTGGAGATGGTAGCATTGACAAAAAGGCAGGTGTCACAGCTGGACATGGCAGAGTTAAGATTTTAAGATATGCACTGGGTGTGACGACGATGAAGAGGATTAGGAATGAGTATATTAGAGGTCAGCTAAGGTTGGACGGTTTGGAGAAATAGCCAGAGAGGCAAGAGTGCGCTGGTTTGGACATGTGCCGAGGAGGGATGCTGGGTATATTGGGAAAAGGATGCTACGGATGGAGCTGCCAGGTAAGAGGAAAAAAAGGAAAGCCTAAGATAAGGTTTATGGATGGGGTGAGAGAGGACATGCAGGTGGTTGGCGTGACAGAGCAAGATGCAGAGGACAGGAAGAAATGGAAACAGATGATCCACTGTGGCGACCCCTAATGGGAACAGCTGAAAGAAAAAGATGATGATGGCTTTTGCAAGTTTTTTTCACTGTACATTTTTGCCTCTGTGCCTGCCAACCATGGATCCTCTTTCTACTGTTCTTGAGCCCACCTGTTCACCTATACCAGATGTCCCCAGCGAATAGGCAGCAGCCATCCAGAACAGCTGTCCTCAAAACAGCCATAGAGGCAGTTTGTGCCCTCAGTGCTATTCCAGCAAGCAGACTGTTTCATGTGTGGTCATAAACCCAGGTCTATTATCATGACCTTGAAACTGCATAATGCTGAAATCCTATTCATCGACACGTATATGTCGAATCCCAGTTAAGCGAACAGCCAGATCTTAGAGTTTTTTCCTAGGGAAAAAAAAATGGTTGGCTGCTGCTGTGGATTTGCCCTTTTCTCCACTGTAGTGTAATCTCGGAGTTAGTATATTTAGTTGGGGGTGGGGGGCACAGTCCCCCCCCCACTTTGTTATGTTTGTACTGGTGTGTTGTGTTCAGTTGGCCTACTGATTTTTTTCCCTGGGAAACAAATCTGTGATCTGGCCATTCGGTTATCTGGGAGTTCGACATATATTTGTCGATGAAAAGGGTTCGGTGTTATGCGGTTTTGAGGTCATGATATAGACCCCATAAACCCACCTACTGGTAGCTGACTTGAGCACCTGCATCACAGTGGGCCATTCTAGATCATTCACATGTGCATTCATGCTTCCAATCACACACTAATGAGGGTTATCATCACTGGCTTGGAATCAACAAGCTCGTGTCCTCAGTCTTGCCAATTCAATGCCATGCAAGCCTCTGCCTACATGGTGGTGATCAGCCAAGCAGAAACTACCTCTCCTCCTCACCTGGGTGGGTGAGTCAATGACAGCCAAGTCAAGAATTCATTGATCTGTGTCACAGATCCAGATATTTCTGTGTGTGTTCTCTCACTTAGTAATTAATGCTCTCCAAGTCCATGAGCTAAACTAGATTTTAGAGGGAAGATACAAATGACTACCCAAAACATTCGGGATAATAACAAATAATGCTTTTTGATTCACTATGGACATTTTGTTAAACTATTTTTATGATGATGTTATTGTTCTATTTCAAAATTAGGAATGCAACAAGTTTGTTTTTAATAATATAAAAAAGATTCATCAAGTGTAACAGCTTGTTTTAAGAGTATCCTAGGAGTGCCGATCTCCTTAACCATTTTCCACAAAGTGATATAGTACAAAAATAGGATTCATTAAGTGTCAAATGTTTATATCTAAGTTTGGTAACACACACTCACCTGACAATAAAACTGAGAAACAGATAAGATGCAGTTTTCTGTGGGAGAGGGGGACTTTGTACCCTGCATTTCCCCATTTCTAAATAACTAGGAGGTTGCACCACAAGAAACAGGCAGTGTCAAAAGCAAAGGATGACTTGCAATTAACCACACACGGTTAAAACAGTTGCATTCCCTAGTCTAAAGACAATGCCACACACAAGACTGAAGGCTAAATCTCAAAGCTCTCTCAAACAAACAAAAAGCTATAATGGCTAATACACCGAGAAGGTATGCAATGTTTTATTTCTGTGTAACTATAAACACCAACCTACATTTGGCAAAGCAGGAATCACAGAATAACTATACACACTGCTTTTACCTGCAAAACTCTGACAAATTTCATTGGCATTACTTCGGAGGCAGCTTTGATAAAATTCATCTTTCTGATTAGCACGGATCAAATGTGGCTGATATGCAGATACCAATGGCATGATGACGACACAATAACCTAAAAAAATATAAAACAGACAGTTTATAAAGGGATTTTGTGAGCCTTAACGGATGTGCCTTGGGTGGTCCCTACAGCATTTTCCTGTCCAACAGAAACAAAGATATAAGCATGTTAACAATCATAATAATTCATTAAGGAAGTTTTTAAAATATACCTCCTGGCCACTTATATTAAGCCTCAAACTAGTTTCTGCACTTTTTTATGTTTTTTTTTGCACCCCATGTTTGCCAATTATCAATCTTTCCCCACCTGGATTTGAGCCGATTCATTCCTCTGTACAGATACGTTAAGATTAAAATGGTTTATAACCTTACATATAATTAAGCAGGTGCAACAGCTTACATATATTATATACACAAGAAAATATAAGAAATAATCATGTTATGATTTTGTTACAATTCTAAAGAACTTAGCATAAACTGAACTTTACATCTTTACATATATTAAACATACAAGAATGAAGAAATAATCATGTTAGGATTGATAGTGAAGAGAAGATATAATCATGTTAATTTTGGAAACCATAATGAGGTGAGCAATGGTAGAGGGGACATGCAAGAAAAATTATACTGTTAGGAAAAAAATGAACACAACAACATGTACCAACTCTTTTGCTCAACGTTTTCTGGAATTCATAAATTCCAACGCCTTGGATCAACTTATCCACACCCCCACCAGGGGCAGCAATATCCTAGACCTGGTCATTACCAACATGGGTGAACGGTGTTCCACACCAGAGGTCAATTCCTCGTTGGTCAGATCCGACCACAAGATAATCACCCTAGACATCCACATCCCGCCCCCACCTCCCATTAGGGAAACCACTGTAAAAAATTTCTCCAAAGCCAACTTTCTGCTTTTTAAAACAGAAGTGGCAAACTTCATGACACCCATGCAGACGGACAATAGATGTACGACTGCTGAATCCTACAAAAATGTACTTTATAAGCACGTACATGAGTGCATGGCTCGTGCTATCCCTAACAGAACTAAGATGCTGTCCTCCAAAAAAAAAAAGGAAGCCAATCTGGTGGTCCCCTGCCATAAACAAACACTACAACAGAAGAAAGAAACTGTTGCAAAAAAGAGTAAACTCCCATGATCGGAGGAACTCCCTGGTCAGCCTCAGTAAAAAACTGAGACCCTTCATAACATCCTCCAAACCTAGTTACAAAAACAAAATCGCCACTGATTCTAGACAACCACAAAGCATTCTATAGCTATGTCAAGAATCTTAATGGCAACACTCGGATCTGCTCTAAGTTACAGCACAATGGTACTAAATACACAGAACCAACTGACTTTACCAACATCCTGGCAGGTAGTTTCAGTGCTAACTTTACCCCCCCTCTCTTCCCCTAAAGGGCCTATCTCTATACTGAAGGAATGCAAAGTTCCTGTAATCACGGCTGCACAGGTAAAAACCACTATCTCCAAAGCCAAGAACACAGCATCCATAGGACCTGACAACATCCCAGGCTGTGTTCTACACGAACTACAGAACGAACTGGCACACCGCCTAAGTAACATGTTCAATCATAGCCTCACCTCAGGCTTTGTGCCCTCTGAATGGCAGACAGCGACAGTTATCCCACTCCACAAAGTGGGAGCCAACATGGACCCCAGGAACTACTGCCTCATTAGCCTGACGAGCCTGGTCTGCAAGGCCATGGAAATTATAAACAAAGATATTGGTAATCTCCAAACTCTGGACCCCACCCAGTCTGGATTTGTAAAAGGCAGATCATGTCTCCTATACCTGACAGACTGAGGATAAGGTGGTTCACACAGCCTATCTACATCTCGCCAAGGATTTTGACACCAACCCCCACTCTGGAACTATAGATAAACTCACTAAACTAGGTATAAATCCCTATGTCACAAGATGGGTTGCCAACTGGCTCACTGACAGAACCCACACTGTGAAAGTAGCAAACTCCAAATCCGACTTCAGACCAGTGACAAGTGGAGTACCACAGGGTTCAGTCTTGTGTCCTCTCCTGTTTGCTATCTACTTCCCTGAAGTACAGGCTAACACAGAAGGTATTTGGCTAACAATGTTCGCAGATGACTGCAAACTAGGAGCCAGGAGCCATAACCAAAACTCCTAACAATGTGGACATCCTACAAAATGGTTCACTGAGACAGATGCCTGGTGTCAAAGCCATGTCCTCAAGCTCAATGCCAAAAAGTGCATTATCCCTTTTTGTAAAAACTCAATACCCATTGACTACCACATAGACAATAGTGTACATAACACCGAAAGTGTAATAAGAGACTGTGGGACACAGGTGGACAGTAGTCTCTCCTTTGATAATCACATCGCCACAGTAGTCAGGAAATCCTTTTACGTGGCACACCTCATCACAAAAGGTTTCTCATCCAGGAAAAAAGAGGTCATTGTTCCCCTCTACTCGTCACTCATTAGACCAATTATAGAGTACAATGCCCCTTTTGGTATGTACCTCACAAGACATCTACAACAACTGGAAAGGCCGCAAAAATACCTCACAAAGAGGATTACTGGCCTCAAACAGATGCCCTACGCAGACTCTCTCAAATAACTACAGCTTTCCTCCGTCACATATCGCCTACTCAGAGGCAATCTCTGCCTAACATACAAAGCTATGTCAAACCCAGAGCTGTTGGACATGCTCTACTTAAAGAAATGTCAATCCATCCGAGCTACCCACTCTAGGGACCTAAACCTTGTCACCACAATAAACAAAACATGCTGGAGGGATAGATTCCTGTCCCAGAGACTTCCCATACTCTGGAACAAACTATCTATCTATATCAAACAAAGCTCCTCATTAGCACCCTTCAAGAAAAATCTTGATGATTGGATGAGAGATAGGAAATTCGCCCTGGGGATCACTTCTGTGGCTCTGCTCGACAGGGCACAGGAAAATAATTTTCTTGGGTGGCGAAAGCCAGGGTATCTTTTTGGCTAGGCTTATATAGGCCCTAGAGCAAATAGCCTTGTACCTACCTATAAACAACTATCTACACAGTTCAAAACATATATATGATGGGGGTGATGTAGGATTATGGAGACTAAAATCTGTGTAGCGGAAAATATATTTGAGCAAACACAAAAAAGGTTGTTAATTTGTTTAGAAGGCTAGATAGTTATGATAGAAGGTAAGCAGAATAGAGAAGACGAGGAAAGCTAATAGATATAAATTTGTTAAAGAGAAGTATAGATAAAAAAAAAGGATGAGAAAAAAGGGCAAGTGGGGTGGTGACGAGGGAGTTGTGTATAGTGAGTGATTTGAGACTATGTTACTGGTGTGCATGAGCATAGCCAGTCATGAGAGTTGTTTAAGGCGCAGTTTAAAACTAGCTGGGTTTGTGGTTTGTTTTATATGGAGTGGGATGGCATTCCACTTTTTTGTTACATAGTTTGAACAGAGTCATCTGCTGAGTTTTTATATTTGGTAATTAACAGCTGTTATTGAGAAGTAACACATATTACACTAATATGCAGTTATGAGCTGTAGTGACATCAGTATTGCTCAGAAAAGCCCTATAGCAGAACTCTCTCCTTTTTTGATGTCAGTCTAACTACACCAAGCCCAAATAAGATGTAAATTACAAAAACACGTGCCTTTTGAAAGTCTAAAACTCTTACCTGGTATCCTCAGAAAACTTAACTGCAATTAGGGCAAATATATACTAACTTTGAAAATGCAGTATGTCAGAGTAATGGAAGGTATATGGGGTCAACTATCTGTAGTGGATGTGTAGGCACAGGGTTGCAAAGGGTGTACAGCTTCACCCCGCTGCAAAAGCACTTTAAGGATGTAACTGTGAGTTCTGGACAACCACAAGTATAAGGATTCTCAGTATCAGCTCTTGCACTTCCAGCAGGGATCCACAAAACCCAGAAATGCAGAGGAGCACAGTGTAGTTCAGAATATTTCTGAACTGTTGTGGTAATTCCTGAATACTAGTGTGACCACATTAGTTCATAATGTACACTGGTTTCTCTAGAACTTGGACAATGCACACAGTGCTATACTGTACACCATAAGTATACTACCATTTTAAACACAGCAACAATTATGCTGGGCATGCTTACTCAACTCAGTAGTGTCTCCTGAGCACCAAATGCACTCTTCCATAAGGAGGGCTCACTGGGTGCCATTTTGTGTTCTCTCATAATGGGTTGCAACTTCATCCCCCACCCCAACTTCAAACCCCTCCTCTCCCTCCAACAATGCCCTTTCATTTCTAAGCAGTAAGAGCAAAAAGACTAGAGATGTTAAAAGATGCTGTTTTTAAGAACATGAACTATATGTATTGTCAAAAACAAAGGTTGGCTGTTTCAAATTCACCATGTATACCAAGATGAGTCCTAGCTTCAAATTTATACTTATGTTTGCTCGTTTACCGGGTTAAAGCACTGACCAACAATGGCCAATCATTTCAAACTCAACCCAGGATGTACAACAAGAACAGACAGAATGAGTATACAATAATAACTAATGCAACACATAATGGATATAACATACAAGTACACAATAACAATTAATACAAGGTTATAGTATTTGCAAGACAAGTACATCACACAGTACAGTTAACATTACACTTCTAGCAAATAAACTAAATAAAACTAAACTAAAAAGCAGTGAGCTTAAGAGAAGATGACTATTAACATGTACACACACAGTAAATGAGTTACGTGTTAAAAGTCAGATCAGGAAGAAAGGTTTTGTAGTGCAGTGTAGTTGTGTCTCAGTGTAGGTCAAGTGATATGACCCACACAGACATCTGCACGCGTTTTGTTGATTAAAAAATAAATCTCGCTTAGGTTTGCTGGGATGGACTGCCACAGTTTAGGTGCAAGTACAGTCTGGAGTTCTGCTTACAAACTTGGCAAGGGAATATTTTTTCCACTCTTTCAGAACAGTTCTGAACTCTGCAAACAAACACACAGCTTCAAGAAGCTCCTCTAAAGAATTTTCCAACTCTCCCTTTAAGTAAACTGTCACAGATTTCTTTTTATTCTGCAACAATAAAGTGTTACTCCATAACAGTAAAATGATGCTGTAAGTAATCTGCAAACTCATTATCCAACATATTTTTTACCAATGCTGTAAACATTCCAAGTCAATTAGAAATGGTCTGCCCGATCTCATATATTACACCCCACAAATCCTTATTTTAATAAGCTAGATCTCCATGTAGTTCGTAAGGCCTGTGTGTACGTATTTAAATGACACCTACATGCATATATCAACCTCTTCTCACTGGAGAGTTTGGAAAGTGCTTTTAGGTCCTTTAGTCCAATTGTCCAAGTGACACATATAAAGCTTGATTAAATAGTTTTCCCTCTGCTGCCTGCACTTGATTCTGCTGTCTTTCCTCACAACAATTTGGCTCTGACTTTTTTTTTTTACTTCTTCTTTGAATTTACTTCAGCTTTTGACACGTAATATGGCCCACAGCAACAAAGCTTTGTTACACTACGCTACTGCTTTCTGATGAGCAACCACGGACATACAAGACCTGAAAAATCGCACTTCAAGATAGCGTGCAAGTGTGCTTCTTGACGATTGTTTACATTAGTACACGCCATTTTACTTCCTACAATCACACCAGGGGCGGTGCTTGCTGCTGTGCAGTAGCCATACTGCAATTGGTGAAAACAAAGTAACATCCATAGCGATAGCAGCACGTGTATTCATTGCTACTCGTAGGTTGGCCTTTTCGTCAATATAGTGCAATCTGGTTGGTATATTTAATTTGGGGGGGGGGGGGGTCTTCAAAAAAATAAAAATAAATAATACCTGTAGTCTTTCTGCGTACTACGACACGCCCGTTTCATCAGTCAGTCACAGAGGTTACGCCCACTTTTGCGCGACAGGCCTGCAAGGTATTTCTCTAATACGTACAGAGCCATTTTATTTTGTGCATTGCTTCGTACGGAAATTGGTAGTCCTGACTGCATAATGGCAATTGTGCTTACATTTGATTCTATGCTTCTGTGTCAGTGAATGAATTACCAACCAAAGAAAGCTACCGGCCTGGAGAACGCAAAAAGTCACGCCTTCAACAGACAACACAGAAGGAGTAACATTTCTTTAAGTACATATTTTCAAGTTAAATTAGTATTTTTACGTAAAAATGCCAACAAGTTGGCCCTTAAGCAGTAATGGAAGGCTACTGTTGTTTGGTTTCGTGTCCTTGCACATGGGCATCAACAATTGAAACAATGAGTGGACTCGGGAGGTGTATTTATTTATTTTATTTGCAATTGGTTTACCAGGATAGTCCATTGGGCCAAAGGAACCCGGTTTCAATGGAGTCCTGGGGAGAAAAGCTACAAAAACAAATAGCAAGGTTACAATAAGGTATTTGGTTACAATTATACAATTACTATGGACTAGTAAAAAAATGAAGGAAACCTAGAAATACAGCAGACTAGTGAACAAATATATACAAATATTACAGTCTTGTATAGCTGAAAATAAAAAAAATTACAATATAGAAACTGAGAATCTTTTACTACATAGGGTAGGTTACACTTGAGGTATCTTTCATGCATTCAGGATGAATAGCTTAATACAAGCAAGAGAAAGATATATGAGCTGACATAGAATTTTTACAATATGGAAACTGAGAAGCATTTTCATCTTAGGGTATGTTACACTTGAGAGGTACCTTTCAAGTATTCAGAAAAAATAGCTTAATACAAGCAAGAGCAAGATCTATGAGTTTAGGAGAGTAAATGGAAATTCCCATTATGAATAGGGGAGGAGAAGTGGAAATTCCCAGTATGAATAGGGAGGGAGATTATGTGGGGTGGTAGCAGGAGCATTCCCACTGGGAAATCGGGTGTGAGTGAAGGGATTTTTTGAATGAGAAGTGATTTGTGATAGTACGAATGGATGGGGGTAAGGAGTTCCAGAGACGAGCAAGACTGTAGGATAAGAGATTTTTTTTCCAGGGGGACAAATCCAATTAGAATACTAAGATCTAACAACCAAAACCTATCGGGGAGGTGCATTTTAAAGGTAGAGGAAAGGGAGGGGCAGAGGGAAGGATTGAAGATGAGCTTGTGTGCAAGAGTCAGTTTTAATGTAGGTGAGGTGATTGGGTAGTTCTAACCATTTTAGTTTGTGGAGAGCCGAACAGTGGTGTGAGATGGACTTATAGGAGGTTGCAAACTTGGCAATTATGTTATAGCAAGAGGAGAGTTGTGTTTTGAGTGAAGACTGTAGGTTAGTTAGGAGTGGGGCTCCATAGAGGAGGGAGGGGATGAAAAATGTGGTAGGGTGAATTTGGTGGAGGGTGTTAAGATAATGATTCTGTCGGTAGAGCATGCCAAGTTTTTGGTGTTTTTTTTTTTTTATATTTAATTGAAGGTGGGAGTTGAATTTAAGCTGACTGTCAATTTGGATCCCAAGTAATTTGGCCCCAGATACCAGTTTGAGTAATAGAGAAATTACTAGTAATAGAGAAATTACTTGGATTGAAAGAGGTAGCTTTAGAGGGGGTGAATACCATTAATTTGGTTTTGGAGGCATTGAGTACAAGGTGATGTGTTTTCATCCATTGTTCGGTGGTTGAGAATGCATCTTGAGTAAGCTTTAGAAGTGTGGGGATGGAGGTAGCAGAACAAGTAATAGTTGAATCATCTGCATATCAGATAATTTTTGTTAAAGGGATGGAGTTGTGGAAATCATTTATGAATATATTTAAAAGAAGGGGACCCAGTATAGATCCCTGGGGAACACCAGTTGGGGTGTTGATGAAAGGGGAGGTGGCTTTTTTCCATCTTACTGCTTGATATCTATTGGA
The DNA here is from genome assembly GCF_019279795.1 of Protopterus annectens. Lineage (NCBI taxonomy): Eukaryota > Metazoa > Chordata > Ceratodontiformes > Protopteridae > Protopterus > Protopterus annectens. Next base: position 1,538,571,460 of record NC_056729.1, on the reverse strand, counting down.
TAAGTAGCCAGTGAACCAGTTCCGAGAGGAGGGTGACAAGCTTGGTGAGTTTAGTTAGTAGTAGATTGTGGGAGATAGTATTGAAGGCCTTAGAGATGTCTAGTAGGAGAGTAGAGACAATGTGGCCAGAGACCCGGGCTTTGTTCACAGCTTCCAGGAAGGAGAGAAGGGTGGTCATAGTACTGTGACTGGGTCTGAAACCATGTTGTGTTGGAGTTAGTAGGTTATTGTCTAAGAGGTGTGGTAGGAGTTGTAGATGGATACACTTTTAAGTTTAGAGATAGGATAGCGATGGGATGGAAATTTGTGATATTGTTGTTGCTGCCGCCTTTATGCAATGGTACAACAAAACCCTTTTTCCAGATTTGGGGTACTGAGCTTTCTTGAATGGAACGGTTGATTAGAATGCTGATGGGGTAGGCAATGGCTTTGGCAGCTATACTGAGAAAGTAAGAAGGAATGTTATCAGGGGCATTAGAGCATGGTTTTAGTTTCTGAAGTAGTTTTTATGGTGGATGTGGGTATAGGTTTTAGTGAGATTGGTGGAGAAAGTGGGGGAATTTGAGGATGTTGATGGAGAGGAGATAAGGTGAGAAGCAGTGGTAACGGGCGAAAAGTTGGTAGGGGAGGATGGGGGTGTAGTGAGGGGTATTGTGGGGTTAGAAGATGAAAAAGATGAGGTTAGTTTGGAGATAGAATCAATGAAGAAGGTGTTGAATTGAGTGGCCAAGTCTATGTCTGGAGCGTTAGGTTCCGGGCTGGGGTTATCTGGTTTGCTGGGATTAAGGAGGGTGGAGATACATTTCCAAAATTTTTGAGGGTTTGTTTTATTGTTTTGGAGTATGGAGAAGTAATTCTGTCCATCGGAAATTATAAGCTTTTTTACTTTGTTTCTGAGTATTTTGTATTAATTTTGGGCTAGGGGAGTCCTATGTTTCTGATATGATGACCATGCTTTATCTCTAAGGTGCATAGTTGCTAGTGTGTTTTTTGTTAACCAAGGGGCAGTTTTGTTTTTTATTCTTTTTGTTTTTATGGGGGCATGTTGCTCTAAGAGGTTTAAAAAAGTTGAGTTGAAGTGGGCGACTGCTTGGTTCCAGGGGTAGAGTTTTTAGGGTGTTTCAGCTGATTGCTTTTAGAGAGTTGGAAAAGGTAGTGGGGTTGACTTTTTTTGGCAGCAATTAGGGGTGAGGCAAGTCTGTGTGTGAATGTGGGCAAGTGGTCACTAAGGGTGCCACTATTTGAGAAGTAATGAGGGTGGGAGACTAATATCCAGTCTAGGGTACTACCACTGGAGAGGTTTTTTGAGGGCCGAGTTATGGAGTTGATCAGCTGAGAAAAGTTGTAAAGGTTAATGTTAAGTGGGTTTGTGGGAGACTGTATTGCGGACCAATTGATATTCATGTCACCTGTAAGTATAGTTTCGTTGTTAATGTAATTGGAAAGCCAGGAGAGGATGTCCTCTAGTGTAGAAATATTGTCGCCTGGGGGGATGTAGATGGAGGCTATGGATATGTGTTTATGTTTGTTTACTTGAAGTAATGCCAGGAGTAGTTCTGCATTATTGAATTGGGGAGTTTGTTATAAGGGGTAACTGATAAGGAGGATAAGTGTAGAAGGGCTACTCCACCTCCTTTTTTGTTGGTTCTGTCTTTTCTGATTACAGAGTAGTTGGATGGAATTTTTTTGGAATCTTTTATATGGGGTTTTAACCAAGTTTCAGAGATGGACAAAATGTCTGGTTTGTTATATGTAAGCCAGGCATGCAGATTAGGGATTCTGTTAACTATACTTTGGGCATTTAAGGAGGTGAGTAGTATGGCTTTATCTGTTGAAGTGGATGGGCCTGGGTTGGGGTGCATGTCTCCTAATAATAGAATAGAAGTGAGATATAGCATTAGGTTGGAGAGATACTTTGTCTGCTTAGAGTCAGGGTTGAGCTTTGGTAGATTTATGAGGGATGATTTAGTTTCTGTAGGGATAGGATATTTGTGAGGAGTAATACGTTTATAAGAGAAGAGAAGATGATATTTTATGGGGTATAGGCATGGAGATATTGGGAAGTGTGAATATAAGACAGGTGGGCTAAGATGGTTTGTAGTATGAAAGGATGGAGTGTGGTTGTAGTTACTTGGCTGGGTGAAGTAGTAGGTATAGGATATGGTGATGAGCAGTAGTAGATGAATAGAGAAGAATAGGGCTTTTGAGAGCATAGTGAGATAGGTTACGGAGAGTAGGTATGTAGTGGCTGGCTAGTTTACTAGGATAAGAGAGTTGTAAATTTTGGGAGGAGACAGAGGGGAGGTACGGTAGAGTATTGGCAAATGTAGGGAGGAGTAAGAAGTAGGTGTGGAAGGGAGGAGGTGACTAGTTGGGGTGGGGTGAAGGGTGTGGCTAAAGGATATAAGTGTAGAAGTGCTGGGACGGGTGGGAATTGGGGGCAGGGTAGGGGATCAAAGTGAGCCCGCAGGGCAAACGGAGCGGGTGTAGCTTCAAATAAAAAATTACATTCTTCATAAAAAGTAACTGAATGTGTTTCTGTTTATAAAATAAATTGGAAAAGAACCATGAATACTTAAGTGTCTGCCAACTAAAAACAACCTGAATGACTTATTAAGGTAGGGAAAGAAAAAAAATTATGGATAATGTCTGCATTCCAGATATACTCAAACTTCAGGGTACTGTTATTTTAAAGGGACAGCCCCAGTGTTTAAAATTAGGGTCCGAGTTAAGCTGACAGAAGTCATGCCCACTTTGACACATCATTTTCATTCCCACCCACAGTGTTGTCTTGTCTTATATCCTATAAATCCACAGTTCCAGTGTTTCAGCTCCCAGGATAAACTAATCTTTGGATTTGTGTTCCTCCCCGATTTACATTGGATTGGGAAACTACGCCCCCAGATCCTGGCTCATATTTAAAATTAAGAAAGCTGTGCCAGGAAAAGGGACATTAGTGTAGACTAACTTATTTACATTTTGCATCACAAATGCTACTACAGATGTACAAACAGCTTGCTCATAAAAAATGGTGCATTTGTCTAATAGTATTCAGAAATCAGCACATATCAAACTAGAACCTGAAAAATATCCTAGACCTGGTCATTACCAACATGGGCAACCGGTGTTCCACACCAGAGCTCAATTCCTCGTTGGTTAGATCCGACCACAAGATAATCACCCTAGACATCCACATCCTGCCCCCACCCCCATTAGGGAAACTACCGTAAAAAATTTCTCCAAAGTCAACTTCACACTTCTTAAGACAAGTGGCAAACTTCACGACACCCATGCAGGCAGACAATAGACGTACGACTGCTGAATCCTACAAAAATGCACTTTATAAGCACTTACACGAGTGCATGGATCATGCTATCCCTAACAGAACCAAAATGCTATCCTCTAAAAAAAGGAAGCCAATCTGGTGGTCCCCTGCCATAAACAAACTCCACAACATGAGAAAGAAACTGTTGCAAAAAAGAGTAAAATCCCATGATTGAAGGAACTCCCTGATCAACCTCAGTAAGAAGCTGAGATCCCTCATAAAATCTTCCAAAGCTAGTTACGAAAACAAAATTGCCACTGATTCTAAAGACAACCACAAAGCATTCTATAGCTATGTCAAGAATCTCAATGGCAACACTCAGAGCTACTTCAAGTCCAGCACAATGGCACTTAATGCAGAACCAACTGCTACTGCCAACATCCTGGCAGATAGTTTCAGTGCTAACTTTACCCCTCTCTCACCCCCTAAAGGGCCCATATATATACCGGAAGAATGCAAAGTTCCTGTAATCACGGCTGCACAGGTAAAAACCACACTCTCCAAGCCAAGAACACAGCATCCATGGGACCTGACAACATCCCAGGTTGCATTCTACATGAACTACAGAATGAACTGGCAACCCACCTTGTTCAATCATAGCCTCACCTCCGGCTTTGTGCCCACTGAATGGTGCACAGCGACGGTTATCCCACTCCACAAAGGGGGAGCCACCACGGACCCTTGGAACTATCACCCCATTAGCCTAACAACCCTGATCTGCAAGGCAATGGAACGTATCATCATGGAACTTATAAACAAAGACATTGGTAATCTCCAAACTCTGGAACCCAGCCAGTTTGGGTTTGTAAAAGGCAGATCATGTCTCCTAAACCTGATAAGACTTTTTTGAAGCAGTCACCAAAACCATAGATGAGGGTAATGTGGTTCACACAGCCTATCTAGATCTCGCCAAGGCTTTTGACACTCCCCCCCCCTCTGGAATTATAGATAAACTCACTAAACTAGGTATAAATCCCTATGTCACAAGATGGGTTGCCAACTGGCTCACTGACAGAACCCACACTGTGAAAGTAGTAGACTCCAAATCCGACTTCGGACCTGTGACAAGTGGAGTACCACAGGGTTCAGTCCCGGGTCCTCTCCTGTTTGCTATCTATTTTTCTGAAGTACAGGCTAACACAGAAGGTCTTTGGCTAACAAAGTTTGCAGTTGACTGCAAAGTACGAGCCATAATCAAAACACCTAACAATGTCGACATCCTACAAAAGGGCCTCACTGAGACAGATGCCTGGTGTCAAAGCCATGGCCTCAAGCTCAATGCCAAAAAGTGCAGTGTCATCTCCTTTGGTAAAAACTCTGTACCCATGAACTACCACATAGGCAGCAATCTACTTAACACCGAATGTGTGATAATAGAACTTGGGACCCAGGTGGACAGTAGTCTCTCCTTTGATAGTCACATCGCCACAGTAGTCAGGAAGTCCTTCTACGTGGCGCACCTCATCATAAAAGGGTTCTCATCCAGGAAAAAAGAGGCCATTGTTCTCCTCTACTCAACACTCATTAACATTCAGTCAGAGGCTGTTGCTAACCCCTTGAGGGCATTTAACCTCCTTACGTCCACACTGCAGGTTGACTCATTTCACAGTCTCAGGCAGTAAGCAAAACACATCTGTCAGAAGTGGGATTTGAACCCACACCTCCATAGGGAGACCAGAATCCCCATGGTGGAAGGAGTTTAATCCTTGAGTCTGGCACCTTAGACCACTCGGCCATCCTAACACATTAGACTCATTATAGAGTACAATGCCCCTTTTGGAATGTACCTCAAAAGACATCTGCAGCAGCTGGAAAGGCCACAGAAGTACCCCACAAAGAGGATTACTGGCCTCAAACAAATGCCCTACACTGGCCGCCTCAAAAAACTCCAGCTTTACTCCGTAGCATATCGCCTACTCCAAGGTGATCGCTGCCTAACATATAAAGCTATGTCAAACCCAGAGCTGTTGGACATGCTACACCTAAAGAAATCCCAATCCCTCCGAGCTACACGCTCTAGGGACCTAAACCTTGTCACCACAGTAAACAGGACATGCTGGAGGGATAGATTCCTATCCCAGAGACTTCCCATACTCTGGAACTGGCTACCCATCTATGTCAAGCAAAGTTCTTCATTAGCACTCTTCAAGAAAAATCTTGATGAGTGGATGGGAAATAGGAAATACACCCCGGGGATCACTTCTGTGTCTCTGCTCGACAGTGGCACAGGAAAATAACTTTCTTGGGTGGCGTAAGCCAGGGAACCTTGTTGGCTAGGCTTACGTAGGCCCTTGGGCCGATAGTCTAGTACCTACCTATGAACCTATGTCTTCTTTATATAGACTTTCATAGAATTTCCAAAATATTTCTAATACTTCTACAGGATCCCTTATCATTCTTGTTATATGCTCCCTAGGCATAACCATTGTGATTTTAGGAAGATTTTAGTCACTTTTTAAACAGCGGGGTGGATGAGAGGGATGTTAGTTCACTTGGAAGCTTGTTCCAAGTGTTACCAACAGAGTTAGTGAACAGGTAATCCTGACTTGTTGTTGGATTTTAAGGTAGATACTAGTACCCTATTTGCAGATCTTAGTGTTGTTAGGTTTTTGGGGTCTATATTAGAACAACTGAAGTTTCAGAACTTCGAATGTTCTAATATCGACACCTAATAAGCAAAAGCTGAAAATAGTGAAGTTTTAGATAACCAAATTCTTTCCTAGGGAAAGAATTTGGTTGTCCATTCCTTTTGCTTCACTATTTTCAGCTCTGCGGTGGAAAGTTACGGGTTCAGGTAAGTGTGCGATTGTGTGGACGTGAGGGTTAGGGTGGGGTAGGTGAGTTAGTGTTAGGGCGCGGGTCAGGTAAGTGTGCGAATGTGTGGATGCAAGGGTTAGGGTGGGATAGGTGAGTTAGGGTTAGGGAGCGGGTGAGGTGTGTGTGTGATAGTGACGGACCTTAGGGTTAGGGTTTGGGTTAAGGTAAGTTGGTAGATAGTGGTGTATGTACAGTTTAGTGTAGGTTTAGATGTAAGATTGTAGGTGTATGTGTGTGGATTGCTGTTTGTTTGGTGTGTTTGTGTTGTTTGTATGTGCTTTGGAACAGCAATTTTTTTCCCCTAGGAAAATATTCGATGTTCTAATTTTTCGGTCTTATCGGTTTTCGATTAGTAGGTGTCGATATTAGAACATTTGAAGTTCTGAAACTTTGATGTTCTAATATAGACCCAGGTTTTTGTATTGGCTAATAAGGTTACAGAGAATGGGAGTATTTGTAGGATGATGCAGAATCTTATGAATGATTGTAAGTTGCTGTATAAGAAGCTGACTTTGCAGTTCCAGCCATCCTAATAGTTTGAGATTCTGGCAGTGATGGGTTCTATATGGGGATCCAGTGGCAAATCTGACTACATTATTATAAGATGTTGCCAGTTTGCAGATATTGCTTTTGGAGATGTTTGTATAGATTGGGGAGATATAGAGAAGGGTGGAGATTAGGTGTGTTTGGGCGATAGTAGACCTAGCTGAAGCTGTGAGAAAGGTTTTGAGTCTATAAAGGAAACTATGTTTTCTATTACCTGATCTAATAGTTAGGTTAATTTGTTTGTCAAAGTTCAGATTATTATCAGTAGTCACACCTAGCAGTTTGGTGGTCAAGTCGGGAGATATTTTAGTACCATTGTTGGATGTGACTGTAAAGTTAATAGCAGGGGACTTTAAAGTGAGAGAGAACAATAATAATTTGTTTTTTTGGGGGGTTAAGGAGGAGACAGCATTGATGGAACCAGTTTTCGACTAAGTTAAATACTGTTTGGGTCTTGGTTTGAAGCTCTGCAGGTGACGAGGCACTACATATTAATGTTGAGTTGTCGGCCTATTGTTTACAGGTGGCCTGTGGAATGGATGTTTTCAGATCATTAATGAAAATAGTAAAGAGGAGAAGTCCCAGAATGGAACGATGTGGGACACCAAGAGAGATAGGGAGTTGAGTGGATAGTTTTGTGTCCCAGAGTACTGCTTGGTGTCTATTTCCTAAGTAGGACTTAAACCACTGAACTGTTTGGGTGTCATATGAGAAAGATCTTAGGATATCTGACAATAGTTGATGATTCACCATGTCAAATGCTTTAGAGACGTCAATAAAGAGGGCTGAGGACAGCAAGTTGTTTTTACGGTTTTTATTAATGCAGTCTGAAAAGGATAGGAGTGCTGTTGTAGTACTATGGAATGGCCTAAAGCCATGCTGGCAGTCCACTAGTAGGTAGTTTTGGAGGAGATGATCAAGTAATTGATGATGAATACATCTCTCCATAATTTTTGCTAATGGGGAAAGTAGGGCTATGGGGCAGATTTTAGCGAGTCCATTTGAGTTACCTCCCTTATGGGGTGGAATAATGTGTGAGACTTTCCATAGATAGGGGATGGAGCATTCTGTTATGGTTCTGTTAATTAATATAGAAATTGGGTAGGCAAGTACTCCAGCTGCCATTTTTAGGTATTCAGCTGGTAGGAGGTCAGCTGATGGAGTGCAGGGTTTAAGTTTGAAAAGTAGGTTGCGTATAAGGGATGTTGGGACAGGTTGGAGGTGTTAATGTGTGGGATAAGTTGGTTGGCAGGGGTGACTCAGCAATGGTAACAGGTGGTATGGGGGGTAAGGTATTGGCTAATGATTGGACTGTTCCAGAGAAATATTTGTTAAAAATATCATCAATTTGGCTGGGAGAGTTTTGAGTCAAATTAGTGGGGGTAGGTGTTTTGGAGTATCCAGGGTGGAGCAATTTATTCCTGACCAGAAGTTTTGTGAGTTTTGATGTTGGGTCTATTGGAATGTGAGGTAATAGTTTTTTTTTTTATCAAGGAATATTAATTTTTTGTGACATTTCTAAGCTGTCTAAAGTTTAGATGGTCAGTAGAGTTTTTAGTATGTCTCCATTTGGTCCAGGTTTTATTTCTCAGTCTCATTTTGTGCCTTGTCTCATTTGTGAGCCAAGGAGTAGGTTTGTTCCTAATTCTAACAGTGCGAGAGAGAGCATGGTGTTCCAGAATTTGTAAGAATTTATTGTTAAAGTATGAGACTGCTTTATCAAGAGGTAGGGATTTTAGGGGCGACCAGTTACAAGCTTTAAGCTCAGCTTGAAAGTTAACTGCGTTTAGATTTTTCTTGTTTCGTGTGGTTCTACAGTTAATTTGGTTGGTAATTGAGGTATTTTGTCTGGATATAAAGGTCAGAGGCTGTTCACTAATATCATCAGGGAGTAAGCCTGTTTTGTATAATTGGGGATTACTGTTCACTAATATCCAATCTAAGGTGGTTTGTTTGTTGCTAGGTTTATGGGTTCTGGTAGGGGAGGTGATGGTTTGATGAAATCCATAAGGATTGATGTGGGTAGTTGGATTTCCAGAAGTACATTTCCAGTCAATATTAAAATCCCCAAGGAGTATGGTTTCTTGTGGGAAGGAGGTGGAGAGAGCCAACTAATGGTTTTTAAAAGAGTATTTATGTTATTACCAGGGGGATGTATGAGCAAATAATGTATATGGATTTATTAGCATTAACTTGGAACTTGGATATTAAGATCTCAGCATTATTAGGTGAGGGTGGTTGAGTATCTAGTGAGGTCACCTGCAATTCAGATTTGAACAATATTGCTACCCCACCACCCTTTTTATTTAGATGGTCTAGTCTCAGGATGTTGTAGCCAGGTGGGATTATATCATTGTCTTTAGTAACTGGTTTGAGCCAGGTTTCTGATAGACATAGGATGTCAAAGGAATGTAAATCTAGTAGGGCATGCAGCTGGGTGATTTTATTGTTAATGCTACGTATATTCAGGTGAGCTATGGGAAGTGTGTTTGGGGTTTTAGTGGGGGTACGTCATGTGGAGGGATGGGTAGATTGGGAATTGCATGTGGATATGCTAGGGCCTAGGTTTGGATGAATGTCGCCATGTAGTAGTAGGTGCTGTTGGGGATTCTGTGAGAGTTTCTCAAGTTTACATAAGATGGGGTCAGTTTTTCTGGTTTGGAAATGTTTAATATGGGTTAGTCTATGGAAATGTGGTAGAAGGTAGGATAAAGAGGATGTTATATTACTATGAGTTTGAGAGGCTGGCAAAGAGAAAGGGGTTGTTTGTTTTAAGGGGCTGTTAAGTTTAGTAAGGATTAGGTGTTCATAGCAGGAGAGGCTGTGGGATAGTAGGAGTGTAGTAAGGACTGTGGACATGAAGAGTACGTTAAGATGTCTTTGTAAGCTAGAGATAGCTATAGTAGGATGGGATAGGATAGGATAGATAGGAGGTGTAGGATGAGTAAAATAAAGTGATTAGTGATTCTGGAAGGACAAGATTAGGGTGTGTCTATGTAAAGAGAATGATTAGGTAATTAGGGAAATTATGTAAATTCGGAGTAATGTGATAAGTGTGTAATGAGATTAAGTGAGCTGTTGGTTGATATGGGGTAGAGGTGTGGCTAAGGAGGTATAAGGATAGGTGTTGTAGGGGTGGGTGAGATTTGGGGGTAGGGTAGGGGAGCAGAGTGAGCCCGCAGGGCGAACGGAGCGGGCAGCAGCAATAAGGTAGGTACAGCAGAAAAAAGTATCAGCTGTCTTTAAAGATTTGGCTTAATAAAGTAGAAATGAGAGTGAAATAGTGAGAAAAGGTGAGTTATCTTATCTAAGATATGTGGCTAATTATTGTGGAAGGACTTTCTGACCACAGTGGCAATGTGGTGGCCAAAAGAGAGGTTGCTGTCAACCTGTGTTCCCAGATCTCTTGTAGCACCTTCTGTGTTTAGTGAACTACAATCAGTGTGGTAATTCATGGGAACTGGGTTTTTCCCAAAGGGGATGACGACTCATTTTTTGGCATTGAGCTTAAGGCCATGGTTCTGACACCAGTCATTGGTCTCAGTGAGGCCTTTCTGTAGGATGTCAGCATCACTTGGGGAGTTAATAATGGCTCCCAACTTGTAATCGTCTGTAAACTTTGTCAATCAGACTCCCTTTGTGTTGGCCTGGACTTCTGAGAAGTAGATACCAAACAGGAGAGGACCCAAGGCCAATCCCTGTGGGACTCCACTCGTGACTGGTCAGCAGTCTGACTTGGAGTCAGCTACTTTCACACTGTGGGTTCTACTATCTGTGACCCAGTTTGCAACCCACCTAGTGATATAGGGGTTGATGCCTAGCTTAGTGAGTTTTTCTATGATTCCTGAGTGAAGAATGGTATCAAAGACCTTGGCCAGATTAAGGTAGGCTGTATGAACCACCTTGTCTTCATCCACAGCTCTGGTGACTGACTCAAAGAAATTGACCAGGTTGAGCAGGTATGATCTACCCTTCACAAAACCAAACTGTGTGGGATCCAGAGTTTGAGATTCCCTATATCCTTGTTTATTCGGTCCATGATGATGCTTTCCATAGTTTTGCATATCAGACTTGTCAGGCTAATGGGACAATAGTTCCCAGGGTCTGTAGTTGCTCCTCTTTTGTGGAGAGGGATGACTATAGCAGTGTGCCATTCGGTAGGGACAAAGCCTGAGGTGAGGCTGTGATTGAACAGGGAACGCAGGTGAGGTGCCAGTTCACTCTGTAGTTCATGTAGAACACAGCCAGGGTTATTGTCAGATCCCATGGAAGCTGTATTCTTGGCCTTGGACAGTGCTGTTTTAACCTGTGCAGCAGTAATACTGGGTGCCTGGCAATCTACTGGTATTGTGATTGGTCCTTTGGGGGGGAGAGGGGTAAAGTTGGCACTGAATCTGTCGGCCAGTATACTGGCAATGTCTGTTGGCTTGGTATAGGAGGTATCATTGTGCAGTAGCTTAGAGCAAGTCTAGGTATTGCCATGGAGATTCTTTACTTAACTATAGAAGACCTTGTGATTGTCTTTACTATCTGCTGCAATTCTGTTTTCATAGCTAGCTTTAGAGGATTTGATGAGGGATCTCAACTTTTTGTTGAGGCTGATAAGGGAGTTTTTCCAGTCTTGGGACTTTACCTTATTCCACATCAGTTTCCTCCTTCTGTTGCAGAGTTTGTTTATGGCAGGGAACCACCTGATTGGCTTCCTTTTTTTGGAGAAGAGCATATTGGTTCTTTTGGGTATGGCAAGATCCATTCATTTGTGTACGTGTTCGTACAGTACATTGGTGTATGATTTGGCGGTCATGCAACTATTCTCCATTTGCATGGGTGCCGTGAAGTTAGCCACCTTTCTACTTTCTGTTGCCTGAGTTGTTGTGCTAAAATGTTTTGTGCTTTAGAGTTCTTATCAAAAACATTTGCTTAACAGCAGTCTTTCTAAACTCATGCATATTATTGAGGTAATCTCTTATTTTCTGCAGTTGCTTCTCTTCTTGTTGTTTGAGATTCCCCATATTTTGCAATACATTTGTCAGTCCCTGTAAATTTTTCTTGTTATTCCTTAACCATATCTCCCTTACTTTTATTTCCCCTCTATTTTTAAACTCACTTTAATTTTATCCAGTCCTTAGCTATAGCTCTAGAAGAAATTTCTATCTTCTCTAATACCTACTAAATAACTTCCACCACCCATTCCTTAAAGTCCTCTCTTTTCAACAGATAATGTGGTAAAGCACCAGTGTCTCATTCTTATTTCATTAACATGTGTTTTTTTTCAGTTATTATTGGCACATGATCTGAAATAGTTATTGGGTACATATCAAGACCCTCATTTAAATGCACATGTTCCTGTGAAATGTAAATTTTGTCTAGCCTAGCCCTGTTTTTGTATCTTGGGGAATAATATGTAAATTCACTCCAAACTCCTAGTACTGAATTCACATCTCCCATGGCAAGTATTTTCAAAAATTTCTTTAGAAATCTACCCTCCTTTGTTATATTTTCCCTTCTGGGCCACCCAGACACACCTTCACTATTGCAAATCAAATTCCAGTCCCACCTATATTCCTTCTGAAAGCTGATTATTTCTTCCAGAATTTTATTAAGCTCCTTTATAGCAGTTTTTGGTAGAATATAAATACATGCCAGTGTAATCAATCTCCCTTGCAAATCTACCATCATTGTCTTTTTATCCTTTCTATTGCTATTGGAGCTCCTCTTGCAATTAATATAAGTACTATTCTCTTCTTTTGTCCCAGATATTTTTCTGAATAACCATCCTGAAAACCTTTCTTTAGCAAATTCATATGTTCATTTCTTTCCAAGTGTGTCTCCTTTAGCATAGCTATTTGTACTCTACATTTTTAATATAATTCACTACCCTTTCTTTTTTGTATTTATCTGTGAGACCATTAATGTTTAAAGACATTGTAGAAAGCATCATATTCTTGAGAGATTATTATTCCTAACTTTTATATATAACAACCTTTTTAAATGTCTGGTTTCAGCTTTTGTGCTATATGCATGTACTGTTTGCAGGTTAATCTTTTATACAGTTGTTTCTTTTCATCTCCATTTGAGCACATGTCAGATCTTACAGAAATTTCTGTTTTATTGAAAAACCCCAAACAAAACTACACATCCATACTCAATACCCCCTGAAAACAAGCTAACTTAATAATAACACACAAAAATATGTACATCTTCAAATATTGAAATTTTACCCTCATATAGGAACAAATGTTCCAAACTGACAGCCATGCACACAGTCTTGGGCTAACCTAAAAGAAAGGTTATCCATGCTAAGATGCATTGTGGTTCTTTTAGGTGTTATCTATTTTTTTTTCTTATCTTTATAGCTCTCAGCTGGGAAAACACTTGAATGCTTTCAGAAAACATTTTCTTCAAGCCATTTCTTTTTATAAGATTGTCTGCTAGAGACATGACAACCAGACACAAAACTATTTACTAGAAAAAAAAGCCTTATAATATTCAATACTCTTTGTTATTTACTTGCTTTCTCTTAAAATGTGTTACTAGAGTAAGCTAATGGCCTTAACCCAAGTATTCTCCTATGCAAGAATGAGAAAAAGCACACGAATATTTCTTTTGTCATACTCTTTCGACCATATCTTTTTTACATCACAATGTCTACATTTCTTAAAACTAAACAAGGAGAAAGAGAGAAGAAGGTAGAAAGAAACAAAAAGAAAAAAGGAGCACCTATTCACATTAGTATCCCCATTACACTTAAAATTAACTGAAAAAAAACTTTATTTTATAACATGCAAAGAAAACCATGCACCATTTAAATATACTATTAAGAAAAAAATGTTTTTACTTACAGTTAACTTTCTCCTCCTTCTTACCCTCTCATAAATATTTTTCCAAACATTAATGGCATGTATTAGGGCATACACTTTAGAGTCCCCTACAAGTTTAACAATGTCCAAAAAGGCCAATATTTCCAGATTTTCTTATTCTGTCATGTTTCACAAATGTAATTATTGCTCTGTAATTCCACATTTGTCTGTTTCAAGGTTACTGATTTTATTCTCCAAACTTTCATAACATGAATTAGGGTATATACTTTAGAGTCCCCTACAGGTTTAAGAAAGTCCAATATTTCCAGATTTACTGGTTCTGTTTTTTCTATTCCTGTCATCTCCATCTCCCAAACCATTTCTCTGCTTCATTTCCAATGTAGTCTCGATTCTTCTAGTCAGCTCCTATGCATTTTTCCCTCTCAAGCGTTTTCCATTAAAACACTGGGAAAGGTTTCACTGGCATAGTCTCTATGTGGTCTTTATTATCCAGAAGAACAAGAAGCAGACTCTATTTCTGTTTCACATCTCACTTTTTGTTGGACAGACTTTTGTATTTCTTCCTTAGCTTGTACATCATCAAAAAATGATTTTGCTCCTCCAGGGAAAATATTTTAAAGATAGCTGGATACAGCAGTTTGAATCTTAGGCCTGTCTCTCGAAATTCTTTGAATAATGGGATAAATGTATTCCTCTTTTGCCTGGTGAACGAGTATTCATCCTCCACAAACACTTTGCTGTCATCCACTTTTAGTATTTTGTCCTTCTGGCACAGTTTTGTCAAAATCAACTCCTTCTGCAAATAAGATTGCATCTTTTCCATTAAAGGTCTGTGTTGTTTTCTCGTAGCCTGGTTTGGAGCATACACATGATGTGCCCTTTCAATTAACATATATTTTTGTGGAATACTAGTCCAGTTGCTTGTTTATCCAAAACAAAAGCACGTATCACATGGAGGTGCAGCAGTTGCTTATTTGTGTGTTCTGTTCCTTCCAGCTTTTTGTGTACAGCAGAATATATCAGGTTTTCTCTATGGCTCTGTCCTGTAATTCTGTTATTTTTTGAAACATCTCTTCTTGTGCAGTCTCATATTCTGCCAGCCTTTTCTTCATTTAGGTTCATAGGTTCATACTAGGCTATCTGCCCTAGGGCATTTATAAGCCTAGCCAGAGTGTGTTTGGCTTTCGCCACTCATTTTAAATTAATTTTGCTATGCCCTTTTTCGAGGTTAGTATACTGTGGCTCTGTCTAACAGTGACACAGAAGTGATACCCGGGGTAAACCTACGATCCCCCATCCACTCATCAAGATTCCTCTTGAAGAGAGTCAGTGAGGGACTCTACCTAACCTGGACTGGGATTTTATTCCAGAGTGAAGGGAGCCTCTGGGTTATGAATCTGTCCCTCCAGCATGTCCTATTTATTTCAGTGCTGAGGTTCAAGTCTCTCGAGCGCGTAGCTCGATGGGATTTGGATTTTCTGAGGTGGAGCATGTCCATTAATTCCGGGTTGGACATGGCTTTATACGTCAGGCACACATCGCCTCTGAGCAGGCGGTATGCCACTGAGTAGAGCTGGAGTTTCTTTAACCGGGCAGCATATGGCATCTGCTTGAGCCCTTTGATCCTCTTGGTGAGGTACTTTTGGGGTCTTTCCAGTTGTTGCAGGTGTCTGGTAAGGTACATCCCAAAAGGGGCATTGTACTCAATTATGGGCCTGATGAGGGATGAGTAAAGAGGCACGATGACCTCCCCTGATCTAGATGTGAATCCCTTCATGATTAAGTGGGCTATATAAAATGTTTTTCTAACCACTTTGGCCACGTGGTTGTCAAATGAGAGATTGCTATCAACTTGGGTCCCCAGGTCCCTAATTACTTCTTCTGTACTTAATGGATTACCACCTATGTGGTAATTTGTGGGCACTTTGTTTTTGCCAAAGGGGATGACTATACACTTTTTGGCATTTAGCTTGAGGCCATGGCTCTGGCACCAGTTGTCTTTTTCTATGATGCCCTTTTGGAGGATGCTTGTGTCGGCTGGAGAGTCGATTATGGCGCCCAGTTTGCAGTCATCTGCGAGCTTGGTCAGCCACAGTCCTTCCGTGTTGGCTTGTACCTCCGAGAAATATATACCGAACAGGAGAGGTCCCAGGACTGAGCATCGTGGGATGCCAGTTGTAATTGGTTTGGAGTCTGACATGGCTCCAGCAATTCTAACCATGTGGGTTCTGTCCTTGAGCCAGTTTGCAACCCATCTAATGACATAGGGGTTTATATTTAAGCTGGTGAGCTTATCTATAATGTCCGAGTGGGGTATTGTATCGAAGGCTTTTGCGAGGTCCAGGTAGGCTGTGTGGACCACCTTCCCCTCGTCAATGGCCTTGGTGACTGTTTCAAAGAAATCGACCAGGTTTAAGAGGCAGGATCTGCCCTTAACAAAGCCGAACTGTGTAGGATCCTGTGTCTGTAGGTCCCCAATATCTTTTTTTATGAGGTCCATGATGATCCTTTCCATAGCTTTGCAGACCAAGCTAGTCAGGCTTATGGGGCGATAGTTTCCAGGATCCATTGAGGCACCACCTTTGTGGAGAGGGACCACTGTTGCTGTACGCCACTCTTTGGGTACATATCCTGTGATAAGGCTGAGATTGAACAGTAGATTTATGTTTGGGTTTAGCTCTTCTTGGAGTTCATGTAGCACGCAGCCTGGGACACCGTCTGGTCCCATTGATGCTGTGTTTTTTGCTTTGGAGAGGGCGGCTCTTACCTGAGCATCTGAGATGTCAGGGGGGCAGCACTCTGCTGGGATAGATATTTGCCCTTTTGGTGGGGAGGGGGGGGGGAGAAGTTTGCGGTGAACCTGTCAGCTAGGATGTTGGCAATGTCTGTGGGTTCGGTGTATTTTTTGTCATTTTGGACTAATTCTGAGCATATCTGGGATTTCCCACCCAGGTTCCTAACATAACTAAAGAAAGCCTTGTGATTATCCTTAGTGTCCTGTGCAATTTTTCTCTCGAAGCTGGCCTTAGACGATTTTATGAGTGCCGGTAGTTTTTTGCTAACACTGATCAGAGATGCCTTCCCTTTTTGGGATTTTGTTCTATCATGTAGTAGCTTCCTCCTTCTATTGTATAGTTTGTTTATGGCTGGGGTCCACCAGACAGGAAGTCTGCCTTTGGAGGATTGGGTCTTGGTTTTATTTGGGATTGCATGATCCATGCATTCCTGAAGGTGTTCATAGAATGTGTTTATAAAGGGTTCTGCGGTCTGGGCCATATTTTCCACAGGCCCAGGGGCTTTGAAGGATTCCACCTCGGTTTTGAGGAGTGTGAAATTTGCTATAGAGAAGTTTTTCACTGTGGTTTTCTGGGCAGGGGGTGGGGTCGGGATGTGAATATCCAGTGAGATTAGTTTATGGTCTGATCTTACCAGTGAGGGATACACTTCTGGTCTGGAGCATAGAGTCCCCATGTTGGTGATGATCAGGTCCAGTATGTTTTCCCCTCTTGTGGGAGTGGTAACAAGTTGTTCCATAGCATTTGAGTTTATAAATTCTAAGAACCTTTGAGTTAGGGTGTTGGAGCTAGAGTAATGCTCCCAGTCAATGTTTGGGTAGTTGAAGTCACCCAATATAATGGTGTTTGGAGAGACCTTCATATTTTCCAGTGTTCTCAGGAAGGCCGAGTGGGGTTCCTGGGTTTGGGAGGGTGGTCTGTAGCAGGCTATAAACTGGAAGGCAGTTTTACCCACTGTTAGTTGCACATGGGTAGTCTCTGATGCTTCGTGCTGTGCCACCAACCTGGAGGTGTGGGTATCTTTGACGAATATTGATACTCCCCCTCCTTTTCTGGTTCGGTCCAAGTTTTGGGGCCGAAAAGCATGGTATGAGGTATAACCTGGTAGTGCTGGGGTGCTCTCGGGAGCCTTGAACCAGGTTTCTGTTACTGCACAGATATCGATGTTCTCCATGCTAAGGAGAGTTTCAAGTGCATGCATCTTGAGGTTTAGACTTCTGGCATTGAGTAGCATTACTCTTAGTTTCTTATCCCTTGTGATACCTATGGAGGTGAGTTTGTCTTTTGAGCCTTGCCTAAAAAAGGCACTATGGGGGTAGCAAGAGTATTTGCCAATATCCGAAAGCCCAGGGGTGACAGGTGCAAGCCGTCCCTAGCGAAGCATCGTGGCCTGTCGAGCATGTCATCCCAGGCTGACAGGCATTGGATCCCCTTTGAATGACACCAATACTTAAGCCAATTGTTGAAATTGATCATCTTGTCTTCATATTGTGGCATCATTCTTGGTGAGGGTAAGATGCTACTCAAGGTTAGGGTCATACTGGCCTGGGCCACATGCTCAGAGAGCTCCTCTATGTCTCTTTTCATGTAGTCCAGGGAGGTACGTCTCAGGTCATTCACACCAGCATGGACAATGACTGAGTCATATTTGTACTTGCCTTGGAGTGACCTGAGTGCTTGTGTTATGTGGCGGATCCTAGCGCCCGACAGGCAGCTCACCGTGACCTTCTCCTTGTTCAGTCTGGTGAGTGGGACGTCAGTGTGCCTGACGGTAGAGTCACCTATTACAAGTGTATCAGGTGTGTTGTTTAGCCTTAAGGGCTGTGACTGTTCGGCACACTGGCTTTGTGAGCTATGTGTTGCACGTGTTTTGTTATGGGGTAGCGGTTGCTTGGGTGTCTGCTTTGTGGGTCTCTGCTGCTTAGGCAGATTTTTATTTAGAGCCTCCGAGTATGCTTTTGTGTGTTTATGTGTTTGGTTTGCTGTCGTGGTAGGTCTATGTGAGACTGGAATTGTAGTGAGTGTGGTTTCCTTCTCCTCCTGACAGGTTTCGCCAATACTGAGTTGAGAGAGCTTAGCCTCCAGTTTGGCTATATGGTTGCATCTCTCACATGTGTTGGAATTTGTTGGGAGGAGGAGAGGGTTGTCTGTGTACATGAGACAGTTGTAACATTGCCTCAAGATTCCCAGATTCACCAGCTGGACCGGAGAGGAGATAGACAACTGACCTTTGGACACGCTAGAATAGTATTGGGAATTCCTTTATAATTGAAAAAAAAGACCAATGGGAAACAAGGTACTCAAGGGGAGTTTGTGAGGGTGTAGTGCTTTTAATTTTTTAGTGCTGACTTATATAATTGCTTTAGTGAGCAAGTGCCAGGTAACTTAAATGCAATGTGTTACAGGTAACTTAAATGCAAAAATGACAAACAGTAACTTTCTTTCAAGTGAAACAAGGAAATAAGTACAGTAAGCAATGCAGATGTCACTAGGGATCCACAGAAGCGCTGAAAAGTCGCGTTTTAGGTGGAATTAGCGTTTCAGGGAAATAACAAGCAAACAAGCATACAAACAAAGCTAGATTCAGCAGGCCTTGATCTAGTCTATGCTACAGCAAACAAGGTGTACCAATTCCAGTAAGAAACAGTTCAAATATGCAGGCACTATAAGCCTTTAACCAGAAATTCCCAGCTCAGAAGGGCAGAGTCCAGTCTCTCCTCCCACAAGAGTGCAGACCACGAACCTTCTTAATGTAAAATAACTGGCCTGAAGCACAAGTGCTTAAACCAGAACTAATACACTTTTAGAATAACAGACACTGAGCCCTCAATCAGCAGTTCCCAACTTAGAAGGATGTAAGCTACCTGTCCTGCCACCACAGTGCAGGCCACAAACCTTCCTAATGTAAAACAACTGGTCTGAGCCCAAGTGCTTAATCCAAAAGACTTAGAATTATAGCTACACTTTAATGAAGTTACTACCAAGCTGTAATAAATACAATTGAATACTTTAAAGAATGCCTGGATTAGTACTCAAGTTATACAAAGAAAGCTAGATTCAGCAGGCCTGGATCTAGTCTATGCTACAGCAAACAAGGTGTACCAATGTAGTAAGAAACAGTTCAATTTCATCCTCTGAGTTTTGCAGTTTTATCGCCTTATCTAAATATCTGTTTAAACCTTCTTCCATTATTTTCCAGCCTTTTATTGTTTGAGTTGATATACTCCATCAGTGTTTAATTTATTTTAGCCAGGTGTGTCTTTAGTTGCCTTTTACTTTCCTCTAAGTTGCTGGAAGTCATGTCTGGAGCTTGCACTGCTTTTTGCTGAACAGCAACAGTGCTTTTCCCACTCCGTGTTTTTTGTCACCTTTTGTAGCTGATTTTCCTTCAGGTCCTCTGTATTTATTTTTTTCCTAGCATCTAGGCAGTGCACTTACTAGCCAGGTACTGAAAATTACCTAGAAATCTAAGTCAACTGGCTTTTTCTGGAAAGTTTCTGTTTTCACACTGAGTAAGCTAGAATTAAACTGTTACTTGATGTGCAGCCATTGTGGACATCCATGTATATGTGGTCTTGAGTTTACTTAGATGTCTCCTACTATGACACATTATATTATGTAAGATGTTTTTAAGTTTGTGAAACAGATTTTGTTTACTGTGTGTGGTACACACAGGTAATTTCTTTTTTTATGTAGTAAATAAAAGTTGGATCTACCTGCCACTATTATGTGTAGATAAGTCATTTTTATGGGTTTACCTACACATTTTCACCATACTAGTTGTCAAGAGGTTTAAGTGTGCTAATTTAATGTTATAGTAAGTTTTGCCACAGTGTTGTATTGTGCAAGACAGTGGTGCACCTTTTGGTATTTTTCCCCTTTTCTTCACTGTGGTGCAACTGTGAGTTGGTATATATAATTTTGGGTCATGTGGGGGCTTGTACCCCACATCAGGGGTTGCCCTAACCTCACAACATTTTTGTTGTGTTTTTTTAAGTTTTTTGGCTCACCATTTTCAGTATTCAAGTTTCAAAAAAGGTGAGCTGAAAAAACAATAGCTGAAATCCCACAGGTAAAACTTTTTTTGGGATAAAATATATGGATGTAGTTGCTGCTGTTTTGGGATTACAATTATTGGACAGTCTGGCTTGCAAACTTGTAGTGTTGATTTTTTCCTGTATGCATTAAGTGCATTTTGCTTACTGGATTATTTACACATAAGTGGGCCAAGAATTGGCTGGACCTGCTGCACAAATATTTTGACTGACTACATCACAGATCACCCAGGTTTGATTAGCAGCCCAGGTATCAGAATAACCAACCAAGAAGGGATTTTATTTATTTTATTTTATTTGACATTTGTTTACTGGGATGGTCCGACTTGGTCAAAAAGAACCCATTTTCAGAGGAGGCACTGGGAGAAAAGCTCCAGTTACAGACTTTAATGCACAAGTAGTATAACAGTACAGTAAACAATACAGTGAAATATGAAATAAAGTTTTGCAGATTCCTGGAACAGATGACTCAATATTTTAAAAACAAAAAGAAGACAATGTATGTATACATATGGTCATAGTATACAGTACATATTATAGAATACATATTATCCAAAACATAGCCTTAGGATATTAGCACAGTACATTCACTGATTTTGTAAGTTGTGATTAGTAATTAGTAGTGTTAGATATACATTTGTGTGGATAGACAGAGAAAAGCAAAGTTGCAGAAAAGCAGTGAGGAGTTGTAAAAAATGGGAATATTTGAAGACTGTTAGCTTATCTAGGTGGTGTTTGTTGGAGTTAAAGAAGAGGAGGACAGAAACCTTGTTGGGAGGGTGAGTAGATGGGGTGAAAGGAGGGGAGATTAGTCAGGAGGAGAGCATGGGCACAGTCAAGAGTTGTTTAAATGCTGTTTTAGGGAAGTTTTGAAAGCTTTTAGATCTGGATTATTTCTAGTAGATAGTGGGAGTGAGTTCCACACTTTGGCAACAGAGTGAGAGTGCAGGCTTTTTCCTGGTAGTTTGGAGGCTTTGGCGATGGTGAGAAGTTTCTTATCTTCAGACCTAAGGGCTCTGTTGGGGTTTTCAGCTTGATTGTGTTTTTCGGAGCTGGTCAGGCAGGGGGTTATGGATTATGTTGTGTAGCATTATGAGTTGAATATAGAGGAGGTGATTGGCGAATTCTAGCCAGTTTAGCATTTGTAATGGCCTACAATGATGTGTGTAGTTTTTGAGTTGGTGGCAAACTTTGCCACTTTGTTGTAGCACTGCTCCATTTTGGATCTAATGGAGATCTATAGATTAGAGAGAACAGAGGTACTGTATAGTAGGGAGGGTAGAAGGAACATTTTGGCAAGAGGAATCTTGGTTGATGAGTTCAGGGAGTTTTTGTTTCTATAGAGAATGCCTAGTTTCTAGTGGGTTTGATTTGTTTTCTTGGATGTGGAGGTCAAACTTTAATTGATCATGTATAATAGCACCTAGAAGTTTAGTGTGGTGGACTATTTCAGTAATGGTATTGTGACTTCTCCATGCTTGACCAATAATCAAGGAGCCTGAATTCATACCACTGACACTGGAGAGGGATGTTCACTTGGAATACACATGGATACACTCAATATTACCAGATGCAGACCTCTGTGCATCAAGCACGATTTCCCTTAAGAACACACAGGGAACACATTCAGCCTGGGGTCTAGGTGTCTGTCTGTCTCCCTCCAGGTCCCCAATAAGACTCCCCACTGATACAACTGTAGGATTAGGTCTTCAGCTGAGTGTAGCACCCTCTCTGTAAAACCAGTGCTTCATGTCCCTGTCCTAAGTAGCTGACACACACACTGTTTGAGATTTAATTTTAACACACACACACACACACACACACACACACACACACACACACACACACACACACACACACACACACACACACACGCCTGGGAAAGGCTGGCACAGATTACCTGCTCTACCAGCTTTGCTCAGATTATAAGGTATTTTCACTGCCACAAGTCAGTTACTATAGGCTGTTAAAAGGGTATCCAATTGTACTGAGTGAAGTTAATATTAGGAAAAAAAATATTTATTTATTTAACATTTGTTAACTGGGAAAGTCTGACTTGGAACAAAGCCAATTTTGAGCAGAGGCCCAGGAAGAAACGCTCCAGATGCATGTCTTTGTAACGTGGGAGGAAACTGACACGAATGCAGGGAGGACATGCAGACTCCGCACAGAAGGCACCCCAGCCGAGAATCGAACCGGAGAACCTCTTGCTGTCAGGCGACAATGCTACCGCTGCACCACTGTGCCGTCCACTACTTTATTAAAAATACGATTGCCATTGCCCAAACTTACTTAATCTCCACATTACTGTGCACAGCTCCCACACTCACAAATCTAAAAAAATCTGAGCTAGCAAAACTTGAATCCTGGTATAACAAAATTGCCATATATGCCACTGATTCTAAAGACAGCCACAAAGCATTCTATAGCTATGTCAATAATCTCAGTGGCAAAACTCAGATCTGCTTTGATTTACAGCACAATGGCACTAAATATACAGAACCGACTGATATTGCCAACATCCTGGCAGATAGGTTCAGTGCTAACTCCACCCCTTTCTCACCCCCTAAAGGGTCCATCTGTATACCAGAAGAATGCAAAGTTCCTGTAATCATGGCTGCACAGGTAAAAACACACTCTCCAAAGCCAAGAACACAGCATCCATGGAACCTGACAACATCCCAGGCTGCGTTTTACACGAACTACAGAACAAACTTTAACCCCACCTATAAGTACCATGTTCAGTCATAGCTTCACCTTAGGCTTTGTGCACACTGAATGGCGCATAGCAATGGTTATCCCATTCCACAAAGGGGGAGCCACCACGGACCCCGGGAATTACCGCCCCATTAGCCTGACGAGCTTGGTCTGCAAGGCTATGGAACGTATCATCATGGAACATACAAACAATGACATTGGTAATCTCCAAACTCTGGACCCTACCAAGTTCAGGTTTGTAAAAGGCAGATCATGTCTCCTAAACCTGATCGACTTCTTTGAAGTGGTCACCAAAGCCGTAGATGAGGGTAAGGTGGTTCATACAGCCAAGGCTTTTGACACCATCCCTCACACTGAAATTATAGATAAACTCACTAAACTAGGTATAAATGCCTATGTCACAAGATGGGTTGCCAGCTGGCTCAGTGACAGAACCCACACTGTGAAAGTAGCAGACTCTAAATCCAACTTCAGACCAGTGACAAGTGGATTACCACAGGCTTCAGTCCTGGGTCCTCTCCTGTTTGGTATCTACTTCTCTGAAGTACAGGCTAACACAGAAGGCTTTTGGCTAACAAAGTTTGCAGATGACTGAAAACTAGGAGCCATAATCACAACTCCTAACAATGTGGACATCATACAAAAGGGCCTCACTGAGACAGATGCCTGGTGTCAAAGCCATGGCCTCAAGCTCAATGCCAAAAAGTGCACTTTCATCCCTTTTGGTAAAAACTCTGTACCCATGAACTACCACATAGGCAGTAGTCTACTTAACACTGAAAGTGTGATAAGAGACCTTGGGACACAGGTGGACAGTAGTCTCTCCTTTGATAATCACATCACCACATAAGTCAGGAAATCCTTCTACGTGGTACACCTCATCACAAAAAGTTTCTCATCCAGGAAAAAAGAGGTAATTGTTCCCCTGTACTCATCACTCATTAGACCCATTATAGAGTACAATGCCCCTTTTGGTATGTACCTCACAAGACATCTACAACAACTGGAAAGGCCACAGAAATACCTTACAAAGAGGATTACCAGCCTCAAACAGATGCCATACGCAGACCATCTCAAAAAACTCCAGCTTTACTCCGTCTCTTATCTCCTACTCAGAGGCGATCTCTGCCTAACATATAAAGCTATATCAAACCCAGAGCTGTTGGACATGCTCCATTTAAAGAAATCCCAATCCCTCCAAGCTACACGCTCTAGGGACCTAAACCTTGTCACCACAATAAACAGAACATGCTGAAGAGATAGATTCCTGTCCCAGAAACTTCCCATACTCTGGAACAAACTACCTATCTATATCAAACAACGCTCCTCATTATCACTCTTCAAGAAAAATCTTGATGGTTGGATGGGAGATAGGAAATTCACCCCGGGGATCACTTCTGTGGCTCTGCTCGACAGGGGCACAGGAAAATCATTTTCTTGGGTGGTGAAAGCCAGGGTACCGTTTGTCTAGGCTTATATAGGCCCCAGGGGCCAATACCCTAGTACCTACCTATGAACCTTACCTGCTAGAACTCACCATTGTACAGCACTCAAGCAACTCAACTGGCTAGAGCTCCCCCATCTCTTCACTACATCCAGTTAACCATGGCCCATAATATCCTCTATGAACCTGAGAAAACACCTGCCGTGCAATTATTACTTCAACCATATGCCACTAACAGAACCTTACACTCCACTAAAAAACACCACATAAAAATCAATGCATCCAAAAATCAAGCAGGAGATTCCCTCTTCTCAAATTATATAGGAAAAATCTGGAATGATCTACCCAAAAACATTGCAACCATTACATCACTAGCCCAGTTTAAAACAACACTAAAAACTCACTTATTTAACAAATGGCTGTGTCCTTCCTCTACTGCTGACTAACATCTCTCTCTGACCTTGGTACTACATTGCTTTACTTACAAACTACAACTCCCTCTGTGTATTCTATAGGAAATTCTGACTACACCACCTCCCTCTGTCTATTCTAATTACACATGCCTCAATGCATACTAACATTTCACAGTACTATTACACTTTTGAGATGAGGATATATGTTGATCTGTCATTGTAATATATTTGAGAAATATTTGAAATTGTGGAATGTCACTTGGTTTCTCTATCTTTTTACACAAGAACATATAATGTTGTAATGCCCTTTATACTTATCTGTTTAATTTTGTGATTATTTATCAATTCTTAAAACTTATTGTGTATTATCTAACTTAGTCTAAGCTAGTATTTTATTTGTTGTACTATGTATACTACTGAACTAGTTATTTCTGTAGGTCCAATGTGGAGCTTTTCTCCCTGGGCCTCTGCTGAAAAAAGGACATGTGCCCAGTCAGACTTTCCCGGTAAACAAATGTAAAATCAAAAGAAACAAAATAAATACTAATACAAATGGTAATGTTGACCAAATAGCAAGGCTTTCAGGAGTGGCCAAAGATATCACCAAGTAAATGTATGCAAAGACTCTCAAAACTTAAATATTTTCTAAAAAGAACCAGCCACAATGAAAAGTTTAAATATATTTAACAATAAATAAAAGAACAATAAAATACTAGGTTCATAGGTTCATAGATTAATACTAGGCTAACTGCCCTTGTGAGCTATTTTAAGCCTAGCCAATTATCCCTTGTGAGACTCAAACCCTGCACCTTGTGTTTTTAACGCAAACACCTTAACCATTAGGCCTACCTTCCCAACCCTAAATAGCTATTTACAGTAAACACCATAGTTTCAGTCACAGGGAATATTAAAAATAACACAGATGGAAAGTTTCACACAGTTATAGAAAAACAGTATTTAGCTAATCTTACTATCAATCCCTGATTGACTAAAATAATTACTGTTCCCTAGTTGTTTAGTTACTTACTACCGCAAGGCAATATGATGTGGGTGAAGTTCTTTCTAGTCAGGTTTCCAAGAACAGACTGCCCCCTGAGACTTCAGTCTCCTCTAATGTAAAACATTATTTTTGTACAGAATGAGATCACATACATCTGGTCTTCTGACTTTTGGTTCCACTACTATCATAAACACTAGAAGCTGCCAGGATTTTAGCACATATGTGTTAATAATGCACACACAACATCATTGCTCAGATGTTGTGTAGCTACTGGAAGTCATAAAACCATTCCACTCTTCCTACAGGAGCTGGAACATATTCTCTAGCAAAGACAATATGTCTCTGACTCCATTCAAAACTGTTGGATAACATCTTTATGGCTTAACCCAGAAAGTAATTTAATTTCAAGAATATTTTTCAAAGTCAGATAGATTAAGATTAACCTCTTCACTTCCAGTACATGCTGTTACAATGTATATATTTAAACAGTTACAATAATGCATGTACATCTCTTTCCCTTCTAGCAGGACATACTGTTGATACACTTTAACACAAGCAAACCTCACAAATGCATTTCAGCACAAGCATCTGTACAAATCAGTTTGATACACAAATTATTTACAAAATTCCAGCTAGCTGGGCTGGCATATGTTACAAATCCACTGCCCTGTTTCTCCTGGCATGACTGTCAGTACCTCCTGTCATCACAGGTCTTATCAATTGAGTATAGTTTGAATTGATTTTTGTTAGTAGAGCATTTGTTTTGGCAAGAAGAGGAGAAGTCTATTTGATTTAAGGATTCAAATGCAGAAAATTTTTGTTGTGTCATGTTAAGAAGTTGGGATAGTGTAGAGACTTCCCATACTCTGGAACAAACTACCTATCTATAACACACAAACCTCCTCATTAGCACTCAAAAAAAATCTTGATGATTGGATGGGAGATAGGAAATTCACCCCGTGGATCACTTCTGTGGCTCTGCTTGACAGGGGCACAGGAAAATAATTTTCTTGGGTGGCAAAAGCCAGGGTACCATTTGGCTAAGCTTATATAGGCCCTAGGGCCAATAGCCTAGTACCTACCTATGAATCTATGAGAGGTGCAGATAATAGTGGAGTTGTCTGCATATTGTGTGAGTGTTCCACTGGATGAAGCAGTGCATAGATTGTTGTGAATATATTGAACAGCAGGGGACCTAGGATAGAACCTTGTGAGACTCATGTGGGGTTATGTAGAAAGGGGGAGAGTTCATTTAACCATTTTACAGCTTGTTGTCGTTCATGTAAGTAACTGTGAAACCACTGTAGAGTGGAAGAGGTAAGTCCTAAATTAGAGAACTTGTCTAGGAGTGTGAGATGGTCTTCTATAAGTTATAGAGACCAAAAAATTTAGCAGGTACAAAGTTAATAGTGTCTCTAGCTCTGTTTACAGTTTTGGTGAAATATAGGAGGGGTGTGGATGTGCTGTGTCCTGGTTGGAAGCCATGTTGGGTATGAGTAAGAAGGTTGTTATTTAATAAGTATTTCATTAGTTGTTGATTCATACATTTTTCTAATATTTTGGAGATGGGGATAGAATGGCTATCAGTTTAACATTTGTCAGCTCAGTAGAGTTTCCCCTTTTGTGTATAGGAATGAAGTGGGACATTTTTCAGATGTCTGGCACTAAGGTCTCTGTGATAGATCTATTGTGCAATATGGTGATAGGATATGCAGAGTAGGTGGCATCCAATTTGAGGTGTTTGGGAGGGAGGTTGTCTGCAGAGGTAGAGCTGGGTTTAATTGTACTCAGTAGCCTTTTTATGAGGCTTGTAGGTATGGGCTGTAAGGAGAAAGAAGTTGAGCTGTCAGAGAGAGTAGTTGAGGAAGAGGAGGGGTGACTGAAGTTGGGGGTTTTTGAGATTGGATCGGCTATGGATTATATAAAGTGAATGTTAAAATCTTAAGCTATTTGAGAGGGGGGAGCATTAATTGAGAGGCAGGGTCTTTTTGTTCCAGGGCTTAGTAGGGTTGAGATAGACTACCAGAATTTTTTGTGTTAGTTTTGTGCTCTTGTTGTAGGGGGGTGTAGTATATTTATTTATCTTTGACTACCTCTTTTTTTACTTGGTGACATAGTTGTTTGAGTAATATTAGATCTCGTTCTTCTTTGTTTGACTTCCAAAGATCCCAGACTACATCCCTTATTTTTATTAAAGTTTTACATGTCCTGGTTAGCCAGGGGGAAGAATTTTTTTCTAACTCCTTTAGTGTGTTCTGGAGCCAAATTTCAAGTATTTGTAGGAAACTAGAGTTGAAATAATGCACAGCGTCATCTATAGGGAGATGTTTTAGTGGTGACCAATTTATTTTATGGAGTAGTTCATTGAATTTCTCTTTGGTGAAATTAGCTAGGTTATGTACATATTTTAATGTGAGTGTTTTAGGTACTTCTGCAATAGCTCTAATGGCAAAAGTGGGTAGGTGGTCACTTAGGGAGTGTGGAAATGTGCCAGTAGATGGATAATTTGTAGGATGTGACACCAAAAGCCAGTCTAAGGTAGATTGTTAAGTGTAGTCATTGTTGTATCTGGTTGGGCAGTTAATGAGTTGAGAGAAACCATAGAGGTTGACATTATTTGTGTGAGGAGAGCGATTGCCAGTCTATGTTTATGTCACCTAATATAACAGTCTTTTGATTAATCGTTTGCGTGGTCCAGGATAATTTGTTTTCTAAAATGGGTATATTTTGTCCTGATAGAATATAGAACACAGTGATGCAGATACATTTGGTACTATTGAGAGTTAGGGAGGATATGAGTATTTCAGCATTAGAGAAGGCAGGGGTGTTGTTAGTATGTGGTATAATTTTAAGGGTGTTAGGGTAAAGTAGACCTATACTATCACCTTTCTTAGGGTGTCCATCTAATCTAGTAGTGCTGTAGTGGGGAGTTAACACTTCAGAGTCTTTAATGTTAGATTTTAGCCAGGTTTTGGTTAGGGCTAGGATATCTGGTCTGTAGTAATCTATCAAAGCATAAAGGGGGATATTTTATTACTTGGGCTTCTGAGCTTAAGGGTCATAAAATTTAGATTCTAGTTACTTGCTCTTGTGTCTTGGTTAGTATTAGGACCCAGATTATGGTGAATGTCTCCACATTGTAGCAATGTAAAGATTAGCTAGGAGAATAGCGTGTTGAGCTGTTTTGAGGAAGTAGATGTAATAGGTATGATGTAAGATTTATGGTGGTCAGTGTTTAGGAGTTTTGGTGCAGAGTAATAGGATAGGTTGAAGATAAATACATGTGGAAAGACAGTTGCAAAGCTGTTGAGATGTGAGTGGTAGTTGGCAGTCAAAGTATTTGAGGAGCAGTAATTTATTGGAGTTAGGGGTGGTAGTGATGTTGCATGTGTAAGAACAGTTAGTACAGATGTTAGACCAGATTGCCGAAACATTTTGGTTAATATGACAAGATTCTGAGGCATTTGTGGGGAGGGAGAGGGAATGTGTATTGTTTGCGGGGTGTGGATAATAGTCGCTTAAATACGTTTAGATGTGTGCAACTGGGGTTGAATGTTTAAATGGTTAGGTTGGGATCTGATTGGTGTTTAGGGTAAAATAGGCAGGTGGTGTAATTAGATGTTAGGAAAGAGGGGTGGACCTAATGTAAGTGGAAGTGTGGGAGTAGTGGGGGTGGGTGGAGAATGGGGATAGGGTAGGAGAGCAGAGTGAGCCCTAGGGGTTATACCTTGATTGCACAGCTGACCATGTATCAACAGAAACAATCTGTAAGTAAAACAGCAGCTAAAAATAACATTTTGCATTTGTAAAAATAGCGACATAACGTAATTTCTAGTGAATAGAGCAGGGGATGGGGATACTGAACAGACTAAGCAAGGTGCATAAGAAGCCAAAACTCCACAGCAGTACAGAAAATAAAGCCAGTAAAGGTCATTACATCTATAGGCAAAGACAAAGCCAAGCCAAACAAATATGGTATAAAGTTTAATACAAAATATCCACACCAAATAAGCACTTACGTTTCACACATGATGATATGGCAAATGTTCTTTGATGCCTGTGAAAACCCTCTTTTAAATGACCACCTTTCTATAGTTCCTGCCTTGAAACTGAAAGCAAACATTTTATAACATCTTTGTTGTCATGTTTAGGAGATTCTATACACTTTTGTAAATAATTGTGTACATACATTTTTGCGAATATTTGTAATTATTTTTACCAAATTGTGTTGTGCATATGTGTGTGTATATATGTTAAACAAGAGTATACACGTTTCTGTGATATTTCTTTAAATTTTCAAATGTTGTGTAATTAAATTACAGCCACTCATATTCAGGTTTTGATTATTTTAACAGTTTGTGACAATACACCATTCTGATGAAGTTTCTGTGGGTGAAACGAAAGCACTTATTTGGTGTGGGTATTTTGTATTAAACATTATATCATATTTGTTTGGCTTGTCTTTGCGTACAGGTGTATGGACGTTTACTGGCTTTCTTTTCTGCACTGCTGTGGAGTTTTGGCATTTGTATTATTTACAGCATTTCCTGTGGTTACTAGTAGAGGTGCATAAGATAACTATGGGATAAATTCTACAGAGGACTGCAATTAATGGGCTAGCATGGAAGTAATGAAAAGGGGCAAAACCAGACTTCTGTGGTCTAGACCAGGAGTAGGTGAGGTGAACAGATTACTCAACACTAGAAAAAATATCGGGACAGAAAGAATTAAAACAGTAGTTATAGTAAGTGGTGAGGTCTTTGCAGATAATTTGTCACAGGTTAGGGTGCAAGAAAAGACCAGTATTATTACATTAAAATTATAGATAAACGAGATATGCAACACCGTACCAGACACACACAGTGTGGCAGGGAGAAGGCAAAGAAGGGGGGAATAGTTACGTATGCTCTGGTGATGTGCAAGGATACCGTTTAGGGCAGCAGATTATTAAGCAAAAGAAATGCTAGGTTTTAAACTTGTATTAGTTAACAAGTGACACTGTTTGAGCCTCAAGAATTCGAATTGTGATGATTCTGCAATATATTTAGTCTGGTACGGGATGCTTGGGTTTACTCACTGCTGTTTCAGGGCTTAAAATCTAGAAGTAAGGAGAGGAGAGAGGTGAGGTAAAAGGATGAGAACAGATATTTATTATTATCATAGGTTACTTAGTAAACTGACTAGGTTAATATGGGAGGTTTAAGTATACACCAGTGGTCTGTGAGAGAGAGAGAGAGAGAGAGAGAGGAGAGAGGAGATGGAAGTAGAAATAAGGTTAATATGGAAAAAAGAAACACAAAGCTGAAATAGATTTTGAAGGCAAAGAAAATGCAGTTGCAGATTTTAGTAAACACCACTGGATTGTGAGAGAGAGAGAGGTAATGAAAGTAGATAGAAGGTTAATAGGACAGAGAAAAACAATGCTGAAACGGAATAAAAAGGGAGAGAAATGTAGTTGCTGAAACAGTGGCTGTGCTATGCACAAAAAGTTGTTATTTTTCAGAGCAAATGCAAATGCGCAATATTCCTAGTACTCAAGATCTTTCGTGTACAGGTAGCTAAAACCCATATAATAGTATAAACATGCATTAGGCACTATTAAAATGCTGGTAATAGTATTAAGATTCAGTAACGCTGTTAATAGCATAAACGGTCATTTGCATTACTAAAACACTGGTTAGGCCATTAAGAATTTGATGCTTAGTGTGTAGAATATCATAGGTATAGGTTCCAGTATGAACAAACAAGGAATAAAGTTTAGCAATATATAAATAAGCAGCTATTTGTACCTTATCCTAAAAATAACAAGTGAGGCAGTCAGAGTATTTCTACAGTTGCTTAGACAACCAACTAGATTGTGGTATATGTGTGTGCAAGTACAATAACAACAGCAACCAGGATAAGAGCAATATGTATAATAATAAAAGTTTCTTTTAGTCTACCTACATAATATGTAGGAAAACCAGTTCATAATTGCTTTACAGTGAGATGAACAGTACATGTTAGCATTCTGCACACATCTACAGTTGTTTTAACAGTTAGGTAAATACTAAATGGCCTTGTATGCAGTAGAAACATAACAGCGATCAGGGCAGGAGCAGTCTGTGTTATAACAGAGCCACTTGTTAGCTGCCTATAGAATATCTAGTAAAACCAATCCTCAAAAATGCAATTAGAGTTAGACTGAATGAGTGGAAATATCTTAATATTGTTTACCTGTATGATCAGCACATTTGTACATAGAGTGAGTTTTCAAAGCTGAACACTTGGCACAATATTGCAATATTTTGTGAAGTAAAATCCTCAAACAGGGTCGCACACCACCTTCAACCCATGCTGTGTAGGGTAGATGAGAGAGTGAAAGAAAGATGGCATGGAGTACCAGCATTGATTTTAAACAGTGCAAGGGATCATGGGAGGTTGAGAGACTAGTGATTAACCCTTTGCTATCGTGAAATTCAGCTGGCTAAAACACTTCTATATGCGTGGACCTGGATCGCACAGCTGGCTGTGTATCAACAGAAACAATCAGTAAGTAGACCTGCAGGTAGATGGAAGTGAGCTTCTAATACTGACTTGCCCATCCTTGTCAGAAGACATTTGACACCTGGAGCAGAAATTATTTTTTAACACTCCCACCCACTGTGGAGATTTTTTTCTAACACCTCCTCCTATATGGCAATTATTTTTAGTTACAATCATGAAATGAAACAAAATAATGGCCAACAATGAGCAAGCTAGGAGCAGTCATCAAATACCCAAAAAACTCAGTCATCTTACAGGAGGGCATGTCCCGAACAAGTAATTAGTGCCAGAATCATGAACTAAAGCTAATGTCAAACCTTTAGAAAGTTGAGTGCGACATTGACAACACACCCCTAAGAGCTGACTCAGTAGTTTGAGATTTGGGAACTTATGTGGACAGTTGACCCCAAATTCTAATAGGAACACATCAAGATGAAACAAACTTAGGGACATTCTACAACATCAGGAACAGTTTCAATTTGCTTTTCAAATACAGCACCTAGAGAAAGAGAGAGAGACAGAGAGAGAGAGAGAAGAGTAAATATTGAACCATATTTCATGCAAATGCACACTAATCATGTAGACTGTAAGCTAAGCAGACAATATGAGTGTAACTTGCACACCAAACATATTAGGCAAATACAAGAACATTCTATAAAACTGGGGATAGTTTCAAATGTGTTTCCTACAATATTCCAATTTATTTCACACAAGTGCACACTAGCCGTTAATACCTAACTTTAAACTGAGCACCAGTTATTTCAACACAGCTAGCCACCCTCTTCCAAGAAAAAAGCAAAAATATTCCACTTTTTTTGCACAAATGTACACTAGCCAGCCCTTAATACCAGACTTTAAGCTGAGCAAATGAAGAGGATAAGTTCTAAAGCAGAGCTAGTCACCCTCACCCAAAAAATTAAATTTATTTCACACAAATGCACACTAGCCAGCCTTTAAAAATAATACAAAAAGGACAAAGTTACTACCAACTCCCCCATAAGCATAAATATTCAGGTTTATTCACAGAAATGCACATTGAGTGAAATTTAAACTGATCAAGTGAAGAGGACAAGTTGCATTCATTGACAGCACAGATGGCCAACCCTTCTCCTAAAAAACAATAAAAATATTCCAATTTATTAACACAGGTATTCACTTGCCAGCCTTAATGGCAGAATTTAAGCTGAGCGAATGAAAGGGCAAGTTACTTTAATCTAAAGCCCAACTAGCTACTCCTCCATCCCACCAAAACAAAAAGAGGGCAGAGGAATACAGTGAAAAAAGAATATAAATATCCAATTTCAAAATATTTAAAGTAATTTACACACAACCCTCCCCATACACCACACACACACTAGCCAAACTTTAAAGTATTTAAAACAAATGCACCCCCCCACACACACACACGCACTAGCCTAGCCACCACCAAGAAAATCTGATTATATTTACATTAAAAATGCTTACCTTCAGTCCATAGTCCACAATGCCCTGGCTAACTAACTTGCTATGGTTAATCCACTTTGCTGGGTTCAGTTAAACAAAAACAACAACAAAAAATTACTTTTCCACTGCAAAACTATCTACTGCATTGTACTACTGTACAACTAGAAAGCTGCTAATTTTAAAAATAATTGTGGTTCTCTCCAGTCTTGTCTGTAGTTCTTTCCAAGTTTTCTCTAATCTTGTACCACATTTTTATGCATGGACACATGGATGCACGCCAGAGGAAGAAACAAAGAATATACTTCAGAGCCAGATCATGGTTAAATGGGGCCCTAGGCAGAGTATTGGGTCCTGTCCCCCCCCCCCACAGCATATCCACAGCCATTATTACTTGGCTATTTCTCCCCAGTAACTATAAACACTGTTCAAACCTCTCAGTATGCATACTGTTTTCTTCTTTACTTGTACAATGATTTCAGACATTTGGATTTAATTAAAAAAAAAACGTTTATTTCAAATTTTATAGCACAAACACTGATAGACATTTGCTAAACAAATCAATACACTCTCACAATGAAAACAGACTTAGCATTAACAGTAAACTTCTCTGCCCTTGAAACTCACATTCAAGGAACATGTACCTGGCCAGTGCCAGATAAAGTTTACATTTGGGCTGTTTTCAAACCATATGCCCCTTTCACACATGTTTAAGATCATGCATACATGCAAATGTTGTCTGATTCACCTTCCTGATTGTATTAAATTATATTCCTTGTATAATATAGCACCACATCTTAGAGTTTGTTTTAAATTTCTAGTTTTGAACATTTTTCCAGTAAGCAATGTAACAAAAGTATGACCCAATAATGACAAAAATATCCCATTTCAGAACATTTCAACCATAAAAGGCCACATAACTTCTGTCATTATAACCCACCAATATCAGTCAATATGCACAATTTCTGCAGAAGTTGAAGTCAAAGTAAATTTTGTCATTTAAAACTACACATGTGTAGCCTAAACAAAATTTTGTGCATCATCTCAATTTTTGTGATTACAAAGGAAAGTGAAACAACACATACAAGTAGAGGAATAAACATAACTAAGAAATACAATACTACTCCCAATACATGCAAGAAAGAGCAGAGACAGTTTCCACAGGGAAGAAGTATATATTAGAGGTAGTAGATTATTCTACCAGATACCCTGAGGTGGTGGCCCTGTCCTCCATTGAGGCAGAAAAGGTAGCAAATGCTTTGTTAGAGAGTTTCAGTAGGGTAGGTTCCCAAAAGGAATACTGACTTACAGAGTTAACAATTTTATGTCAGATCTGCTGGCTTGTCTGTGGAAGCACTCTGGGATGAAGCACCTAAAGACCACCCCTACCATCCCCAGAATAATGGTCTTGTTGAGAGGTTAAACTCTACTCTAAAGACTATGCTACAGGCATTTGCAGACCAGCTTAAGAGGGAGGGGGACAAATATTTGCCGCATCTGTTGTTTGGTTACAGAGAAGTGCCCCAGGAATCCACAGATTACTCACCTTTTGAATTGCTGTATGGGCATAGGGTGAGGGGACCTCTATAGATTTGATTTGTGATGAGTGGGAGGGTGCGTGTGAATCTCACAAGGAATCTGTTCTGGGATATGTCCTAAACCTCAGGACAAGGCTCAGGGAACTCATGGGCTTGGCCCAGGAGAACCTGTCCGAAGCCCAGAAGCAGAAAAAGGTCTGATATGATAGGAATGCTCGAGCCAAAGAGTATTCTGTGGGGCAGCAGGTTATGGTTCTCATTCCTGTCAGTCACAATAAACTGCAGGCAGCTTGGGAAGGACCCTTAAAAGTGGTAAGGAAGGTCAGATCTGTTAACTACATGGTAGAACTGCTAGGCAGGAGGCAGGGGCAGAAATTGTACCATGTTAACACCATGAAACCTTAACATGATAGGGAGGCCCTGGTACTAAATATTTGCAGTAGCAGGCAGGAGGAGTCTTGAGGGGGATCTAT
The DNA here is from genome assembly GCF_019279795.1 of Protopterus annectens. Taxonomy (NCBI): domain Eukaryota; kingdom Metazoa; phylum Chordata; order Ceratodontiformes; family Protopteridae; genus Protopterus; species Protopterus annectens. The sequence goes on along the minus strand of NC_056729.1, from coordinate 1,538,535,550 downwards.
GGCTACAGGCAGCCAGCTAGCAAAATCACAGATTACTAAGGTGGAGCCTAGGGTTGCAGGCACATGATATGTGCAGCACCACAGTGGGGTTAGCAATGTCAATGCAGATGGGCTCTCAAAACAGGGTATGGGTTAATGTATTCTCAGACAGGCTCATCCCTCTCAAGCAATGTTTCTCAAGGGGCACTTGAAATACTAGTTTGAGTCTTCTAAGGGGGGAGAGGTGTGATGAAAGGTGGTACTGCCAGCACAGCTAGCTGGAATTTTGTAAATAATGATATGTCATTTGTGAACATCAAACTGATTTATACAAGATCCTGATATTACAAATATATTAGAACTGTATGTCATGTGTATCCCAAACTGATTTGTACAGATGTTTGTGTTGAAAGGTATTTGTAAAATGGAGAGAACAGAAATGTTCATGCACTATTGTAACTGTTTAAATGCATATGTTTTAATAGAGGAAACTGGAAATCAGGAGGTTAACCTCAGTCCAGCAAACTTTAAAATATATTTGAAATTAAATCACTTTGTAGGTTAGGCCATAAAGATGTTATCTCACCAGTTTCAATGCAACCAGAGACACAAAGTCTGTACTAGGAAGCTTTCTGTATTGTCTTTGGAGTGAACTAAATACTGTTCTTGAAGTGTGGCGTTATGCAATTGTTTTATGACTTCCAGCATCTGCCACAGATCTGAGCAAAAGCTGTTGTGTGTGTATTTTTACAGGTAATTGTTAAATCTTGCCAGCTTCCAGTAATGGGGGTTTGCTTGGGAACTAGAAGCCAGATGGCCAGAAGTGATGTCATTCTGCAAGCTATCCCAGAGGTTGTTGTTGTTGTGTCTTTCGGCTTTTCCCGGTTAGGGGTCACCACAGCGGAACTCCGGTCCGCTAATGATTGGCAGTAGATTTTTATGTGCCGAGTTGCCAGCCCTGACGCACAACCTTCAACGAAGGTACGCACCATTCACCACACAGAAGATGCTCTAGCTGAGAATCGAACAGGACAACGTCTTACTGTGAGGCGACAATGCTACTGCAGCACCACCACTGCAGTCACAAGCTATCCCAGAGGTAATATTTAGTTATTATTTTGAGAAGCCTCTTAGTGAGACTTGGCATTCTATAGTCTGCCTTGGGCCTGACAACAAGAAGGAACATTCACCACATCATGCATCATCTGCCTTGGTCTATTAAGTAATTTATTAGGGAATAGTATAATTCTGTTAGATTCAGCCGGGATATACTGAAATTCAGTTTAGATATTGTTTTTCTTTTTTTGTCTGAGCCTGTCCTTCAATGTTATTTTAAATATTTCCTGTGTTTTGAACTCTGATGTCACTGTGAATATATGCTTAATATTTTCTTGTTCTTTTATTATTTATTATTAAATATATTTAAACCTTTTATTGTACCTGATCTTTGTAGAGATATTTAAGTTTGAGAGTAATTGCAAATTTATTTGGTGGCACTGTGTGGGCCACTCCTAATAGCCTTGCTGTTGATCAAACTACTATTTGCATTAATATTAATTTCACTCAGTATATTGGGCACCCTTTGTTAAGGGCCTTAAAGGAACTGGCGAGGGGTTCTGGTGGCAGTGATAACTACCTTATAGTCTGAGCAAAAGGGTGCATAGCTAGTAAACCTGTGCCAGCCTGTCCCAGGTGTCTGTGTCTGTGTGTGTGTGTGTGTGTGTGTGTGTTAGCTACTTGGACAGGAACATGAAGCACTGGTTGGACAGAGAGTGTTGGAGGACTTGGCTTGGAGCCCTAGCTAAGGACTCAACTCTATAGCTGTGCCAGTGTAGAGGCTCATTGGGGATCTGGAGAAAGAGAGAGGAACCAGCCCACAGATTGAGTGTGTTCCCTGTGTGCTCTTAAGGGAAATTGTGCTTGATTGTGCTTGATGCAGAGAACTGCATCTGGAGATACTGTGTGTTTACCTGTTATCCTGTCAGTGAACATCCCCCACTAGTGCCAGTAGTGAGGATTGATGTTCCTTGACTACTGGCCCAGACGTGGTGGGATAGCCACATCACATATTGGTTGGTACTGGTGGGATATCCACATCACATATTGGTTGGCAGTGGTGGGATGTAATCTGAATAATTCCACATTAATGAGATCTGGAAGGCTGCTGCTAGCAAACAACTTCAATTTCAGTGTATTTCATCCACAAATTCAACGCCTGCTTCCCTTGCCTATGTTACATTAAAAAATGGAAAAGATGGCAAAGTGACAACAGGTTCATAGTTACTAGGCATCTCATCCAAAGGAGGATACACTCAGGACTGCTGCACCCCCACCCTCACCCCCCTGAGCCTATGACTGTGACCTGATGGAAAGGTAAGAAAACTAGGAAGTCCATAATTTTAGTGGCAAGTATAAAGACCTGATGGAACAACCATATGTCATTCAAGCTTTGATGCATGAATTCTGTTGATTTATAATTGTTTACCAAAGTAGTGTACTGACCAGTTCCCCCCCCCAAAAAAAAAACAGGTAGAAATGCAAGCAATAACTAAAAGGCTCAGATTAGTTACACAGAACAAATTATATGTACATTACATTAAACAAGCAGAGTGTAATGTACAATATTTACTTTCATTTCTAAACTGGGTTAACTTTCAAATAATTCTGTAACAGGAGAAGAAAACTTGAAGTGAGATAGGGATAGTGTGTTAGGTGGTATGTCCTGTGTTGAAACAGGAACATTTGGCTTGTACCGAGGTGCTTTTTGAGCTGCATTCTGAATTTGGACTAAGTGTTGATTTTCTTTAGGTTTTCTTTAGGTTGATGGGGATAGCGTGTCATACAGCAAGTGACTGACAGCAGAATGCATGTGCAGTGCTGTGGAGTTTGGCTCTAGGGGTAACGAGAGTAGATGTGGCTTGTGACTCATGTTGTATGAGGAGTTTTCACGAAGTTGGAGAAGTTTGTAGAGGTGGGATCCTAACATTAGGTTAGATCTTTGTAGATAGCCATTTGGTTTTTCTAGGGTAATACGGTGATGTTCATGGAAGGATGACTTTTCTAATTTCTCCAAAGCTTTTGGGTTTCCTATACCATGATGGGAATGGACCCCATTCCTAAGTCAAAGTATGATTAAAGTTCATGAAATTAGTGTTGTTTCAGTCTTTGATGTCAGCCAGAAATGCTCTTCGCAGCACCTACAATGTGCCCAGTAATGACTCCTTCTGCGGAGTTACACATATTGGCAACATGTCTAAATACGATTGTAGATTCTTTTTTATAAGGCCCATTGCTTCTACTGCTGTTGGGACTGTCTGGGTATCTTTCTTCCACATCGCTGTTGTTTCTGCCTGCAAATCCTGATATTTTATGACTTTGTGTCTCTCTGTACGCAAGACACTGTAGTCAGTGAGTGTGGCGATTTTGATGATCAGTGCTACATTCTTGTCTTCTTTTCATGGGCCAATACATCCGGTTTCCTAGCATCTGTATTTTGAACTGTTGGTAATGGATGATCCCATGTGATGTAAACATCATTTTCTGTGATGCTTTGTGGCTCATGTTTCCAGTGTTTTTCAGCCACTTCAGCACCATGATGTTTGCACAATCCCCAGTGCAACAGTCTTGCCACATTATTATGCCTTTCAGCATGCAGTCCTTCTGCCATTAGTATGTCACACCCAGCAATGAGGTGTGCAACTGTTTCCAATTTGGTTTTACAAAACCTACATTTATCTGTTTCTCCGACATGTTCGATGGACTTTGTAAACCAACGTGTACCCAGCACACTATCTTGGGCTTCCTTTGGAATGGGAAATATATAATCTCGGTATGCACTGATTTTGATAAATCATTTGATGAGCACAAAGCATCCTTCTTGTTTTCCTATCTAATCTGTACAACACGTTTTGGGGCCAGTCAATCACTCCAAAACTGTAAGTAAGGACAGGAAAGGCAAATTGGTTTATAGCTTGGATTTTGTCCATAGATGTTAGTGATGTTTTCAGGAGTAATTTAAGTCTTCTAAAGTATTTCTTACTAAGTTTTATTTGCATTTATTCATGTTTTATTGTTGATCCTTTATCAATTCTCAAATATTTATACACTCCCTCTTGATCAAGATTTTTATATTACATTCTTGCACCAAACTGATGTTTTCCTAGTGCTGCAGTTTTCCTGCTTTAAAAGTTGCTTTTGCACAGTTATCAAGACCAAATGACATTCTTATATCATCTGCAAAAGTTTTGACAACTTGCAGTTGTGCCTTCAGTTCCTCATCTGATGAGCTATACAGTTTTAAATCATCGACAAAGAGAAGATGAGAAGTCTTTACACTTTGTTGTTTTGTAGGAGCCAAATTATAGCCATGGCCTAAGCTGTTAAGTAGAGAGCTTAATGGGTTAAGGGCAAGGCACAATAGCAGCTGTGACAGAGTGTCACCCTGGAATATCCCCCTTTGAATTTTTATCCCTGGGATAACAATTTGTCCTTTATCATGGCTTAATTGCAAAGTGCTCTGCCACTGTTTCATGGTCACTGTAATGTAGTTAATCAGTGTAGGGTGTATCTTATACATTTTAAGCACTCTTTTATCTATGAATGTGGGATACTATCAAATGCTTTTCTGTAGTTAATCCATGGCATACTTAGATTCTTCCACTTTTTACAGTTCTCCACTATGACTTTAACAACAAATGATCCTTTGTTCCATATGACTTTCTTTTGCTGCCCTTTTGTCCTACTGCCATAATTGAGTTTTTTTCTAAATGACTATAAACTCTGTCAGCATCAATTCCCATGTATAGTTTATACGTCGTCAGAAGGCAAGTTATTGGTCTGTAATTTTTAGCGTAGCTTGCAGGTTCACTCATAAGAAGGAGCATTGTTTTACCTGTTGTTAGTCAGGCTGGTGTCTGTTCGGGGTGCTCTTATAAATAGCTCTTACTCATGGCTAAATCCTTGTGCAAAAATGTTCATACTTTTAACCAAAAGTTAGGTACTGCATCTGGGCCTGGAGTTTTCCAGTTAGAGGCTTTTCTTAACTTTGTCTCAATCTCTCTAGCTGTTACTTCATCCCATTTCATATCCTGCATCTTTAAACTTCTTATTCTTTTTTTTTACTTCTTCTATCCATTTAGCATCTTTGTTATATTCTACAGGATCTCAGGATCTTCATAGATACTTCTCCAAAATGTATCTACTTCCTCTTTTTTGGCAGTCTTTCAATTCCTTTTACCTTATTTCCCAGTTCTCTATAAAACTTGTTTGGGTCATCAATAAATTGCTTATTTTGTACATCTCCTTTATATTTTATCTGTGTATCTTCTAATTTTTTCCGCTTGTGTTGAAATTTTTAGTTTATTTGCGATAGTGCTTTATAGATCCTGGTCTGTTTTAATACTGTGCATTGTTTTAATCACATCTATCTTTCTCAGCATTTTTATTGATCTATTCCCTCTTCTATAATCTTCTAAGAGTGACACTTCTTGTCTTAATTGCTTTATAGTTTTCTCTATTTGATACATTCACTATGGTATTTGATTTTTCCCCTTCCTTTCCCTCACTATCAGTTATTAATTTAGCAGCACAGTGATATATCCTGTTTACTTATATTATATCATATGGATCTCTATGGACAGTTCTAATTACTGCATTCATTTGTTTTATCAGACTTCTGACTTTTGGGGTTTTAGTGACCTTCTGCAGTCTATTACTCTCATTGATCTTAATATATCTATCTATGTCAATTAAATTAAGCAACTCTTCTCTTAGCTCATTTTCTTCCAAACTGAGGTCACATCCCTTGTTTTCCATTTTCTGTGGGCATTCTATAGCATCTTCCTGTGGCACCTTGTCTTCAATTTCATCCTGTGCCATCCGTTGCTCTGTCATATGGGAACTCACTGGCCTATCACTCCTCAACATTGACTGCATTAGAGTTTCCTGTTCCTTTCCTTGCTGTCTAGCTTCAAGTGAATGTTTATACTGATTTCCTTTGGAAGGCCCCAAAATATCTTGATATGGCACCTGACCAATTGCTTCCTGTTCCACTGGTTTCCCCCTTAATTTGGATATCCATTGCTCTATTCTGTTGTGGTGCTTTCTGCATTTAATTTTCTACACTGAATCCTTCACTTTGCAGGTTCTCCATAACCTCAGTTTCTATTTCTTTAATATCGCCTGTACTGATCTCCTTTTCTACTTTTCCTCTTTACTATAAAAATGAAAAGTGATGCGACAAACTGATAAACAAAAAACTGTTGCCAGGAACCAACACTGCACGCAGCCAGGTATGAAGTAAAAATTTAATGAAAAACTGTTCCTATTACACCACAAGAACAAGTTCACATAAAGCGCTTTTCATTTGGAAAATGCCCAAACTTCTTCAGATGCTAAACACAATACACTGAATTGGTTTCCAAATGAAAGGCGCTTTATGTGAACTTGTTCTTGTGGTGTAATAGGAGCAGTCTTTCATTAAATTTTTACCTCCTACCGGGCTGCGTGCAGTGTTGGTTCCTGGCAACAGTTTTTTGTTCATTACATTTCCTCTTTGTCTTATTATTTTTTGTATTGTAAAGTTTTCCATGTCTGGATTTCTTAGCCTGTATTTCTCTTCAAATATCATTGGTGATGCTGTTTTTGTATTGGTTAGTTTTGCCTTCTCCTTTGCATAAATATTGCACCATATTAAATCTCTCTTTCTTTCCCATGTCCATATTTCCTCTTCAGATGTTTCCTTATCTTCCTGTTTCTCCTTACTTTGGGGACTCACTCCATCATGCTGTGATATAACCTGTATTAGATCTTCTACACCAAATCCTTCATTTCGTAGGCACTCCATAACTTCAACTTCTATTTTTTTAACTTCTGCTTTACTAATCTTTTTTTCTACATTCCATCTTTGTGATATTATTTTTTTATTGTAAAATTTTCCATACCTGGATGCCTTTGCCTGCATTTCTCTTTGAATATCTTTGGGGCTGCCTTCTTTATATTGATTAATTTGGCTTTCTTCTTTGCATAAATATTGCACCATATCAAATCTCTCTTTCTTTCCCATGTCCATATTTCTTATTTATATTGTTCAGATATCTCTAGGTTTTGTTGTTTATATTTTTGCACTTACACATATGCTTCTTTTTCCAAACAGATCAAAGTTTCTTGATCTATATACTGTTTTTCACAAATCTGTTCTATTAATGAACACACATTTTCATTTGAAGCTTCTGACAGTTTTTCTTGCGGAAGTATTTTTCTTTCCTCTAATTTCCCTCTTAATAGTTTTGTATATCTTGTGTCTGGAAATTCTGGGCTTTTTGCATAGTAATAAAAATACATAATTTCTTTCTTATCCTTAATAGTCCACTCTATCGTCTTTATGGCTCTTCTTTGTCCTATCAATTTTTGTGCTTTTTGTGGACTGCTATTTCCTTCTACAATGGGGTGGTGGGGGCATCCCCCCCCGAGCCTGTCCTGGCCCCATTGTAGGAATGTTTCTGTATTTTGAGGATTCTACGCTGTCATTTTTTCCATTCCTGGCAGCAGTGCGCCTATCAGGAGTGCGCACTTTATTATCCTGGGTCTTGTGCAGCCTGCTATCTCTTTTAAATTTTGACCTACTTCTGTCAATGATATATACTATATAAATACAGTCTATATATCAGTGTCAGCTTGGTGAGATTTTGTGAAAACAGGGTCCACCTTGTGAAGGTACTCACCAAGACTTGAGGATGATTTCAATTTGAGCAGTACTCCTCTCCTTTGCATGCTGACTTTTCATCTCTCCATTCGGAACCCCATGACTTTGTTATGGATTGGCAGATGTGGGAAATTGCCTAGAGTGTGGAGATGCTTCTCCTTGGAGTTGGATACAAAAATTGGGGTTCTAGTTGAGATGAGAGACCATCTTTGCTGATGGCTGCTCTGGCTAGTTGAGAGAGAAAATGGGAGATCTTTTTGTTCATAGGTTGGTACCAGGCTATCAGCCCTAGGGCCTATACAAGCCTAGCCATAACAATTCCCTGGATATTTCTTCCCACAGTGTTTACTTCCCTGGACCCCTGTCTAGCAGGGTGACTGACATGATCCCCGGGGTGAATTTCCTATCTCCCATCCAATCGTCAAGGTTCCTTTTGAAGAGGGCCAAGGAGGTGCTCTGCTTGACATGTATGGGCAGTCTATTCCAGAGTATGGGGAGTCTGTAGGTCAGGAACCTATCCCTCCAGCATGTTTTGTTCATTGTGATGACAAGATTTAGAACCCTGGAGCATGTGGCTCTGAGGGATTGGGATTTCTTTCAGTGTAGCATGTCCAACAGCTCAGGGTTTGACATGGCCTTGTATGTTAAGCAAAGATCGCCTCTGAGTAGACAATATGCCACAGAGTACAGCTGGAGTTTTTTTAGATGATCAGCATAGGGCATCTGCTTTAGGCCTGTGATTCTTTTAGTGAGGTATTTTTGCGGCCTTTCCAACTATTGCAGATGTCTTGTGAGGTACATACCATACGGGGCTTTGTACTCTATAATGGGTCTAATGAGGGATGAGTACAGTGAGACAATGACCTCCTTTTTTCTGGATGAAAAGCCCTTAGTGATGAGGTGTGCCATATAGAAGGATTTCATGACTGTTGTGGCGATTTGGTTATCGAAGGTGAGACCACTGTTCACCTGTGTCCCTAAGTCTCTCATCACACTTTCAGTGTTTAGTGTATTGCCACCTGTGTGGTAATTCATGGGTGCATGTTTTTTCCCAAAGTTGATAACTATACATTTCTTGGCATTAAGCTTGAGCCCGTGGCTCTGGCACCAATCATCTGTTTCTGTAAGGCCCTTTTGTAGAATATCCACATCATTTGGGGATTCAATAATGGCTCCCATCTGTGAACTTTGTTAGCCAGAGTCCCTTAGTGTTGGTCTGTACTTCAGAGAAGTAGATGCCAAACAAGAGCGGTCCCAGGACTGAACCCTGAAGTACTCCACTTGTCACTTGTCTGGAGCTGGATTTGGAGTCGGGTACTTTTACAGTCTGGGTTCTGTCAGTAAGCCAGTTGGCAGCCCATCGAGTGATGTAGGGATTTATGCCCAGCTTAGTATGTTTATCTATGATTCCAGAGTTGGGAATGGTGTTGAAGGCCTTGGCGAGGTCCAGACAGGCTGTGTGGACCGCCTTACCCTCATCCACAGCTCTGGAGACTGATTCAAAGAAGTCAGTCAGGTTCAGGAGACAAGATCGGCCCTTCACGAACCCAAACTGGGTGGGATCCAGTGTTTGAAGGTTGCCAATGTCTTTGTTTATAAGTTCCATGATAATGCGTTCCATGCCCTTGCAAATCAGGCTCATCAGACTGATGGGACAATAGTTCCCAGGATCCAAGGTGGATCCCCCCTTGTGGAGTGGGAGAACTGTAGCTGTGTGCCACTCAGTGGGCATGAAGCCTGAGGTGAGGCTATGATTAAACATGACACTTAGGTGAGGTGCCAGTTCATTTTGTAGTTCATGTAGTACACAGCCTGGGATGTCATCTGGTTCCATGGATGCTGTATTCTTAGCTTTGGAGAGTGCGGTTTCTACCTGTGTGGCCGTGATTACTGCAATTTGGCAATCTTTTGGTATTGAGATGGACCCTTTAGGGGGTGAGAGGGGGGTGAAGTTGGCACTAAATCGATCTGCCAGGATATTGGTAATATCCTTGGGATCAGTATATTTAATGCCATTCTGTTGTAGCTCAGAGCAGATCTGAGCATTGCCATTTAGGTTCTTGACATAACTATAGAATGCCTTGTGGTTGTCTTTGGAATCTTTGGCAATTTTATTTTCGTAACTAGCTTTGGAGGATTTTATGAGGGATCTCAGCTTCGTACTGAGGCTGGTAAGGGAGTTTTTTGCATCCTGGGATTTTCCTCTTTTCTGCAATAGTTTCTTCCTTCTGTTGCATAGTCTGTTTATGGCAGGGGACAAAAGAGGAGGGGGTTTATTTTTCCTCTCACTGTGTGGAAATAGAAGTTTAGACATTGATCAAATCATAATCCAAGGTATTTGATGGTGGGGGTTGTTTCTATGGGATGCTTGTTTAAGTCAAAGATAGTTAAAGAGTATTTTGCTTGGTGAATTTTCTCTGATGTTTCAAAAAGCATAGTTTTGGTCTTGGAGGTTATTGAGAAGTAATAGTCATGGCTAAAGAGAGGTAAATTTAAACCAAAGATAAAATGTTAATAATGGCAGCTCACAACAGTGAACTTACATACACAGTGTTGTTTAAAAATCCTTAGACAAAGTGGGAAATTCACATGGCGCTATAGAAGAGAAGCAGCCGCATGCTTTGTCTCTGGTTGAGATATACTTGTGGCTAATTGTCTGAACACTGAAAGACATGATAATGTTACAAGATTATTATGCTGTGGATGTATGTATATACATATATATATTTATTTATTTGCTGTTTGTTGACCAATGTAGTGGTCTGATTCAGTCAAACCATTTCAGCCACAGCCTGGGAAGTACAAAATACAACTGAAGGGGGAGTACAGCAGTTTAGAAAGTAGAGGTTGAAGTAATACAATGTATGTATGCAACAATATGGAGGAGGAGATTTTCCGTATGGGTTGCTAGCTTCATGGATAGGGTGTTAGTGGTAAAAGATGGCGTAGCTTGGTTAGCATGTTTGAGGGTGATGGGAGGAGTGAGTAGGGCGGGTGGCTCAGTTGTGAGATTGGAAAATCAGTGCAGACTTCAATGAAGTAATAGCTGTGAGTAAGTAGGGTTATGTGTTTTATCAGAATGTTAATGGCAGGTCTTAGGTGGGTGATCAGGTCAGCTCTGAATAAGCTGTATGCATTTATGTTATGGAGACTGGGGTTCGGGGTAGAGAGGCCCATAGTTTGGGTGCTAGAAATGAGAAGGCATGCTCAGAGGTAGACAGTATATTTGTAGGCTTAAAAAATGAACACAATTGGTATGTGACTGATTCCTGTATGCAGTGCCTTTGATAGTTAGCCAGGTCTATATCATAAGATCAAAAGTAATGAATCTCGAATGGCTTAAATTTTGAAATTGCCGTTCATCGAAATCACTTTTGGGGGGGCTGTGCCCCCCCCCACACCCCCGCTAATTATATATACCAACTCCGAGAACGCACTACAGTGAGGAAAGGGAAAAATTCCCGATCTTCACTGTACCACAGTCTCACAAAAAACAAATCGATGAACGGCATTTTCGATATTTAAGCTGTTCGAGATTCGTTCCTTTCGATAATATGATATAGACCCAGTTAGCCTATGGGTGAGGGGGAACAGAGTTTCACTATGAAGATACTTGCAGATCAGACAGCATGGAAGGTCTGCCCTCTTCTTTATGGGAAGACATTTGGCTTGCTCAAATATGAAGCAATGATGCTCACTTCATGAGGATAGTAGAATAACTATAATTATTTTGTTTGACAGGGTTTTCGGGTCTTTTAAGTTTTTAACAGAGGAATGAAGTTATTAATGATACAAAGTATTCTAGTTTGACATCTGAGAATGTAATTCTACAGGTAGTTGAGGAGCACTAGAAACATGAACCACAAATAATTATTAAAAATGAAGAAGCACTGATCTCATGGAAACATCCTGTCCTGACAGTCAAGAAAGTAGAAGGAAGAAAGCCATATATTGTAGTTGAGAAAAAGGAGCAAAAGTATCATTAAAAACTGAAATGGCTACATACAGTGAGTATAGTGACTTGTGTGCTGAAAGATAGCTATAAGATACAAGGATATGTAAGCAGAGGCTAAAGCAAGAAGGAATAAAGGCACTCGGTTCCAACAGTAGTAAGATCAACAAGGCTAATAAAAAAAGAAAAGTTTTCTTAAATATTTACTTATTATTTTTTATTTGCTTTTGCTGAGTGGGAAAGCCCAAATGGGTAAAGCCACTTTTTATTAGAGGCTTGGGGAGAAACGTTCCCCAAAATTAATTGTTTTGTAAGTACATCAGAAAATACAGTATAATACACAATATAAAAATCCACATAGTACTTATACAAAAGTGGTAAGAATAAAGAATTTAAGTAGAGCTTTTAACTAAAGCAGTTTTGCAATGTAATATTATACTAGCAAAGGTCAAATAAGAACACTTTGCAGAAAAAAACAAAGATACAGAGGGAACTATATGGAAATTCAAATAGTAAGTTAGAGGAAAAAAAGTAAATATTAGACTAGAAGTTTTAATTAAGTACAGTTTGTAAGAAGGAGTGAGTTAGACATGTGCAGACAAGATGGAGGAGAGAAGACAGACACAAGATATATGGGTTGTTTTTTATTATGGGGTGGTACATTCAGATCAGATACTACCAATACCAACTCTTTTAGATCAGACGCTACTAATACCCAGCTCCCTATGAAATACACAAGGAGGTGAATCCTGGATAAATTGCAGGCTCTGAGAACAACACACGTGTCAAGAATCAAAGACATGTTTTATGTGAACTTCAACAGTATCCTTATTAGGAATAGGATCCATTCCTGTCACAATATTAGAATCTCTGTTCATTTGGAGAGAGAGAAAACGTTTGTATACAAATATTATCTAGAAAATCACAAAACAAAAAAAAGCTGCTAAACAACTCCAAAGAACAAAGTAAAAATGAAAAAGCAGCAAACCAAAGACCAGGAAGGAACCGGACCAGAAAACCTATAAGCTTTCATTCGTTTAATAAAACACCACGAACTTCATCAGAATAAATACAAAAACTTGAAACCACCCTTTAAATACTTGTCATGTGCAAAAAATCATCCATTGACAAAATGATTCAAATAAATTATTTAAATAGCCACTGTGATGTCATGAAAATTTAAAAATACACTATAAAATTTTTTAACATTGCATATGTATAAAAACATGAAAATGTATGTATATAATAGTCAGCAATAACAAACTACTACACAGTGTTTCATCAAATAAAACCCAGTGTGAAGTTGTTCAATCTCGCCGTTCATTCATCACTGATGAATTTGCAGCCGTTCCTCACTGAGGATCGGCTCCAAACCCATCCTCACTGAGGATCGGCTCCGAACCCATCAGTGATGAATGAAGGTGAGATGGTACAACTCACATGGAACGTTATGGTGGGTACATAACTTCTTTTTTTATGAACAGCTTGGCTCACTACATCAAAGCCTTTGTAACTGAAGAAAACACTTGATGTTAATAGTTTGATTTAGTCCTAGAGGGTAGTCTGCTCTTAAAGCTATCTGCCATTTAGTTTCCCTACCTTCTAATAAGGCTTTAAAATTACCCACCAAAGGACCACAAACTACTTTGTCTAAAACAAAGAATGTACATTTCTTAAAATTGTTACATAATAAAACGTGTCGTGCCAGTGCATTATTCCTGTCTTTGTTTCTCACTGCCAACACATGTTCATAACTCCTTCTACTTAGTGATCTGATGGTCTTGCCAACATAAAAACTGGTACAAGAATTACATACTGCAAGATAAACAATGCCCACAGAACCACACACACGTAAACCTGTCCTTTGCCCAAATAACTTTCTTGAAATGTTTCAACTCAACAGAACCTGAATTGGCTATGTATCTGCATTGCCTGCAATGACCACAAGCAAAAGTCCCAACAGGGTCTTTGACCCCATTGTGTGATGTGTTAGAAGTAGCTGGGGCTAGCTAAACTGTCTCTGAGAGTTATCACTTCAGCAACAATGTTATGTAACCAAAACAAATCATATCCCCTGGCTGTAAAAAATCCAGTCAGTTTGTTAACCTCACCATCAAAGACAGAATATTCACTAGTCAAATGGCTCAACCTTATAAGTTGCCCCTTGACAACCCCTCTTTTCATATGTTGGAGGTGAAGATTGTCCCTGTGCAGGTACTGATTGACAAAGGTAGATTTCCTGTGGATACTACTACTGAAACTAAAACTGTCATCAAGTAGTTTGACAGTTTCCAGTTATTCTTGCAAGACCTGAATTGTTCCACCAGTTTTTGAACTTTACCCTGGGAGGGTTTGGGAAAACAATAGAATTTCTGGATATTCATTTGGAACTACTTGATGACAGTTTTAGTTTCAGCAGTAGACAGTTTAGCTAGCCCTATTTTGAGAGGCAATTGCAGTGTAGCAAGTAGGGTGAATCAAAACAACAAGGAGTTTGAGCTTGCCTTCCCGTTGCCCATTACAGATGGAATGGACATTATTAGGCATATTATTAAGGAAAATTGGAAGGTGTTGCTTGGACATTCTGAATTGGTGAAAGTCTTGGGTAATGAACCTTTGTTCACTTATAAAAATGTATGTAACATACGAAGTATACTTGAAAGTACTTCTAAGACATCACACAATGGGTCAAAGACCCTGTTGGGACTTTTGCTTGTGGTCATTGCAGGCAATGTAGATACATAGCCAGCTCAGGTTCTGTTGAGTTGAAACATTTTAAGAAAGTTATTTGGGCAAAGGACAGGTTTACATGTTGTTCTGTGGGCATTGTTTATCTCACAGTATGTAATTCTTGCACCAGTTTTTATGTTGTCAAGACCATCAGGTCACTAAGTAGAAGGATTTATGAACATGTGTTGGCAGTGAGAAACAAAGACAGGAATAATGTACTGGCACAACACGTTTTATTACGTAACAATTTTAAGAAATTTACATTCTTTGTTTTAGACAAAGTAGTTTGTGGTAACTTTGGTGGGTAATTTTAAAGCCTTATTAGAATGTAGGGAAACTAAATGGCAGATAGCTTTAAGAGCAGACTACCATCTAGGACTAAATGAAACTATTAACATCAAGTGTTTTCTTCAGTTACAAAGGCTTTGATGAAGTGAGCCAAGCTGTTCACAAAATGGGTTTTATTTGATGAAACACTGTGTAGTAGTTTATTGTTGACTATTATATACATACATTTTCATATTTTTATACATATGCAATGTTAAAAAAAATTTAGTGTATTTTTAAATTTTCATGACATCACAGTGGCTATTTAAATAATTTATTTGAAGCATTTTGTCATTGGATGATTTTTTGCACATGGCAAGTATTTAAAGGATGGTTTCAAGTTTTTGTATTTATTCTGATGAAGTTCGTGGTGTTTCATTAAACAAACGAAAGCTTATAGGTTTTGTGGTCTGGTTCCTTCCTGGTCTTTGGTTTGCTGCTTTTTCATTAAAACAAAAAAAAAAAAGCTCACAACATTTAAACTACTTTGCCCAGTCATACCTCTCAAAGTCTTAACACAAGAAATCTGGCAAAGCCAAAAATAATGGTGGGACAAAGGGCTCAAAATAGGAACAAAATTTAAATATTGCTGTTATAGACGTAGAAAGTAGCTATAATAAAAGGCCTTGTGTTTTCATTCATATGAATTCTGAAACTGAAATAGCTGTCATTATTTAGTGACTTCAATCCTCAGTGACTTGCCACATCAATGGTAGTCCACTGAACACAGAAGGTGTTATAAGAGATCTGGGAACACAGGTTGACAGCAACCTCTCTTTTGACCACCACATTGCCACTGTGGTCAGAAAGTCCTTCTATGTGGCACATCTCATTACTAAAGATTTTGCATCCAGGAAGAAAGAGGACATTGTCTCCCTCTACTCTTCCCTCATTAGGCTAATCATTGAGTGCAATCGAGTACACTAGACACCTTCAACAACTGGAGAGGCGGAAGAGTACCTCACAAAGAGGATCCTAGGCCTTAAACACTTGTCCTATATGGACAGACTCAAAAAACTCCAACTATTCTCTGTCTCATATCGCCTTACTTAGAGGCGATCTCTGCTTGGCTTACAAATCCATGTTTGACCCAGCTCTGTTAGAAATGCTACATCTACAGAAAAAAACAATCCCTCCACACCACACGCTCCAGAGACCTCATCCTCATTACCACAATCAACAGAACATGCTGGAGGGACAAGTTCATAACTCAGAGACTGCCCATGCTATGGAATAGACTTCCCATACATATCAAGCAGAGCACCTCACTGGCCCTGTTCAAGAGAAATCTTGATGAGTGGATGGGAAATAGAAAATTCACCCCGGGGATCACTCCAGTGGCTCTACTCAACAGAGGCACTGGAAACTAAGGTCGGGCGGCATGATGCCAGGGTACTATGGTCTAGGCTTGTAAAGGCTTCAGGGCCATTAGCCTAGTACACACCTATGAATCAATGAACCTATAAAACCATAAATTTTATAAGGCACAGGCCAAAAACATGAGGTAAAAATCTGGACATTCTGCAAAAATCTGGACAGTTGAGAGGTATGTTCCCAGTATAAGCAAAGAAAAAGCTATCAAAAGATAACTTGAACAACTAGCTCAGTGCACTTATTTTGAGCATATAGAGGACAGACTGGGGAACTGGTACATCTAAGAGTACATTTCTGTGGCAACAAAGTGTGGATTACAGGCACTAAAAAAATAACAGCTAATGCCATTCCTGAGGTTTTACTGTTTAAAATATATTATATTATTATATTATTTTCAACCTTTATGTGATCTACATTTTAAAAGAAAATATTTACATTACCTTAACTTGTTGTATAATATTTCAGTGATGCAGAGGCAATGTACAAAGTTAACCTAAATAACATACGATGCTTTAGAATATATTTCTCAGCGGTCATTGCTTGATTCCCATGGCCGATAGTACTCTACTGTTGTCATGACTGATGTCATGGGGCAGGGAAAGGGAGGAGTTGAGAAGGACTTGGCTATCGATTGTTTAGCGGAAAAGAGAAGCAGCCGCAATATCTTCTCATGTAATTGTCCATTTGGTACACAATATCTTCAACATTATTTTGTGAGTGACAGGGTAGACATCTGTATTTTTTTAATAACTGCTATATAGTTATATTTTAATAGTGACAAAGTATACATCTATATTTTTAATAACTGATGTATGGTTATATTTTAATAGTTAGTTTTTATTGATTGAAATATAAAAATGTTGCTTGTAATGTAAAACTTGTTTGCTACATGTACAATGTGCATACTTAAAGGGAGTAGACCATTCTCAGCATAATGTAATTTTCTGAAAATGTACTTTTTTCTATTACTTCTGTTCATAATTTTGCATTAAGTGTGAACTGTTGATAATTTTGAGATTGTACGTTGGTCATAAAACTGTGTGTGGGAATAATTATCCCTTGTAAGCTATTCTGTAACACTGGTTTAAATTTAAACTACATAGATATATGGTAATAAAAATAGTTAACCACAGGAACTAATTTTTTGATCTAACTGACTAATCTTTCATCTAAAATTGACACCCATATTCAGTCCGCCATTCAAAAAACCACCAAAAACTAGGACTTCTAAAGTGGCATAAACGCTACCTCTCCCCCTCCACCAGAAAAACCCTAGCTTCTTCCTACCTTCTTCCCTCTCTAATGTATGGTGCCCCCCTGTTAAATAATCTCCAACTCGATCTACAATCCAAGCTTGAATCATGCTATAACAAAGTAAGCAAATTTGCTACCAACTCTAAAAACTCCTCCCACCACTGCCACTCTCTCCATACTTTACAATGGCTCTAACTTTCCAATTACCTGATCTTGCTTAAACTCACTAATGCCCACAAGCTCATCTACAAACCTACTAGCTGCCCCCAGGCCACCTCCTACTTTCTTTTTCTATTTCTAAACTATGGAACTCTCTCCCTCCCAGTCTTCGCAATACCCAAGACCACACTACATTTAAATATCTCTCGTTCTCCTATCTTACTACTAAATGGATATGCCCACCCCACTTCCCAACTTAAATTCCCTCTCTATCCACCTACCTCTCCACCCTCTGTGCAACAACTACTTCTATGATCACCCACTACACCCTAATGTGACAGTCACCTATTGCATGCACCCAATCCTCTCTCTTACTCAGACTGTTACCTTAACTTTTTTTTCATATGTACTTATCACTTGTCTGTATCGAAAATATCATTTATTGCATTGAATGTTGTATTTCTCTGCTAATCTAGTGTATGTTACCACATTTTATTTCATTGTATGCTGTATATTTCAACAGTTTGATTGTATATGGTATTTTCTTTGCAAATGTTCATTGGAGCTTTTCTCCCTGGGCCTCCACTGAAAACGGGCTCTTTGTGGCCCAGTGGACTTGCTCGGTCATCAGACTGAAATAAATAAATAAATAAATTGTCTGTTTATAACTGTTTGTTCAGGCATGAAAAACATGAATGTTCTGGTGAAAAACTGAATGTGTAAAAGTGTATATGTATTTTTCCTGATTCAAGATTGTGGGAAAGTATTTATAATCACCATGCATGCATGAAATTAAGTAATTATGCAAGTTGTCAAAGATCAAATTTTTTTGTTTTATTTGTTGGGGAGGGGATGCCTGTAAGTTTATTGATTCAAATTATGTCACTGTTTTCTCTTAATTTGATACGTTATTGGATGCACAAAAAAGTACGTATATGTTTTTCCTTTGGGTTGGATTCTCATTTTTTTGGGTGGGGACTATTAGTAATCATTAATGAAGAATGCAAAACTGCCAAACATTCCCATGTTTATCTTATTTTGTTTGTTTGTGGGGAATAGAATACCTGTTAAAGAACCACTAGGGACAGAAAGTGAAAGCTTACATTTTTCAGGTTACCATAGAGATCTTCACAATCCAAATCTATCAGGACCATAGTAAGAACCTGTTACTTATTTTAATTGTTCCCTAACCTCCAATGCCCTGAGGGGGTGCAAACATTCAGACCAATATGAGGGGACAATTGATGAGATTTCGATGCTGTATTCTGTGCTGTTTGATCTCAGTCACGTTTACTTAGACTGGAGGTAGTGAGAAATGCTGTCACATTTGAGAATCCTCAGTAAAAATGTCAGTGACAGTTTTGCAGTAACATTTATTTTTATTTTTATTTATTTTACATTTGTTGACCGGGCTAGTCTAACTGGATACATGTCCATTTTCAGTAGAGGCCCAGGGAGAAAAGCTCCAAGACAGATACAAAATACAACATAGAAAGTTGGAACAGTCCAAAGTTAAACAGCTATTGGTAATATAAAGTACAGCACTCATCATAAGCATAACTCAAATAGTAATAGGTAATATACAAGCGATGTTACTATATAAATATATACATATATTGTCATGCCATAGTCTTTGTTTTTTTAAGGATGAGTCTATAAAGGCGAAGAGTATTCATTAGTGTAAAGGAAGAAAGTTAGTCAGGGTTAGTACAGGGGCATAACCAATGAGTATGGAGGAATAGTTTTAGCTTCTGTTTAAAAAGAGTTAATGAAGACAGAGTTACGAGTTCAGTGGGTAGAAGATTCCAGTGCTTTCCAACAGCATTAGAGAACAGGTAGTCTCCTGCCAACTTGTTGGATTTGCAAGTATTGATAAGCAGCTTATTTGAGGAGAGTAAATTCTTAAGATTGTTGTAAGGGGTAATGATGCTAGTGAGTATTAGCATGTTGGTGGGTTGGTATAGGGTCTTATGGGCTATAGCAAGCTGGTGAAATTGAACTTAGTTTAGAAATTCTAGCCATCCGAGTTACTTTAGATTAAGACAGTGATGTGTTCTAAAAGGAGAGGCAATTGCAAATCTAGCAATATTATTATAGGAGATTGCCAGTTTATTTAGGTTGTTCTTAGAAAGGTTAGTATATATAGGTGAAGCATAGAGTAGAGTGGAGATTAAGTGAGTTCTGGCTATAGCGGTCCTGGCTACTGGAGTAAGAAAGGGTTTGAGTCTG
Source organism: Protopterus annectens (assembly GCF_019279795.1). Classification (NCBI taxonomy): domain Eukaryota; kingdom Metazoa; phylum Chordata; order Ceratodontiformes; family Protopteridae; genus Protopterus; species Protopterus annectens. The sequence continues at coordinate 1,538,515,844 of NC_056729.1, read as the reverse complement.
CAGAGGGACCCTAATTTTTTTGCTGATTGTTTTTACTGTCCTTTTATATGAGTATTCATAGGTAGGTACTAGGCTATTGGCCCTGGGGCCTATACAAGCCCAGCCAAAAAGGTACCCTGGATTTTGCCACCCAAGAAAATTATTTTCCTGTGCCACTGTCGAGCAGAGCCACAGAGGTGATCCCCGGGGGGATATCGAAGTTAAGGTTGCTATCTATTGTTATTACTAGAAGTTTGGTGGTTGGTTCAGGAGATATGAGAGCGTCATTATTAGATGTGAGTGAGAAATTTATTAGGGTGGACTTTTGGGTTGGAGTGAACAATAAAAGTTTAATTTTTGGGGGTTTAGGAGGAGGCAGCAGTTTAAAAACCATTGTTCTACAGTATTGAATGCATTTTGGGTAAGGGACTGCAGTTCAGTTGGAGAAGTGGCTGAACAAATTATTGTAGAGTCGCAGCATATTGAATGCAGGTGGTGTGAGGAATTGTAGAGTGAAGGTCATTGATAAAGATGGAAAATAGGAGTGGGCCTAATATGGAGCCCTGAGGAACACCAAGGGAAATGGGAAGGTGGTTAGATAGTTTATCGTCCCATAGTTCAGCCTGTTGTCTGTTGTCTAAGTAATATTTAAACCAATTTATTGCTAGAGGTTCAAGTGAAAGGGATTTCAGTATATTTATGAGGAGCTGGTGATTGACCATATTGAAAGCTTTAGATAAATCAATAAAGACTGCAGAGAAAAAGAGTATTGTTGTTACGGTTTTTGTTAATGCAGTCTGTGAAGGATAGGAGGGCAGTGGTAGTACTATGGAAAGGTCTGAATCCATGTTGACAGTTGGCAAGTAAGTTATTTTGGAGTAGGTGGTTAAGTAGTTGCTTATGGATGCATTTCTCCATTATTTTTGCTAGGAGAGATAGTAGAGCTATAGGATGGTAGTTAGAAAAGTCATAAGAGTTCCCAACTTTATGTAGTGGGATGATATGAGAAATTTTCCAGATAGATGGGATAGTTCCTTCACTTATGGTTCTGTTAACCAGAATGGAAATGGGATAGGCTATGGCTTTAGCCCCTTTTTGCAGGTATTCTGCTGGGAGATGGCCAGCTTGGTAGGTTTTAGTTTTTGGAGAAAGGAGCAAATAAAGGAAGTAGAAACTGGTTGTAACTGAAGTGATGGTGGTGGACCTTTAGTAGATGTAGGCAGATTTGAGGTATCTGGAGATAGTTGACTAGCAAGAGTTTGGATGGCATCTGTGAAGAAAGAATTGAAGGCATTAGCAGTATAAGTGGAATTTTCAGGGTTAGAGCCTTGTGGGTTAGGTGTGATAGATTGGCCTGGGTATAGTAGTTTGTTGATGCTAGTCCAAAACGTTTGTGGTTTCTTTTGGTAAGTTTGCTGTAGTTGGAAATAATAGTCTTTTTTGTCTAAGAGGATGGCTTTTTTGTATTATTTCTAAGTTGTCTAAAGGCTTGGTGATCTGTAGGATCCTTTGTAGTACGCTATTTAGCCCAAGATTTGTTTCTAAGAAGGATTTTTTGCCTAGTAGCGTTTTAGAGCCAAGGGGCAGGTTTTGTTTTATTTCTAACAGAGCGAATTGGGGTGTGTTGGTCAAGGATAGCTAAGAATGTGCAATTAAAGTATTCCACAGCTTTGTTTAGTGGGGGTGATTTAAGTGGTGACCAATTAAAGTGTCTGAGTTCTGTTTGGAAGAGTTCAGGGTTAAAATGCTTTTTGGTGCATATTGTCCTGAAAGTGTTTGGATAACTTAGGTTGGTTTTATGCCTGATAATGTAAGTTAGTGAGTGGTCACTTAGGTCATCTGGGAGGGTTCTTACTTTGTATGTTTGGTGAGGAGTATTAGTCAGAATCCAGTCTAAGGTACTTTCTTTGTTATTGGGTTTATTAATTCTAGTAGGGGAGTTAATATTTTGCAAAAAGCCATATAGGTTAATGTGGGTGGTAGGGTGTACATTACTACAGGAGTTCCAGTCTATATTAAAGTCTCCTAGGACTATAGTTTCTTGTGGGAGATTAATAGAAAGCCAGTTAAGGATATTTTCAAGGGTGTTAATGTTATTTCCTGGAGGAAGGTAGATACAGATGATGTATATGGATTTACATGAGCTGACCTGAAATTTAGAAATGAGGATTTCAGCATCATTGTCTGAAGGTGGTTTAAGGTTTGCAGTGCTGACTTGTAGCTTTGCTTTATAAAGGATTGCTACCCCTCCTCCCTTTTTGGCTGTGTGGTCTAGTCTAAGAATATTGTAACCAGGTGGGGTGACTTCATTGTTTTTAGTTGTAGGTTTTAGCCATGTTTCAGATAAACATAGGATGTCAAATAGGTGGACATCTAGGAGGGCGTGGAGGTGGGCAATTTTATTATTGATGCTACGTATATTGAGATGAGCTATATAGAGAGAATTAGAAGGTTTAGTAGGGGCTTGGGTATTATTGTTGCTAGAGTTGCACTTATCAGTAGGAAGTGTAGTGTTTGGACCGGGGTTAGGATGGATGTCCCTGTCTAGTAAAGAGTGGAGGTATATTTTATTTATAGGGTACCGAGGCTTATAATAATAGTCAAGTAACTTTCTAATAATATCTCTTGCATACATTTTCTACATATGTTTGGACAGCATCTCTGAAAAGCTTACTAGATAATCAAACCTTTTTAAAAATTATTATTTTTGTGAATTTCCTGTCTTGTCTTGCTTTCCTGAGTAAGCAAAGTGTTATATTTCTGACATTGCAAAGCTAAAATAATTGATGAAGTTAATCTCAGTGTTTATTAGGTTTTTCCACCTTCAGACTACAAGTGTTTGAATGCATTTACAGCCCCAGGAAAGAGAAAGAATGCAACTTTATAAATCAGCACAGAGTTGGAGTTGCAAATTCCCGTCCCCCAAAACAGCTTGCCATCATCTGCTATCACTTCCTCACCTTGTTCACCTAGTGTACCAAACTCACTTGTGCCTTCCCAAGCTCAGTCCAACCAATATATGGGGATTGTTAGGAGACTGAGGACTCTGATGCAACATTGTGAAGTCTGAGCCTGAATAGCTTCATGACCTCAATGGGTGTGAAATAAAAAAAAAAAGAGCTATGGATACCTTGCTGCGTTTGCTTTCCTTGACTATATAGTTTGAGGTCTGCATTGTGATATAATTGCAAGGGAGACATATTCCTACTGGAAGTATCATGTGATTTCATTCAGCCCCAGCATGGTGTGCACTGTGGAAGCTGACAAGTTCAGAAATGCTAGTGTGTGACAAACTTGCTAAGTCATACTTTTTTAGTATGGGGATCATTGTTCACAGATGGAAATCTGTTCTGTGGAAATAAAATCATGCATTTGGAGCATAGTTCTTTAAGTGATTGAAATTGTGCCTTTTTATTTTAGTTTGATTTAAATGAGTATGTAAAATGAATAACTGTGTGAGAGTGTGTGTGTTTTTCCTGTGATTGCTAGATAACCTGTTGAAGATTACTTCTGCTACCTTTACACACCTGCACCACAGCAAAGACTATGGTCCTCTATCTTTTACATGCACACTTCTTCATGTATAATGGCAAGTGTTAACCTCACCAGCTTTGGTAGTCAGAGAATCCTAACCTGGTATTGGTAGTTGCTTTCTATGTTATGGGTCTCTGCTGTAGTGCTTATAGTACTGGAGTGGCAGATGAGATGGATGGAAATGACCATACCCTTTCCCCAAGATTGGTGTGTCCTCATGCTTGTACCCGATCCACCCCTGCATGGCTGTTCCACCTCCCAAGCTGATAGACAGTCTCTGGTCATCTGAGCCATAGTCAGGGTTTTATTGTTCTGTGCTATGGAACCCACTTTTTTTTCAGCATTTAAATGCCAGTTTTTTTTTTTCTCATTTACTGGAAGACCGAATCATGCTAACATGGGTTTGGTGGATGTTACGGTAGCTGATGAGTTAGTCTGGCAGGGAATGTGGAATGCTGCCATGGTGTCCCTTTTATAGAGAGGATTCATATCAGTAATAAAACAATGCTAATATAGTGAAATTGGGACTATAGACCGAATGGTTAGTAGTGTAATCTTTGGTGCACTGACAGGTGACATTGATGATAAGAGGAGATATTAATGTGCAACAGCTACAGGAGATGAGGAGAATCCAACTGCAAATTTTGATAAAGGATGAGTAAACATAGTTAAGCTGGGGAGATGATAGTAATTAAATGCTTACAGATGTAATTTTGACAGTGTTTGGGTTACAGTGACAGGGAGACAATGATGTATTTTAATGAAGCATTAACTTGAGAATGACTGAGATAAAAGACAGTGACAACAAATGGTGGATACAAGGCATAAGTTCACACTAAGATACAAGAAAAACAAACTGTTATGGGCACTCTTGGTATGAAGAGATAAGAAATGTCTTGCGCTGCAGAAGAGATGATATATACCAGTTATGAGCTTGGAGTGGAGTGATGGGTGATGCTGACAGATGCTGGAAAGACAGAGAGGAGTAATTGACAGGGGCTGAGCTCATATTGATATGAGTGACTTGATGGATTTGGGGGGCACAAGAATAATGTTGGTATGGACTGGGATTGTCATCTTCATGGGTAATGCTGACTGTAGGGGAGACACTAATAGGTAGTGCTAACAGGAGCTGGGGGGATACTGTTTGGAGATGGAGGGAAAGTGTTGATGCTGACAACAGTGATATAATACTGGTATAGTTGTGGGAAGTCAGTGGGCAGTAAGGGTCATGGGGGACAGAGATAGGTGGTACTGACAACACCTACTGAGAGATTAATGGTCTATGTTGATAGAAGGGAATGGGCCATGGGATACAAGCAGTGCAGAGAGGCAGTTGTTGAAGGAGATGCAATAAGCATATTATAATCTCCTAAAATGATGCCACAATATGAGCAAAAAAGGATTGATTTCAACAACAGTCTGTCATTCTGGTGTCATTCTAAGGGGATCCAATATTTGTCATCTTGGAAGGACATGGTTAACAGACAACATTGCTTTGCCAAAGATGGTCTGCACCTTTCCCTTCTAGGCTTTCGAATAATGGCTAAAACTTTATTCACTACCACAGTGCCTTATTTAGGCAATGCCTAATTTAGAAGGCAAGCACAGATAGTTTCACCAGAGAAAGTCATCTGGAATTCACCAAGAAATTCACAACGCACTGCAAAAATATCCTTTTATTCGCACATATAGAATTTCGTCTTGAACACAACAGAACTTCATCAGATAAAATAATTACTTGCCAACCTGCATTTTTAAAAAACATTTGAACCAATGAAATTACCTCCATTATACACACCTACTTCTAATAACCAATAAAAACCTTCATATAACAGTATATTCAAGCCAATGCACATCCATCCATTGTCCATTCACCGCCAGATATAACTGGCCAATGGACATCCTAATATAAAAAAAATAACCAGTCATTTTTCTTTCTTGAAACATATTATTCATCCATAATTTTAAAACTATATAATGTCTTTTAATTACAGAAACATTCAGTTCCAAAACTTGAAATACATTTAAAATACAGAAAATAAAGTATCAAATGTAAAAAACAGTACCACCATATTTAACCAAACAGTAAAGTGTTTTTATGTGTATTTTATATTGCTAACATGCTCATAAATTATTCTGACTAAAAAGATCTTAACAAATAATTTTTATCCACTCATAAATACACAATCGACTAATAGGAAGGCCACTTCAGCTCAAAACAGAAATCGCAACATAAAATTCATTTGCGAACACAATTTATTAAAATCTGCTACATAGCAAATGCTGCAAATATAATTATCTTATTGGGTAAACATCCACCAATAAAAGACTTTCGGCTTTTCCCAGTTAGGGGTCGCCACAGCAGAACTCCGGTTCGCTCATGATTGGCAGTGGATTTTTCCTTTGCCGAGTTGCCAGCCCGACGCCCAACCTTCAACAAAGGCACGCCCATTCACACTTGCACCTACCTGCATGTCTTTAACATCATTCCGCCATGGGGAGGACATGCAGACTCCACACAGAAGTTGCTCCAGCCGAGAATCGAACGGGAGAACCTCTTGCTGTGAGGCAACAATGCTAACCGCTGCACCACCGCAGCGGTAAACATCCACCAATAAGAAAACTAATCCAACACCAACCGCCAATCATATTCTTAAATTCACAACCTTACTGTGAATGCTGCTGATCAACGTTGCAAAAGATGTTGATAGCCCAAAACAAAGTGTTTACGCCTATAAATTCTTGTAAAAGTGGCTTATAACTCATCACAAGACTCATCAACACAACACAATATACAAAAACATAAACATAACCATTACATTAGGTTGTTGTTGTGTCTTTCGGCTTTTTCCCGGTTAGGGGTCGCCACAGCGGAACTCCGGTCTGCTAATGATTGGTAGTTGACTTTTACGTGCCGAGTTACCAGCCCTGACGCACAACCTTCAACGAAGGTACGCCCATTCACGCATGTCTCCATGCAGAAGATGTTCTAGCTGAGAATCAAACTGGACAGCGTCTTACTGTGAGGCGACAACACTACCGCAGCACCACCACCACCGCGGTAACCATTACATTAGGTAATAATGCAAAAACAAAGATTAGTATCCAAGTTGGATCACATTCAACTAGTAGAGAGGCATATTCAGCCTCAACTACCAATTGTGGCATTTTATGCAAAATTAACTAAAATATGGCTGAATGGCATTTGCCAAAAATTAAAACTCTCATTGGTTAGGAATCCACAAATACAAAGATTAACTTGCCATTCACAGCAAAGGGTTCGCAACATCACAATGAACCCATCAAACCAGCCTTAGCTAAAAATTATCGTTCTGACTGGATTAAATCCCCCCAATGAAAATGCATATTCAAGTTAAACAGCCACTCACGGCTTAACTTCACCTTCACAACATTGTTGTACACAGCAACCAAACTCTTATGAGTGTTCATATATGAAAAACAATTACTAAAACCTATTTAAACATCCACCCAATAATTTAATTATAAAAATATATAGATATAAAACACTAATGTAAATTCCTCATGGAGGCAAAGCAGTAAAACCAAATATACATTCGTTATTCATACTAAGCCAATAGTATATAAAGCAATACTTATAACTCCAATCATATTAGAGGGGTGTGATACTAACTACATAACCATCCCTCCATAATGGCTCAATGATCATTGGCTGAAACATGACCAAATCACAACCACAAATTCATACTATTAGCCAATAATCTACCTTTACCAACCTTACATTAAATATAATATTTAAACATAGCTGCAGCGCAAATATTTGAACACTGACAAATGTATTCAAACATAAATATTATTACTACTAGTTATTATTATTACAAATTTTTAGCTAATGCTGGTTTGATGGGTTCATTGTGATGTTGCAAACCCTTTGCTGTGAATGGCAAGTTAGTCTTTGTATTTGTGGTTTCCTAACCAATGAGAGTTTTAATTTTCGGCAAATGCCATTCGGCCGTATTTTAGTTAATTTTGCATAAAATGCCATGATTGATAGTTGAGACTGAATATGCCTCTCTACTAGTTGAATGTGATCCGACTTGGGTACTAATCTTTGTTTTTGCATTATTGCCTAATGTAATGGTTATGTTTATGTTTTTGTATATTGTGTTGTGTTGATGAGTCTTGTGATGAATTAAAAGCCACTTTTATAAGAATTTATAGGCTTAAACACTTTGTTTTGGGCTATCAACATCTTTTGCAATGCTGATCAGCCGCATTCACAGTAAGGTTGTGAATTTCAGAATATGATTGGCGGTTGGCGTTGGATTTGTTTTCTTATTGGTGGATGTTTACCCAATAAGATAATTATATTTGTAGCATTTGCTATGTAGCAGATTATAATAAATTGTGTTCGCAAATTAATTTTATGTTGCAATTTCTGTTTGAGCTGAAGTGGCCTTCCTATTAGTCGATTGTGTATCTATGAGTGGATAAAAATTATTTGCTAAGACCTTTTTGGTCAGAATAATTTACGATCATGTTAACAATATGAAATACACACAAAAACACTTTACTGTTTGGTCAAATATGGTGGTACTGTTTTTTTACATTTTATATTTTATTTTCTGTATTTTAAATGTATTTCTGGTTTTGGAACTGAATGTTTCTGTAATTAAAAGACATTATATAGTTTTAAAATTATGGATGAATAATATGTTTCAAGAAAGAAAAATGATTGGTTAATTTTTTTTATATTAGGATGTCCATTGGCCAGTTATATTTGGTGGTGACTGGACAATGGATGGATGTGCATTGGCTTGAATATATTGTTATATGAAGGTTTTTATTGGTTATTAGAACTAGGTGTGTATAACGGAGGTAATTTCATTGGTTCAAATGTTTTTAAAAGTGCAGGTTGACAAGTAATTATTTCATCTGATGAAGTTCCGTTGTGTTCAGTACGAATTCCTATGTGCGAATAAAAGGATATTTTTGCAGTGCGTTGTGAATTTCTTGGTGAATTCCAGATGACTTTCTCTGGTGGAACTAACTGTGCTTGCCTTTTGGATTTTTAATACCTAATTTAGTTAATCAAAGCTAACTTTGAAGTTAAGATAACTTCCCAGGTGAAAGATAACCATAAAGCCTTCTGCAACTATGGCAGAAACCTGAAGGGCAGCATACAGCAATGAGCTATACTGGTGGTTAATGGTGCCACATTCACTGAGCTTAGTGATATATTAATCTGTTAGGAGACAAATTCGATCTCACCTTTACCCCCCTGTCACCCTCCTCCATCCCCCCAAAATACCATCAAACCTAGCCCCTCCGTCTATAACTAGGGAACATGTACTGGCTGCACTCACTAAAGTCAAGAATACAGCCTTAATGAGCCCTGATAACATCCCAGAATGCTTCCTGAATAGTCTAAAATTTGACTCATCAGTAACCCTGGAATCATTATTTGACTACAGTAGACAGTCGATTATCCAAGTGTTGATTATTAGAAACGTCAATTATCTGACCAAGCCTTCCAAAGCTATTGGGTAGGAAAAATCAGAAAGTCTGAATATGTAAACATTATACACATTTGCTTAAGCATGTTTTTTGAGCTTGTGTCAGTTTGTGTGTGAAAAATATTCTTTATTGTCTATTGGAATCACTGAATGGTTGAAAAGTGTATTTCTGCATGCAGAAAAAAACAAGATTTTAGAAATGTTTTATCCGCTTCAATTATATGTTTGATTATCTGAAAACTTTCATTATCCAAACTACCCTAGGTCCCAATTAGTTCAGATAATCGACTCTACTGTATAGTTTTAAAACAGGCTTTGTGTCATGTGAATGGAGGACTGCAGCAGTCATCTCCCTTCATAAGGTTGGACCTTCAACATATCCTGGAAAATACAGACCCATTAGTCTGACTAGTCTTATTTGCAAAGCCATGGAAAGAACTATCATTGAAATTATCAACAAGGACATAAGATATCTCCAGACAATGGATCCATGCCCATTTGGCTTTGTCAGAGGAAGGTCATACTTACTGAATCTGGTGGGCTTCTTTGAAAAGGTCAACTAAGGCAACAGATAAGGGAAAAATAGGTTCATAGGTTCATACTCTGCCCTGGGGCATTTATAAGCCTAGCCCAATTGTGTTTGGCTTACGCCACCCCTTGATTTGAGTATACTGTGCCCTTTTTAAAGTTTAGTTTACTGTGCCTCTGTGTAATAGTGACACAGAAGTAATCCTCGGGACAAACCTACGATCCCCCATCCACTCATCAAGATTCTTCTTGAAGAGAGTCAGTGAGGTGCTCTGCCTAACATGAATTGGAATTCTATTCCACAGCAAAGGGAGCCTCTGAGTTATGAATCTGTCCCTCCAGCATGTTCTATTTATTTCTGTGCTGAGGTTCAAGTCCCTGGAGCGCGTGGCTCTAAGGGATTTAGATTTACTGAGGTGGAGCATGTCCGTTAATTCTGGGTTGGACATAGCTTTATATGTCAGGCATAGATCGCCTTGAAGTAGGCGGTATGCAACTGAGTAGAGCTGGAGTTTTTTTAACCGAGCAGCATATGGCATCTGTTTGAGTCCCTTGATCTTCCTGGTGAGGTACTTTTGGGGTCTTTCTAATTGCTGCAGGTGTTGGGTAAGGTACATCCCAAAGGGGGCATTGTATTCTATGATTAGCCTGATGAGGGATGAATAAAGGGGCACGATTACCTCTCTTGATCTAGATGTGAATCCTTTCATGATGAGGTGGGCTATGTAGAAGGTCTTTCTAACCACTTTGGCAATGTGGTTGTCAAAGGAGAGATTGCTATCAACTTGGGTCCCCAGATCCCTAATTACTTTGTCTGTACTTAATGGGTTACCACCTATGTGGTAATTTGTGGGCACATTGTTTTTGCCAAAGGGTATGACTATACACTTTTTGGCATTTAGCTTTAGACCATGGCTCTGACACCAGTTATCCGTCTCTGCGAGACCTTTTTAAAGGATGTTTGTGTCAGCTGGAGAGTCGATTATGGTTCCCAGTTTGCAGTCATCTGCGAACTTAGTGAGCCATAGTTCTCCCACGTTGGCCTGTACCTCAGAAAAGTAAATACCGAACAAGAGAGGTCCCAGGACAGAACCTTGTGGGACGCCACTTGTGACCAGTTTAGAGTCTGACATGGCTCCAGCAACTCTGACTCTGTGGGTTCTGTCTTTGAGCCAGTTTGCGACCCATCTTGTGACATAGGGGTTTATATTTAGGCTGGATAGCTTATCTATGATTCCCAAGTGGGGTATTGTGTCACATGCCTTTGCGAGGTCCAGATAGGCTGTGTGGACTACCTTCCCTTCATCTATGGCCTTGGTGACTGTTTTGAAGAAGTCGACCAGGTTCAAAAGGCAGGCTCTGCCCTTGGCAAAGCCAAATTGGGTAGGATCTAGTGTCTGTAGGTCCCCAATGTCTTTGTTTATGAGTTCCATGATGATCCTCTCCATAGCCTTGCAGACTAGGCTAGTCAGGCTTATGGGGCGATAGTTTCCAGGGTCCGCAGAGGTGCCACCTTTGTGGAGTGGGACCACTTTTGCTGTACGCCATTCTTTGGACACATATCCTGTAGTGAGGCTGAGATTGTACACCAGTTTTACTTGAGGGATTAGTTCTTCTTGGAGTTCATGTAGGACACAACCCGAGATGCCATCTGGTCCCATGGAAGCAGTGTTTTTTGCTTTGGAGAGGGCGGCCTTCACCTGAGCATCAGAGATGTTTGGGAGGCTGCACTCTGCCGGGATAGATACTTGCTCTTTGGGGGGGGGGTGGAGAAGTTTGCACTGAACCTGCCTGCCAGGATATTGGCGATGTCTGTGGGTTCAGTGTATTTTTTGTCGTTTAGAATCAACTCAGAACAAGTCTGGGAGTTGCATCCCAGGTTCCTAACATAACTGAAAAAAGCCTTATGATTGTCTTTAGTGTCCTGTGCAATTTTTCTCTCGAAGCTGGCCTTGGAGGATTTTATGAGGGATCGTAATTTTTTGCTAGTACTGATCAGAATGGTGCATACTGCCTACTTAGATCTCAATAAAGCATTTGATACAATACCCCACTTAGGCATTGTCAACAAACATATGGAGCAAATTATAAGCCCCTTTATAACATGCTGGATAATTAGCTGGCTCACTGTTATGACCCAGCAGATTAGAATCAGTGAGGCCACCTGTGCGAAGAGGTTGGTCACCAGTGGAGTCCCCCATGGCTCTGTGCTAGGCCCACTCCTGTTTGGCATTTACTTCTTGGATGTCAAAGCCAATGTTAGAGGCCTCTGCCTAACCAAGTTTGTAGATGATTGCAAACTAGGAGTAGACATTGAATCCTCCAAGATGAGAAGTCCCTTCAGGAAGGTCTAATACAGACAAACACTTGGTCCCAAAGCTATGGCTTAAAACTCAGTACCAAAAAATGCATTATAGAACCGTCTGGGAAGTCTGCCATGATGGCTAACTACATCATCAGTAAAACAACCTTAAAAATTGATTCACTAGTCAGGGATCTAGAAACTCATTTAGATAGCAACTTAGTCTTCAGCCAACATGTGTCCAAGGTAGTAAAAAAATCCTTCTGTGTTGCTCAGCTTATAAGCAAGGGTATAGCATCTAGGTCCAGAGAGGTCAGTATACTACTGTACTCAGCCCTCATCAGTCCCATCATAGAGTATAATGCCCCCAGTATTTACCTGACCAGACACATGCAGCAATTTGAATGTCCACAAAGGTTCATTAAAAAAAATACAGGGAGTAAACACAATGTCCTATGTTGATCACCTCAAAGCCCTTTCTCTTTACTCAATATTAGAGAGACTTCTGAGAGGTGATCTTTGCCTGGAATGCAAGGCATCCCTGGACCTTGTTGTGATGAACATTTTGCACATCTGCAAAACAAACAGCATCAAAACTACTAAATTAGAAGACCTAAATGTTGCTTGCGACATAACTAAAACATGTTGAAGAGACAGATATGTTCCTCAGAGAATTCTCATTCTCTGGAACAGGATCCCCATCCATGTGAAGCAGAGTTCATCCTTATCTCTGTTTACAATTTGGACCAAATATATATATATATATATATATATATATATATATATATATACGGATGATTGGAAATTCACCCCTGGTCTGGCTCATGATCTTGAAGGACAAAGACAGTCATTAAATCACTACCTATATAAATCAAATTTGTGGGTCACATTTGGGTTGCACAGGTAAGCTTATAAGGGCTTTAGTGGTCATTAGCCTGGTATAAACTGCTGAACCTATAAGTAGGACTGGACCACAGTGTCTAATGTTTCTGTGAAGGGATAAAAATGAATTGCTGACAAGGACTTGAAAGACACAGCCACTTGAGGTCAGGCACTTGCAATTTGAAGTAAGCATTTTCCAAGAACTGCCACTTGAAATGCATTTATTACAATTTAGTTGTTTAGTGTAGCATTTAATTCTCTGAAGGCCATAGTCCAGAAAGGTGGACAAATTGTATCAAGGAGATAGATAAACTCCTTAAACATGTAGCTAGAGGGAAAAAAGATGCATTAGAGCAGTAAAGGTAATGATCAACAAGGGAAAATCAGAACTCAACACCACTTGAAAACAGGAAGGATAAAGGATGGGAATAGGGACAGATCAGGGAATAAGCAGGCATAGGCGTAGAACAGCACAGCGGATGTAGACAGAGGACAAAAATCTGTATCATCAGTAGGGAAAATGGGAGTAGGCTGAAATGATAAGGATGGGAGAATCAGGAAGGGAAGTAATGAAGCAGTAAGAATGGGAGAATCAGGAAGGGAAGTAATGAAGCAGTAAGAATGGGAGAATCAGGAAGGGAAGTAATGAAGCAGTAAGAATGGGAGAATCAGGAAGGGAAGTAATGAAGCAGTAAGAATGGGAGAATCAGGAAGGAAAGTAATGAAGCAGGAATAAGGTTGCAGCACAGACTGGAAGATGAGGGAGAATGACAGGTGAATTAGGTGTTCAGGGTGTAAAGATATTGCATGGTTTAAGCATTGTAGGAGTGGAAGGTTGTATAGGGTCTAGAGGACATTATGTAAACTTTGTGGTTAGATATAAGACATACAGGTGTTAATAGTTTGGCTAGTACAGCTAAAATGAGTAGAGAGAAAAGTGACAGAGGATAGCAAAATGATAGTGCTGGAAAAGGCAAGAAAATGCAAGAGTAACATGAGGGATAGTAGGAAACAAGTGTTCAGAAGAATGCAGAGAAGACCGTAAGTGGTAAGATGGGTAATTTCTACTCTTCCTTCTTGACAGCATTGTCATAGGATAGGTGACACGTACTTTACTTTTTTGATAGCAGTGTTAGAAGAGACTGCCAAACATTGGGTCAGGGGTGTGGCGAATGCTGTTATATGAGATTCTGTCATGGAAGGGCAACATGGCATGAATCTTGGCCTGCCAGGCCCTACTGTTTCACAGACAGAGGCATTGGATTGTTTCAGGATTTCCTTCCTGAGATGAGTGTTGGCTTTTACATTTGTAACTGGGGATCTGGGAGGTGACAGTATGTATCCTCATCCTGAGCAGTGGTGAGAAGTTAGGGTGCACATTTTGGGCAGTTATATGGTAATTGTGTTTGGAAAACTGGTAGAAGACCATGTGGAGCCTTGGGCTAAGTTCAAGGTTGGAGTACAACCTGCAGAATGTGGAGTCCTAAGTTTTCTAAGATGAGTGAGAAGGAGGAGTATAAAAGTTTATAAATCACAGGCTCTGTAGGTTTCATTGAGAGTTGCACTGTAATCTGGAACTTGGAGATGGTACCTGGGGATACCAGTACATGTGTTTATAAGTTCATATGTGTTTACTAGGCCAATGAGCACAAGGGCATTTTTAAGCCTTGCCATGCATTCCAAAAGTTTATACCATGCTAACAGCCCATGGGGGATATCTTATGGCTAGCCAATTATCTCCTTTGAGGATCAATCCCTGCACCTTCCATCTGTAAGAATCTCCTAAAGCACTATGCCAACTCTCAACTGAGGGTGTTAACCTGTGTGTTCCAAACCTTGTGAACATGTTTGAGAAGCAACAGAAGCATCAGGGAATCTGGAATTTATGGTTGGGTGTTGTTGGGGAACAGTGGCAGGATATGCAGTCCTCTAAGTGGATTGTAGACAGCTAGCATGTGAATCTATTTCTCCAGACTGTTTGGTCACAATGAGAGTGTAGTCTGAGTGTCTCTAACCTATGATCAGGAAATTGGCAGTATATGTATTAATTCTGGGACTGATGACATGGCATCAAGGTTTGAATTTTACTCTCCTAAAATTATAATGTCTTGGTCTCAGTGAGAGTAGTATTGAACAATTGTAGACATGAAGCCAGGCAAAATATAGTCTGGGCTGTACATGGAAGTAGGAATTGTATGCATTTATGCCTCCTGTGGTACTTGTGAATCAGGCTGCAAATTTTAGACTCACACATCTGATGACCTTGGTCTTCTCTGGATAACTGTTAGACTGTCTAAAATTCAGGTACCAGGCACAGGGGTGAAACTGTAGTTGCTTCTCTTATAGAGAGTGTTGGGGCTTTCCATGTCCTGTGGTCTTGCCAGTAGTGAAGTCTGACAACATCATTCTTCATAAACAAAAAACAGACTGAATACCAGGCTGGAAAAAACAAAAATACACCAAAAAGTTGAATAAAATCTTTTACTGGTGCTTCCCAGTACCTCGGCTCAACAGCCTTTCAAAGGAATGATTTTTACACCAATTTGTCTATACCTTGGTGTCAGGGGATGTTGTTTCTATTTTCAATGGTGAATTATTGGATTTATTGGAAAGGGGTGAGATATTGTTTTTTTTTTACCTCCATGGATGTCAAGAAACTTTTCGTGAAAAACCCTAGGGATGCCATTTTTTTTTATTATCCCCAAAATTCATAAATGTTTGCATAATCCGCCGAGTAGGCCAATAATTTCAGGAAAGGGTTCTTTCCTGCAAAATGTGGGCATTTTTTTTGATCATCAGTTAAAAGTTTATTTGAGTAAAATTACATCTCATATTAGAAATGGTAAAGATTTATGTGATTTGTTGAGAGGTATGAAGTGGAACACTGGATACTATTGGGCAACTGTGGATGTGAAAGCTCTTTATATAAGCATTAAAAATGTTTGGGGTTTGGAAGCAGTCGGCAAGATGATGGGTGAGGGTCCACGTACAGGTTTTATATTACAGTTGCTAGAATTTTCTTTAGCACATAATTGTTTCAGATTTAACAGACAGTATTTTCTACAGAAAGAGGGTACTGCCATTGTGACTTCATATGCCCCCTCTTATGCTTTCATCTTTATGAATCATTTTGAAAATCTGTTTGTTTGTAATACTGAATTTTTCAGGCGACATGTGATCATCTATAAAAGATATATAGATGATTTGTTTTTCATTTGTAGAGGCAATATTTTTGAGTTTCAAGATTTTTGTGGACAATATCAATCAGAATAATAGCTTTGGGTTAGAATTTACTTATATAACAAATAGGGAGAGAGAGTACAGTTTCTTGACTTAGAATTTTTTGTAACAAGTAATGGGGAAATTTCTTTCAGGCCTTTCAGTAAAGACAGAGCAGTCAATAATTTTTTATCAACTGACAGCATGCACCCCCCCACTTATTGGCTGCATGGTGAATACAACCACAATTTTAATAATACTTGTGAGAAGCACACTGTGAGAGAGGAATTTTTGAAAGTAAGACAAAAATTGTTGAAGAGGGGTTATACTTAACATGTTCTTGATAAAGCAGAAAGGGCTTTTGGGAACTCAGTTACATCCAAACATAGTTCCTTTAGAGATACATTGGGTGCCTTTAGGGAGGTAACTTTAGTCATGTGTCTGATAAAGATAGTGATGAAAAAAATGTTTTTGTCACTAAGTATTCCCCTTTTTCTAGAAGGTTGAGGATGGTTGTAGAGAGAATTTGGCCCATAATCGCAAATGAACCCACCCTGAAGAACTTATTCCCCAGGAGAATTACTTTTTCTTATAGTAGATTTTCCAGTTTGAAGGAATTGTTAAACATGAAGAAAGCTAAGAGAAATCAGGGATATAAGGGATGTTACTCATTTGGACATTGTAAGATCTGTAGGAGAGTCCAAAATTTAGATGGAACTTTTATAAATGGCAAAAAATATAAAGCTACGGATCTGTTTAATTGTTGGTCCTGCGGGGTGGTTTACATTATAGGTTGTGAATGTGACCCAACAAGGTGGTATATTGGGCAAACCAAAAGAATGGTAAAATATCACGTAATGGAGCATTTGAGTGACATTAAACATGGTAGGGTTGAAAATCCTGTGGCAGAGCATTTTCAAGCTGTTCATGTTGGTTTTGATACCAGTCTATTTTTTAGTATTCTGGACAAACCATACCACAAACAGGGTGATGTTTTTCTCAGTGAATTATTAAAGCTGGAGACTAAATTCATTATCAACTATGGCACATTATTTCCTAGAGGCTTAAATCAGGAACTATATATCAGTATTTGTTATTAAGCAATAGCTTGTCTATTTTATACTTCAAGAGTTTGAGCACTTGTATGATTATAGTTATTTTATTTCATTAACGTGATTTTGGTTCTTTCTTCTTTACATATGTGTCTTCTCCTTTATAAAGGAGTTTATTTATGCACAACAAGGTCACAAAATTCTTTATCATAATATGTTATTATAGAGTTAACAATTAAGTACATTATTCCATCCATATTTGGCATATATTGTATTCATATATTCTTATATGTGCATTCTTATGCGTCACGTATCATGGGGGCTTCGTGCATTTTTATATGTACTGTTATTCATTCAAAATGAAATTTGTTTTGATACATTGAAATTTGAATGTGCAAGATGGATAAAGGTTAATGAGTAATACTCATTGTTTAACACTTTTGCAATTGAATGATTGTCTTAATGAGCCCAATTGATGTGTATTTAAATTTGCTGCACTTTTTGGTGTAAAAATCATTACTTTGCAAGACTGTTGAGCCGAGGTATCGGGAAGCACTAGTAAAAGATTTTATTCAACATTTTGGCGTATTTTGTTTTTTTCCAGCCTGGTATTCAGTCTGTTTTTTGTTTATGTGACTGTTAGCGTGTCTTGGAGTGGTTTCCTGTCTTTTCTTAACATCATTCTTCAGCCTGGGGACTAAAGTGATACTAGCATATGTTGTTTTCACAGGGGATAATGATACACAGTTAGGATGCATATCTTGGCCCTCATACCCAAAAGTCTTATATTGAAGAAGAATAACATCAAACCTTCACAATATGTAGGACAGACACATTGTGTGTGGCTATATATTTATTTTTTCTGGTGCCATTGCCAACATGCAAACCTGAGCATCCCACACCCTACAGTTTTGTGAGAAGTGTTGTATGGTCTTGAACTGGCAATCTCCTATGGACACAGAAGTAGTATATGCTTTCATTTTAGGAAGCGGTTAGGGAGCTAGGGTATGAATCTGGAACTTGCACACCTGCTAGCCTCTGTCTCATCTACTTCAAGCCATCTGAAACATTATTCCATGTGTGGGATTGCAGTTTGTGTTGTCTTCTCAAAGGAGGTGGTGGTGAAGTGGGATATGAATCTTGTCTTCTCATACTATCATCTTGGTGACAGTGGTATCAGACCATCTCAAACTCTGGCACAATCATGTGGATTCTGCATTATATATGATCCTCGTGTAGCAGTTGTAAAGGACAAGAGTGTGAATTTGTGGCTGCCACATCAGCCTCCCACATCACATCATACATTGTTGTAGTCTTAGATTGTTTTATATTTAGGAACAGGCACCAGTAGAAGTATAGAATATCCAGCTGTCCATCATTCTTACTGTTGTAGTAGCCTTTGAATGATTGGATTTGTAAACTGCCTAGGATACAACAATGGGACAATTTTCAAAATACTTTGGTTCCCTCTCCCACGTATGCTCTGGCTACTGATTGGACAAGCTCTTGGAGGGAAATCCCCAGTCCGAGTTTAGACAACTTCAGGACTTTCTTGCCAACTTGAGACCAAGCAGCTCTGATGTGTCAGAGGAGCAGAAATCAGTTTCAGGCTTCAGTTCTGGCAGGTAAGTCCCCATAGAGAATTTTATTGTATTTTATTTTTTTAACTTACAACATTATTTCTGCTTTATGAATACTGGCAATTTTACTAATGCTGGAAGTTTCTTGTTAGGAACCACTATTTTTATTGATTCTTGGGGGCTGCCTTTTTTCTGATTAAAGTTTACTGCTTTTAAGGCATTCTATTGGAAGGTATTACATTTAAGGGATGGGAAACTTATTTTCTGTTTTAGTAATTGAATATACAACTTGACAATTTTCTTTCATTACTTCATTTCTGGCCAGGCACTTTTACAGAAAGAGACTTTTGAGTTCTGACTGGAATTTTTGTGTACTGTTTGTGCTTTTACTTTTGAACCAGGACTGTGTAGGCAATTGGAAGTGTGTACTTGTTGTGAACACTTATCTAACAACTTACCTACTGACTGAGTCTTTCCAACAGCACTCACCAGCAATTAGGCTTCTTCCTTGGCAACACTGTGGATATTTACTCTGGTCCTGCTGTTTCCTCTCCTGCTGTACCAAAAAAGAAAAAAAATAATAGAAGAAGGAGTCTTTGTATTCATGGCAGGCTCAGACTGTGTCTCAGCCACTGGTTGGTGATTGTGCAGTGGCCGTTTGTTGCCCCTCAGACCACTCACTGGTTTCTGTGGGTTACGTTGGTGTAGTGCCTTCTGCCACCATGGACTTGGGGTTAGCCATGTCCTCTGCAACTGTTCCAGTATCCAATTCAGGCATGGGAGAACTATCTTCTTTGGGTCTGGGAATTTCTCTGGGAGGTTCTTCATGGGGTGGCCATAGAAAGAGACATGTTGCCGCTGACCAAGTCCTATCTTCTAAGCGTTCTTCTTCCAGGGATGTCCCTAAAAAAAAAGTTACACATTGCTAATCTAAGGACAATTTGTCCATATGAATAATTTTCTTATCTTGGTCATGAGTCTATTTGAGCTTTTCATTCCTGGGAAGCAGAAATCCATACCAGACAGTATAGAGTTTAAAGATATTCCTGAGTAAAAGGAACTTCCCTCTTTCTGGCACTAGAGTGAAATAATTAGCTGAATCTATGAAACATAAGAACCCTCAAAGCTAAAAATCATCCACATGAGCTTAAGGAAAGGTGGAAGGTGAGGGAGAGTCAATAACTGCAGCAGTGAAGTTGAAAAAAATCATCTAAAGCACACTTCAGTAAAAGGAACCAAGCAAAACAATAGCAGTTATCATAACAACAAACAGGAGGAATAGGTGAACATGGTAGGTCTCACTTTAGAAGAAAAGATTGATAAAATTTATTCTGAAATCTTTGGACGAGCAATATACTGCAAGACTGCATAAAGAAGAATAATAAAATTAAGTAAGGGACAGGAAGAAGTTGGCAATTGCCATGAGATGAACAGATGTCTAAAAGAGGGCTAAGTAATTAAAAAACTGCA